>NC_065447.1:182705754-183045754 GCF_917563875.1 Diabrotica virgifera virgifera
AGAACATCCAATTGATTTGTTACCCTTTCATTAAGCTCTCATGCAAAAATCAGACCGCTATATTACTAACCAACATTATTCCTGTCATTTGACATGTTCTTCGTGTTCCACTCATTAAAATGCCCAGTTGGTGATAAACACCAGTTTGATTTTTGCATGAGCGTTTAATTAAATGGTACCAAATCAATTGGAAGTTCTGTCCGACAAAATACATGGAACGTTTTCGTAGCCAGACGTTCCAAATTTTTAATCTGTTCCACAATTAAAACTTCCCCTGTTCCAGTGCTCCCATACATCAGAGTTTGTCCGACTAGACACCGTTAAGCTGCTAACAAATTTTCAGCTTGCTATTAATCAACTTTTTTTGATACGCGGGATCCAGGTCTATATTTTTAATACGTAACTTTCCATCTTCTAAAAGCGTATTATGTGTTCTGAAATTTATTTTCATCTATTAATATGCTTTTAGTAATCAAGTTTTAAGTAGTAGTATCAATCTTAATTTAATTTAATTTATTCTTGTTATCTGCTACCCTTTCTGACGATTATTTCTTAAAAGAATGGCAGACTTGGCACACTTTGGTTTCCTTACTTCTTGATGTTTGATATTGTGTTTTATTTTCTAGTTTTTGGATAGAAATCACCTTTCTTCCTTCGGGAGCCACCTGCCTTCATCGCCAATGATTATGCTCATAAGGCAAAGACGACAGGATGCATCGCAACTAGACTGCAGCGACCAACACCACCAGTAAACTACATCAAGAAGTTACCATAGAACCAACACCACAAGCCATCCATAAGTATAATCTGAAAACTGTTAGTTTTTGGCAAGAGTTTGAATATATTTGTTAATGCATTTAATAAATCATATTTTTATTATAAAAAGATAAGAAATCAAGTACAAAAAGCAAATAGATTGGCAAGATGCCTTAATAAAACTATATGGCAAAACCGACATTATTAAAACTGAGATTCAAGAATATATAAAGCCAGTGTAAGACCAACAATGACATATGCATCAGAAATAAGACCCGATAAAGCCACAACAGAAAGACTACTGGAAACGGCAGAGATGAGAGTACTGAGAAGAATTACTGGAAATACACTGAGATATCGAAAGAGGAGCGAAGATATTAGAAGACAATGTGACGTACAGTCTATAAAGGAATAGACACTATATAGAAAAAAAGAATGGAACAACCACGCAACCAGAATTAGGAAGACGCGAGTGGTCAAAATAGCACGAGATAAATCACCAATCGGTAGAAGAAGTATCGGCCGACCGCGCAAAAGATGGTGTGACAACCTTCCGTAGAGGTATCAATCCGCCAATGAACAAGCAGGATTGCTTATAAAGAGGAAGAAGAAGAAGATATTTTTATTATATCTTTATCGCACAATAAACATGATTGGTTAAAATATTGTTTTGTTTGCTTCTATTCTGAATTTTCATAGTTAATAATTTAAGATTAGGACAAGACGAACACACACCTTTAGTACAGCCGATATGTGAAACAATTGTGCATTTAATGATAGAAGTATATAATTTCGATATAAGATTTGTAATTCAAGTAAATATAACAAAAATTAAATTTATGATCATCAGCAAAAGTATAATTAGGGACGCCCAACTACTTATCAATAATACTCCAGTGGACCGAGTAAAACAGTTTAACTGTCTTGGAAAAAATAGTAAATGAACAATGGGATCACTCACAGGAAATAAAATGTAGAATAGAAAAGGCTAGGAGTACATTCAATAACATGGCCAAACTCTTTAAGCCATAACCTTAATCTGGAGATAAAAGTAAGGCTCCTATGATGTTGCATCTTCTCAATATTGTATTACGGAGTTGAATCCTGGACACTAACTGAAGCAATGGAGAAAAAACTTGAAGCCTTCGAGATGTGGCTATACAGGCGAATCCTAAGGATATCTTGGACGGAGAAGATAACCAACGAGACTGTATTACGAAGAGTGCGCAAAGAAAGAGAGGTGATGTATACCATTACAAGGAGAAAGGTAGAATATCTCGGACACATAATGAGAAACGGCACCAAATACAGATTACTGAAGGTAATACTTCAAGGTAAAGTATTCGGAAAGCGAGGAATTGGGAGAAGAATAATATCATTGTTAAAGAACCTGAGGAAATGGTTCTCCACAACAACAACTAATCTATTTAAAGCATCAGTAAATAAAATAATTATAGCCAGAATGATCACCAATCTTCTTCTTTATGTGCCGCCTTCTACCGAAGGTTGGCGACCATCAAACGATAGGTTTCTCTGTTTTGTGCCGCATGTATTATGTTCGCAGCTTCTGGTATTTGAAACCATTCTCTTAAGTTTCTCAGCCAGGATTTCTTCTTTCTGCCCAAACCTCTTCTACCTTCAATCTTGCCTTCCACGATAAGCTGTAGCAGATTATTCTTATCATTACGGAACACATGGCCCAGGTATGACGCTTTCCTCCTTTTAACAGTTGTTAACAATTCCACCTCTTTACCCATTCGTCTCAATACCTCTGTGTTGGTCACTCTCTCTGTCCAAGGTATTCTCAGTATGCGTCGATACAGCCACATTTCTAGAGCCGCTAACTTCTTTATAGTTGCTGCTGTTAACGTCCACCCTTCTACTCCGTAAAGTAGCGTAGAGAGTACGTAGCATTTCGTGGCGCGCCATCGGAGGTTAACGCTTAGGTTGCGGTTGCTTAAGAGCTTTCTCATTTTTATGAACTTGGATCTTGCTATTTCAATTCGGATCCTAATCTCTACGTCTGGGTCCCACTTATCATCTGCTGTATATCCCAGATATTTAAATCGGTGTACTCTTTCAATACGTTCGGCTTCAATATTCAGGTCGATATGTTGAATGTTCTTTTTACTGACCACCATAAATTTAGTTTTCTTTCTATTGATCTTCAGTCCAAATCGGTTGCCAGTTGTATTTACTCTATTTAGCATCATCTGTAAATCTTCGATGTTATCGGCCAGTATAACAGTATCATCTGCATATCGAAAATTACTTATTGGTACGCCATTATTCTTGATGCCCTCATTGTACTCTTCCAGTGACTCTAGAAATATTTGTTCCGTGTACAGGTTGAAAAGCAGTGGCGAAAGAATACAGCCCTGTCTAACCCCTCTAGAAATGGTTATGTTTTCACTCACCATATGTCCATTCTTTATGTGGGCTGTTTGATTTCAATATAGATTTTTTATAATCTGGATGTCCTTAGTGTCAAGTCCTGAAAGATGTAATAGTTCTATGAGTTTGTCATGTTTGATAGTATCGAATGCTTTCTCATAGTCGATAAAACAGGCGTAAACATCTTTCTGTTGATCCAGGCATTTTTGAAGCAAGACTTGTATTGCAAATAGGGGCTCTCGAGTTCCAAAACCGCATCTAAAACGGAACTGTGTTTTACTTATGCTGTGTTCTAATTTTGCTCGTATTCTGGTATCACCAATAATAAAAACGAATAGGCACTAAAAGAAAAAATATAATTTGGACCACATAATATGTGTAATAATACAGTATATTATACTGCACGTGTAAGGTTTAAATTTAGATATATAATGAGGCCATCTCAGATTTTGCCTTTTACAAAAATGGCGGGGATTCAAAATGGCGACTATACATTGTGACTAATAGCACGATAACTTTTGAACGAGACTTCAGATTTCAACCAAATTTGGTACATAGGTTCTTTTCTTGATGTATAAGATCGAGGTCTTGAATCGGAATAATCGATTTAGCAGAAGTTGTATTTTTCCTGGGTTTTATGTAAAAATATGCTGTTTTTTTTTCAATTCTTTCACCCTGTATGTATTAATTTTTCAAAAAGTTAATAATGTCATTTAAAAGAGCGTTAAAATATTTTTTAGGAAATATTTTTAACTTTTTAGTTATGTTAATTACCATTTAATAAATGCAAAACGTATCTTCACATGTACCTATATGCGGCAGATTGGTGCAAATATAAGAATTATTCTGCATTTAATGGTAGAAGCATATAATTTGGACCACATAATATACTACACATATTAAGGTTCAAATTTAGATACGAGGCCATCTCAGTTTTTGTTCCTTTTACAAAAATGGCAGGCATTCAAAATGGTGACTATACATATGTGACTAATAGCACGATAACTTTTGAACGAAACGTCAGATTTTAACCAAATTTGGTATGTAGGTTCTTTTTTTGATGAATAATATCGAGGTCTTGGACCGGAAGAATCAGTTTGCCAGAATTTGTGCTTTTACTGTTTATTTATGTAATACTATGTTGTTCTTTTTCAATTCTTTCACCCTGTATATATAAATTTTTCAAAAAGGCAATAACTCCATTGAAAATACTGTAAATATATTTTTTAGGAAATATTTTGAACTTTTTAGTTGTGTTAATTACCATTTAATAAATGCATAACGTATGTTCACAATTACCTATGGGCGGCAGATTCATTTTGAATACCCGCCATTTTTGTAAAAGACTAAATCTGAGATGGCCTCATATCTAAATTTGAATCTTTGTATGTGTAGTATCTGTGGTCCAAATTGTATCCTTCTACCTTTAAATGCACAATATTTCTTATATTATTATTTGCACAAATCTGCCGCACATAGGTACCTACATGTGAAGATACATTATGCATGTATTAAATGGTAATTAATATAGCTAAAGAGTTCAATATATTTCCTAAAAAATATTTTTACGCTTTTTTCAACGCCGGTATCACCTTTTTGAAAAATTAGTATATACAGGGTGAAAAACTGAAAAAGAAACAACATATTTTTACATAAAAAACAAAATACAAATTCTGGTAAACCGATTCTTCCGGTTCAAGACCTCGATATTATTTATCAAAAAAGGAACCTATATACCAAATTTTGTTAAAATGTGACATCTCGTTCAAAAGTTATCGTGCTATTAGTCACGTATGAATAGTCGCCATTTTGAATGCCCGCCATTTTTGTAAAAGGAACAAACATTGAGATGGCCTTTATATGTGTAGTATATGTGGTGCAAATTAAATGCTTCTATTCTAATATTTTCACGAATATGCCGCAGTACTTGGGAGACTGAGCTAGGCCAAGGCGAACAACGTTTTTTGTTTCAACTTCATAGCCTTCTATCTTTCAGTTATGGACATAGACCTCTCCCAACTCCTTCCATCGATCTCTATCCGGAACAATATAACTATAATTTGTTCTAACTATTGTTTATATGTTATCCTACTCACCTCGTCTGTGGTCTTCCTCTTGGTCGTTCACCTTCGTAAGTTCTCCAATGTTGTATTGTAGCATTACAACGTTGGGTTTTTGTCTAGCAGTGTGGCGTGTCAATCCTCTTTTTCTCTCACAGTCATATTCCTACCATTGTTTTTTTTCCATTGCCCTTTCTGTTGTGGCTAATTTATTTATATTGGCCTTGGTTATAGCCCATATTTGACATCCATATGTCATTATAGGAAGGACAAACTGGTTCTTAAGTATCCTACTAAGTTTGCCAAATTCTCCCCATGCCAGTCTTGTTGTTCTAGTGATTTTCGCACTTTAGTTATCTTTGTCAAGTTTCAGAATTTCACCTAGGTAGATATGTATCTATGGACTCTTTCTATCTCACTCCCATTTACTCATTACTTAGGATAATTGGTTTGATATACCAGATAAATATGTCTTTTCATTACGGATCGATGAGTAGGATGATCTACTAGTTTGCTAAATATTTACAAAAGACAAATACATCTTTTAGGTATTCTAAATTTTTTTTTGATATTAAGGATCATGCTTTAATTTAAATTTAAGATCTGCAGACACGATTCTGAAAAATATATGGCTTTTAACTTTTTCTATATTAAGTTTGTTTTTCCCACGAGTAATCTGCAGTAGCCGAAGTTACATCCTTAATTAAACTAATTACAGTTTAATAAATTTTTCTGTCTTTTAAAGCATTTACCTCCAACTTTTAATAATCCCATTTTACTTGATCACTTGCGTTCTAAAGTTTAAATTTCCCTAAAGCAACTTCTTTTATTACTTTAGCTATCCAGAGCACTTAAAACACCTTTTTGATAAGGGATAACAGAGGCAAACAAACTAAGCCACGAAGATTGAAATTTGCATAATGGTAAAGTCCAATAAAAAAGCACAAGAAAGAAAAATAATGAAAAAAAGCAATTAGCGTATGAATACGGGGTTCATATAAACTGAACGAAAAGGAAAACACCATTTGTTGCCTGAATTCTTGTCGTTTAATTAAAAATATTGATTTCTCTGATAAATTGACCTAAAAATTAAAGATAATCGCTTTTTGATGCACATCATTTATTGTACAGAACAGATTTTTGTTACGGAGAAAACACAAATTATAAATGGCTTAACATTGATATTACATACAATGGATACCACTACAAAACAAAGATGTGATAACGAAGAACAAAAAATTAGTTTCTATAGAGAAAACATAAAGCCATCGGTATCTAATTCGCAAATATTTTATAGCTATCCGTGCTTTTTCTGTCTGTACACGGCAAATTTCGTATAGTAAAATTCTGAGTGGTGTGGATATGTAAACATTACTACTTGACAATGTGGCAATGTGTGACAAATTTTTAAAGATATGGCTTTTGAATGTTCTTGGATAACTGTTATTTGTATAATTGCAAATTATTAATTCAGTTAATAAATATAATAATTTTTTTACTAATTATATATTCAGTGATTGTATTAATTTATATACTGTACAACAAAAACTAATACTCAATCGAGAAAAGAGGAAAAGTGTTAAGGTGATTTTTTAATAATATAGTGTTACTATGGAACACTTACAATTTTGAACACATTTAGCAACAAAATACTTGGATCACAGAATATATCCTGGTTAATTTTCTGCTTGGATTGTCCATAAATAAAAAACAATTATTTTTTTTATTAAGTTCACGTCTTAAATCAATTATTTATCAAATACACTATCAATATTATTTAATCAACAACTCAAAATATTCCCGATGCCATGTCAAATATTTAAAATTGTCACTGTCTTGTCATCATATTCTATTTCACTCAGTGCCTTGTATGACAAAGATATCGAATGTTCGATTTGGTAAATATCACCACGTCCATTTTTTTTAAATCCTGAAAAAAGTAATAAATATTTAAAAAAAAAATTAAACGCATAATGAAAGAATAAATTATTATCGAGGGCCGAAAGTCCTTTAGAATAAATAAAAACTTTCTTTTGAACGAGATAATTGAAATTAAAAATCAGACTAAGTTTTTCACCCCTGTAACTTAAATTAACCCCTGTTTATTAAAATAACTCTTTGCAGATGATAGACAACAATCTGAACTAAGTAACATACAAGGAGACGAAGGTCCAGAAATAACGGAAGAGGAAGTAATGTATGCACTAAAAAGAATGAAAAACGGTAAAGCCCCAGGTCCAGATGAAATACCAACGGAAATCCTTAAACTGATAGAAGAAGACTCGATCCACATTTTAGTTGAACTTTTCAATAGCATTTATACATCAGGAAAAATACCACAAGAATGGCTTTTATCCACCTTTGTTATTATACCAAAAAAGATGAATGCCAAACAATGTAGTGATTACCGTACAATCAGTTTGATGAGCCATGTACTGAAAATATTCCTGAAAATTATACACACTAGAGTACACAGAAAACTGGAAATTGACATCAATGATACCCAGTTTGGGTTCCGAAATGGACTCGGAACAAGAGAGGCGTTGTTTGCACTGAACGTTATGTCTCAAAGATGTCTTGACATAAATCAAGATGTATTCATGTGTTTCATAGATTATAACAAGGCCTTTGATAAAGTGCGGCATGATCATCTAATCAGACTCCTGGCAGAAAGAATTTAGATAAACGAGACATCCGACTAATAGCAAATAGGTACTACAATCAGAAAGCAGTAGTGAGAGTAGAGAATAATACCACTGAAGAAATTGAAATAAAGCGAGGTGTGAGACAAGGGTGTATACTGTCACCAACCCTGTTTAATCTCTATTCCGAAGACGTAATGAATAGAACACTCTCTGAGCAATCCATAGGTATTAAAATAAATGTTGTTAAATTAAACAATCTAAGATTTGCCGACGACACCGTTCTGATCGCAGGAACACTTGAAGAGCTACAGACATTGGTGAATAAGATAGCAGACTGCAGCGAAGAATATGGACTACCTTTGAACATAAAGAAAACTAAATTTATGATAATATCGAAATCAACACGAAATGTCCAAAATTTATATTTACGCAATGAAATTATCGATCTAACTAGCAAATACAAATATTTAGGCACTTTTGTAAATGAAGACAACGATAGCTCAGTAGAAATCAAAATAAGAATAGAAAAAGCCAGATCCATATTCACTAAAATGAAGAGAGTGTTCTGTGGAAGAGATTTGAGCCTTGAAATTAAACTTCTCCTGATGAGATGTTACGTACTTTCTGTGCTGTTCTACGGAAAGGAGTCATAGACACTGAAAAAGATTGATATAAAAAAATTGGAGGCATTTGAACAGTGGATGTATCGCAGAATCTTGAGAATATCATGGACGGAGGGACTCACAAACGTCGAGGTCTTGAGAAGAATGAATAAAGAAAAGGAAGTCATATATACGATCAAAAAACGAAAACTGCAATACTCGGGACACATTACAAGAGGCGAAAGATATGAACTGCTTCGAATAATTATGCAGGGGAAGACAGCAGGAAAAAGATCCATAGGAAGAAGACGAAACCCCTGGCTAAAGAATCTACGGGAATGATATAGTTGTAGCAACAGCGAATTGTTTCGGTCAGCAGTTTCGAAAATACGTATAGCCCTGATGATCGCAAACCTTCGCAACGAAGATGGCACTTGAATAAGAAGATTAAAATAAACATTACAGAAGTTTTCAGGGACTTTCAGCTCTCGGTAAAAACGCAATCTTTCATTCTGCGTTTAAATTTTTCAAAAATACTTATTAGTTTTCTCAGGATTAGAAAAAAATGAATCCCATTTAAATAGCATTAGAACCGAAACTACGTATCCATCCCCTTAACTACTAAAATTAACCCTCCAAAAAACGAAAAATGAATTAGAGCGAATACAAAAAACTACACTCAGAGGATAAGGCACATGTAAACTAAGGAAAGTATGTAAAGAGAGAAAAAGAAAATTTTCTATATGTCGGAATGCAGAATCCTTGGTGACTGTCTATTACCTGAGCTTTTTACAAATTTATAAAGCATGCAGGCCGATAAATACCGGACAATGGGAGAATCTACAATATACATTAATCACCTGCCCGCTTATCTAGATAAAATTCCAACAGAATTCCACATCCTTAGTACTCAAATATGAATAAAATAAAATAAGCAATGACAGCTTTTAGACAAGTAGAAAACGGCGGGTCCGTTGGGAAACATATTCCCATGAGATTTGTTTGCATAATCACATTCGTGAGACATCCCAGAATAAGGTTCAAGAAGTCGCCCACGTGAAAAGTGGTTCAATTTTTTTTAACCATTTTTTTTAACCAAATTGCAAAAATCAATATGTTTGGCTCGGACAATTTTTTTGTAGGTTTTTTGGACCATTCTGGATAAAAAAGGTCTCTTATAATTTTTCTCTAAAGTTGATCGTTTTCGAGTTATAAGCAATTTAAAATTGAAAAAAACGAAAAATGGCGGTTTTCAAGGCTTAATAACTCGGTTAAAAGTTATTATTATGAAAGTCAGAAAGTGACTAAATCAAAGTTTAATGCCCCCCCTACAAGAACTTGAAGAAATGTTTGTCATTATTTTATTACTAAGCTGTTATTTTTAAGTAATAATAATGAGCGCCATGCACGTGGTAGGCGGCCGTAAATGTGAGTGCAAGTAAGATGTACAATTGGACTGCCGGAGTGGCATCTCTCTCGCACTCAGCATTTACGGCCGGCTACCACGTGCATGGCGCTCAATATTATTACTTAAAAATAACAGCTTAGTAATAAAATAATGACAAAATGTCTTCAGGATCTTGTTGGGGGACATTAAACTTTTATTTAGTCACTTTCTGACTTTTATAATAATAACTTTTAACCGAGTTATTAAGCCTTAAAAATCCCGTTTTTCGTTTTTTTTCAAAATTAAATTGCTTATAACTCGAAAACGATCAACTTTAGAAAAAAATTATAAGAAAACTTTTTTATCCAGAATGGTCCAAAAAACCAACAAAAAAATTGTCCGGGCCAAAAATATTGATTTTTGCAATTTGGTTAAAAAAAATTGTTAAAATTATTTTGGCCCACTTTTCACGTGGGCGACTTCTTGAACCTTATTCTGGGATGTCTCACGAATGTAATTATGCAAAAAAATCTCATGGGAATATTTTTCCCAAAGAACCCGCCGTTTTCGCCTTGTCTATTTATATTTAATTCGATTCGGTGGCCACCACCATCGGCTGACATATGTTTCTTCTTTTCAGAGTTTGCAGAGCCGCCTGTGGTGTATATCCACTACACACTAAGTATTTTGATTGGAATATTATTAATTTTGAAAGTTTGCCTGTTGATTACACCAGAGATATAAAGCCAAGTTCGGTTAATTATTTACAATCTTATAAAATCCTAATGCGACAAGTCACGCAGTCCGCCCGGTATGGTTTCGATATGTAAACATTGAATGGCGTTTAATAAACGTCATTTTATTTTGTTACATCTTCTTATCACAGGCCCAGAATGACTGAATTAAATTAGCTAATTTCGATTTTAAAACATTTGTAGAAGTCCAAGGAAGGTTTAAATGATGAGAAAATGTGATGAATTTGTAAATAAAATACTAAAAACAGTAATGTAATTGTCATATATGTTACCGACCAAATCCGATTTCAGGACAAACTAGTTTGGCCAAACTAGTTTGTCCTGAAGGCGTTAGGGTAAAATAAAACTAGTTTATCCTGATATTAATACGCACACTGCAGGATAAACTAGTACCGCCTAGTATAAACATTATAGTAAACCTGATATAAGCCAAAATATGTAGATGAACTGTACAAGATATTTTGTAATAATTGGATGTAAGACAATCATTTTTATTAAAACGATAATGATTCGGCATAAACTAATGGACAATTGGAAATATGTAAAAAACCATCATATATACAATAAGCAATATTTTTTTGAAGTGAAAACTTCTTTAGGGACGTTGTGCACTTTTGGGATAGGGGAAAAAGCATTTAATTGGCGACCGTCATCGCGACCGTCATTACGACCGTCATTGTGACCGTCATCGCTTATGTTATATGTATATTATATGTATTATTGTGTTTTCAATTTATCAATCAAAGGCAAAATGAAAATTAAATTAAAATTTTTTTAAATAACGAGGGCACATAAATTTAATACACCCTGTATATTGATCTGTAAATATTTATTAGAATTTAGTTTGGATGTAAGTGGATTTCTTTTTTAATGAGCTTTCCGATGAACCATTAAAGACTTTTGTGAATAATTAAAGTGAAAAAGACGATGTATTTAGGTTTAAAATGGAAAAAGATTGTTTATTAGGGGAACTATAGAATCCACAGGTAGAGGTAATTATCATTTTCTAGAAAAATGGTTTAAAAGAAAGTTTGGAATTTTAATACCTTTGTTTCACCCCGAGTAAATGTTGTAGGGTTCCCCGAAAGTAATTAGTATGGTCGGAATAATTTTGAAAATGACTGTTTGTTTTGTCGAATAGAAAAGAGAAATGTTTCTGAGTCTTGGCAATTTGGAAGGGGAAAAGTGGTTTGAATGATTGAGGGAGTTTGAAAAAGAAGTCATTATGTTATTGGCATCGCTGAGGAGCAGTTCGACGTTTTCGTGGATAGATAGTTAGCAAGTACCAGTGGTTGTTTGATAGTGGAGAATAGTGCTGAAAAGTGGGACGAAAGACAGATCAAATTGAGACGAAATACCTCTTTGATTCTGTATTATTGTGAGAAGGAGAGCAGAGAGTTTTTGGAGTTTTGTTTGAGTCGAGTACTGGTCAAAAGAGGCCTGGCTTGTTGGAGAATTGGTGCTGGTATGCTGATAGTTTTGAAGCTGGAGAACGGAGAGGGCTTTGATGAGTAGCCTTTAACATAGTCAACGAGGGAGAGCTGTTTTGGGTCACGAGGAGACATCAGAGTGAGTGAAGCAAAAGGTCAGTCAACTTATGTGAAAGATGTTCGGAAACTAAAATTTTGAGTAAAAAGCGTAGGAATTAAAATTCCAATATTTCAGAAAGTAAATAGGGAGTATAGCTAATCTTCCGAATACATAATTTGGTTTTGTTTATTTTGTTGTACCAAAGTCATCGGGAACAAACCGATAAATTGTTTTTTTTTAACTAGAATAAATTTAAATGGTAGAAATTTCATTCGGACATCTGTGTCCACAGGTTTTAGATTTGATAGATTTTTAGAGTATCGATTTTGATAAATAAAAGAAAATTCTGTATGTTTATTTTATATTTTGCTTTATTTCTTTTCCCTATTTTATCCCGATTAGGATCAACTAAGAGATACTGAACCCACGAGAGAAGATAAGTATAACGTAAGATAATTTAGACATTTCCTTGATATTATAAAAAGGCACCCTGAGATTTTTTATTAATTTTTTATGTATGATTTGCGACAATTAAATAACTAATCAAATAAATAATAATTAATATAAAATTAATAAGAAGCAGATCATAACAGTATGTATATATAAATTCTGTAGAGGAATTTAAATTTAAAATAAATGTAAAACATATTTTAAGATGGGAAAAAAGATTTATTTCGCGACCGTCATCTCTTCGGCTAAATAAATTTTGTACGTGTATACATTATGTGTATGTATATATAAATTCTATAGGAGTATTTATATTTAAAATAAATGTAAAACCTATTTTTTAATGGGGAAAAAGAATTCATTTGGCGACCGTCATCGCGACCGTCACCTCTTCGGCGACATAAATTTTGTACGTATGTATATTACGTGTATGTATATATAAATTATATAGAAATATTTTAATTTAAAATAAATGTAAAACCTAGTTTGGGATGGGGAAAAAGAATTTCTCCAATGTACAATGTTTCTCGTCCACGTTTTGATGTTTTGTCGTGCCACGTGTCCTACCCAGGTCCGTTTCATTTGCATTTCAATTCTTGCAATTACATATTCCACTCTCGTCCTGCTTCGTACGTCCTCATTTTGTATATGTTCCCTCAGATATCTGTGTCGTTCTCAATCTATTGGCTGATACCTCTGTAAGTGTCATCGTCTCCAATCTATACATCATAATTGGTAGAATACAACTGTTGAATACCCTTTTCTTTAGATTTATTGGTATCTTTTTGTTATTCGACACATCACTGAGTCTTGCTACTGCTGCCCAAGCCATTCAGATTCTTCTAGTTATTTCTGAGGTTTAATTATGCTTGCCTAGTTTGACCGTGCGAACTAGGTATACTTTTCGACAATTTCGATATCACTTCCATCTAAGTCGATTGTGATATATTGATTTGTCATCACTTTTCTTTTATTTGTTTTTGTCCTCTGTCTAACTTCTCTCTCCGTTCTTATTTTGCTTGTTGTTAGTCCTTCTGATACATTTATTTGCATAGTTGCATTGTCGTATATGTATTTGAGGAGTATTCTATACCTAGAATCAATCCCTGCGTTATTCATTCCTTCTAATACGGCCCAGAGTTGTATGGAATCGAATGCCTTATTGTAATCCACAAATACTAAACGAAGAGGTTCATTGTATTCGTTGCATTTTTCGATAAGTGTCATTATTGTCTGTAGGTGTTTTATGGTACTATGTCAACAGGCTGGTAACTATCGAAATTATTTGATAACCAGTTAGTAATTATTTTGGTAAGCATTCTATAAGGATGTAAGAACAGGCTTATTGGTTTGAAATTTTCGCGTTCGTGATACCTCCATATTAGGTGTATGTATATATAAATAGTATAGGATGTACGCAACGCGTGTATAATATAGGTATAGAACTTATTTTAGGATTAAGAAGAAGCATTTAATTCGCAACCGTCATCGCTACGGCGAGATATTAGTAATTTATTTACTATAGGTTGAATTGCATATGTAAAAGTTCAAATGAATTTATAATAGTTGGAGGAGGGATAAAGTCTGTACCCGAAGGAGCTTGCGAAGCAAGCGCGTAAGCGGCCACTCGGTCCCTACTCAAATCATTATAGGTGATTAGAGTTTAAAGTATTTTTGAAGTGAAAACTTCTGTAGCGATTTTGTACACTTTCTGGATGGGGAAAAAGCATTGAACTCGTAACCGTCATCGCTTCGCCGAAATAAATTCTGTACGTTAATGTATTATGTGTATGTATATATAAATAGTATATGTAGGATGCACCCAATGGGTATATAATGTAGGTATATCACTTCTCTTTGGATGGAGAAAAAGCATTGAACTCGCGATCGTTATCGACACGGCAGATATAAGTAATTTATATACTATAGGTTGAATTGCATATAAGTTCGACCGAAGTTATAATGGTTGGAGGAGGGATATAGTGTGTACCCGAAGGGGCTTGCTTCGTAAGAAGTTGTCACTTCTGTCGGCACTCCCACGAGTGCCCAATTTTTTTTGTAAAAACAATAAATATACCTTAATTATAAAAATGACTTATTATTTGTTTTTTCATGGTGTGCTTTGGTGATACCTAGAATTGCGAAATATCATTATCTTCTTGCACTTGCATCTGTTTATGGAACAGTTTTGTTGCAGGTTTATTTGACAAAACCTTCTTCTGATTTAACTGACTTTCTCGTAGCTGCAACCATTAACGGTGTTTCAGAGCCTTAGTTTAGAACTCTCGACTTCATCTTTGTAGCAAGAAATCATAAATGATATTCTGGATGAAGATAACTAAGGTGAAAGCTAATAGATAATAATTGCAGCGTTAATCTAAGAGAAGACAGTGATGCTAACCGGAAAAGGTGATCTTAGAAACATCATTGAAGTTATCCTCCAGACAAATGACGAAGGATTTTACAAAATTGGTGTCCTTCAGGAACTATATTCTGGGTTTTATTTTTTCTTACTTAACACATTTACGGATACGACCTCATATGCATATGTCCCTTTGTGTGTGTCTGCATGTACTCGTGTCCACGAATATGTTTATAAGCTACGAGAAATTCAGTTGGACCAGGACAAGGTCTTGTCAACTGCAACTGCAACAAAAACTGCTCCACAAACACATTCAAGTGCAAGAAGGCAACGGTGCTATGCTATGCAATAATTATAAGTGTCACCAAAGCACTCGATAGAAAAATAAATAATATTAATAATTTAGTGGAGTCACTGAAGGTGGATATGAGCTATTACCTCCGATTTCGTTGAACCTCCATCGATTTGCATGAAAATGTTTGAGTGGTTAGAGGATATCTCAAGGAATAAAGGTGACATGGTGCCAACTTGCGCTTCTACCCTAGGGGTGGATGCCACCCCTTCTCGTGGGTGAAAATTATTTTATTGAAAATAACCCCATAATTCGATAAGAGGGACAAACTCTAAGCAACATTTGTTATATAAAGTTATTAAAATAAATCAAAACTTTTTGAGATATTATAGATCAAAAATTTTAATTTTTCTTGAGAAAAATGCAAGTTTTTAACCGATTTTCCATCAACAACTCAAAAATTATAAGTTTTTATAAAAAAGTTATTATTATCAAAATGGAAGCTAATAAAAAAGGAAATAAACCCCTTATTAAAAAAACCTTTTAATGTTAACTAAAAGTGAGTTAGAGGTAATTGAATTTATATTTTTTTCGGAGAGTAAAAAACTCGACGTATTCAAGCTGAAATAACGGGAAATTGATGCATTTTATAACATAAACTTATTAAACATTTGTCAAAGTACTTAAAAATATCTATCAAATGAGCCCCCGAACATGATGATATCGTTAAAATTTTTGCTCCAAAATTTTTTCAAAATTTATCATTTCCAAAAAATGTTATTGTTTTTTTTTAATAACTCCGTTCATGTTCACGATATCAGATTCATCTAAAAACTATTTGAAAGTTAATTCCAAGTGCTATTTAAGAACGTGGAACCTAATCTTTTAAGCTCCTTATATTTTTAAAAATAAAAGGTTAAATGGCCACATTTGCATGGTTCCCACAGCAAAATTTAAGATTTAAACCTTTCTATCTCGGTTATTTTTTACCCTATAGAAATAGTAAAATAAGTAAAATATTTGGTACAGAAAAATCTAAAATTTGATTATATATAATTTTTTACCTATATTGAGTATTTTTGAAGTTATTATCAAAAGAATATGAGAATTAAAGAATTTTAAAAATTATGATTTTTTTAAATTATATTTTTTTTCAAAAGTATGCTTTATAAACCGGTCAAAATTATCGAAAACATTACTTATGCTAATATAAAGAAGTTTTTGTAAGGATTAGTATAAATTTTAATTTTTGTGGGAATGGCGTATGTTTTACTTTTCACTTTTTCCTAAAAAATTTGAAACGGTTCTTTTATTTTCATCACAACTTGCTTAATTTTGACGCTATTACCTTGTTCTGAAGCTCATTTGTTAGGTAGTGCGAAGTAATTTTACAAATATTAAGCAGGAATATTTTATACATTTCATCGTTTTCTCGTTATTTAAGTTTGAATACTTAGATTTGAGTACTCGTCGAAAAAAAATACACATTCAATTGCCAATAACTCATTTTGAGCTAACATTAGTTTAGTTCTTTATGTAAGCATTGTATTCAATTTTTTATTATCTTCAATTTCAGTAATATTAATTTTTTTGTTAAAGCTTATAGTTTTTGATTTATACGTGAAAAACCGATTGAAAACATGCATTTTATAAAATCTTTGGTCGTTAATAACTCAAAAATTGTTGATTTATTTTAATAACTTTATATAACAAATTTTGCTTATAATTTGTCCCTCTATCGACTTATGGTATTATTTTTAATAAAATAATTTTCACCCCCGAGAAGGGGTGGCATCCACCCCCAGGGTAAAAGCGCAAGTTGGCATCATGTCACCTTTGTTCCTTGAGGTATCCTCTAATTAATCACCAATTTTCCTGAAAATCGATGGAGGTTCAACGAAATCGGAGGTGAAAACCTTCAGTGACTGCACTAATTGAGGTTTTTAATAATAGGATTGTTTGAATCATTGTCGTTTTAATAAAAATAATTATCTTACATCCAATAAGAGAGTATTCTATTCAAATTATCTATGTATGTATTTTGTCTTTGTAGGTGTACTATAACGTTGAAATTAGGCCGTACTACTTTATCCTGCAGTGTCCGTATTAATATCAGGATAAACTAGTTTGGCCTAGGGTAAACTAGTTTATCGTATCGCATTTAGGATAAACTAGTTTGGCCTAGGCCAAACTAGTTTGTCCTAATATCGGGTTTGGCCGGTAACATATACATAGTTATAATATTATACTCCTTTTGATTTACGTCATTAAAACTGCAGCTAACTTCGGGTCTATGTTTACTTTTTTAAGTTTTCCGTGAAATCCATGCTTTTGGCACTTTGTTTGATCTAATTATGGTATTTATAATTGTTTCATTAAATTTATGATTATTAAAATGGTTTTGCATTAACCCTTTCAGTCACTATGTTCGTCTAAACGAACATCAAATTTTTATAATCGTTATCAATAGCTAATTCACATCTTTCATGCTGAATTACCGTGATTATCTAGACAAATATTGTCTTTATCCATTGTATTAGTCTTACTTGTTCCGAATAGCTTATTTTGGTTGATAAATAGCGCATGGTAACACATATTTTGGGCTTGTCTGCAATTCGTGATATTACTTTTGTGTTTAAACTTGTTAGGTAAGTTAAAATCTGATTTAAAAATTATTTTTTCTATGGATGCTATAAAATATTCAACTTCTCTCACTACTTACATACATTCAAAAGGAACAATTCCTCACGCAGTGAGAAAAGTCGGTCATTGCAGTGAGAAATATTTTTTCTCGCGAATTCTCCTACGGACTTCCATAATATGATTGCCGTTTCCATGGTAATATGCACAATACAAACACAATTAATGTTGTCAAATAAATGTGTTAAAGCAAAACTTACCAGGAATTACCTTTTAAAACTGTTTAAAAAAACAACTAACTGTGAATTAGAAATTTTTACACTAAGTTATTTAAAATTTGAAGAATATTAAATACCTACAGCCTAGACGTATGTGTATTTTGTTTCAATTTATGCATATAATATACCTACAGGCACCTAAATTATTTAATTTTTGAAGTTTGAACTCTTGACAAAACTGTATCCATAGAAAAAGTACAGTGTACAACACATGAGAAAATGACATATTTCTCCTTCGCTTGATTTGCGGCCCTCGCCTCGTACCTTGGCTCGTGCCAACAAACTTCGGCGCTCGTGAGAAATATGTCTTTTTTCTCACTTGTTGTACAATATACTATTATAGATACTTAGTTCACTTTGACATTAATAAACGTCAAATACGGTTGCATCTAAAATAGCTCCAGAAAAAATTAATTTTTTAGTAGTTTAACTTAAATTAATTTTATAGTGGTTTTAATTATCATTGATAAGAAGTTTCAGTTCTATGGGTTAAACAGCCTAGGCTTCTTTTCACGGTGTTTAACTTTTGTGTGAACAGTTTAAAATTTGGCCATGGTTAAACGTACCTAAATATTGACATTCAGCTCGCAGTTTTTGTGACAATTAAAACATTTAAATTTCATCGTGGGTAAAAACATTTACATATTGTAGACTAGTAATACAAAAGTGAAAATATTCTCCCCAGATGGGGGAGAATATAAAAAAGACGCCAGTGTGCGAACTAAATACTGCTGAAGTTATTAGTGATAGTAATCAAGACATGGATACAGGAACTATCACCACAAATTCTTCTGCTACAAGGGAGGTAAAACTTTTTAATATTAATTGTAATAGTTACGACTTTCAAAATTGTTGTGTTTATGTTGAGAAGACCAATGATCAGAATATTTCCCGTTTGCATCCAATGGTTGTTGCAGATATTTTACATCAAAAATTAAAGATTAATAATATTAAGCAAATTAAAAGTATAGGAAGAAACCGTGTTAAAGTAATCCTCAAATCTATTTTGGATGCAAACAATTTAGTCAATAATAGTCACTTAAAGGACGATAATTTAAAAGCGTACATTCCAAATCACCTCTTGGAAATCAAAGGACTGATACGCGATGTTGATACCAAATATAATATTGACTATTTGAAAAAATATATGAGCTCTAGTTCACCAATTATTGATATTAAAAGAATGCACAGGAAAGTAGAAAAGGATGGAAATACAGAATACGTCCCTAGACGTAATGTTATAATTACTTTTGAAGGCAATTGTTTGCCAAACTATGTTGTGATAAATTATGTATTTTTCCAAGTGGAAAAATTGTTGGGTAAAGTGACGCAATGTTATAAATGCCTCAAATATGGACATATTTCTAGACAGTGTAAAGGTACACAGGAATACTGTATACAATGTGGACAAATTAAAAATGACATACATACATGTGATGAAACAAAAAAGTATTGCATACACTGTAAAACTGATAAGCATATATCTATCTCTAAAAACTGTCCTTTTTTCGAACATCAAAAAAAAATAAAAAATATCATGATTGAACATAAAATCTCATATTTGGAGGCAAAAAATTTGAGTGACTCATCATTTTCTGGTCTTATTTCTAATAACAGATTTGAAATATTGTCAAATTCAGACAAAGAATTTCCAAAATTAACTAACTCCTCTGAAGTTAGTACATCTCCTTATTTCAAGCCATTGAGGCCTCACCTACAGAAACCCAAAAGTTTTAGCCAACCAAGCTGTAGTACATCAAGCACTGAGTATAGTGCAAATAAAAAAAGAAAAGTATCATCTCCAACTTCCGAAGATCCTACACCATATCTCATCCCTTTCAGATTTGGACCGTCTCAACCTTTACCTCCCTTAAATAAGGAAAGTTTTCCTAATACAGACAATGATAAAAATAAGTTAGTAGATTCCTTAGTACTTCTTTTCTCAAGTTTTATTCAAAATATTAATTGTTTAGAAGAGGCAAAATCACTTGACATGAATTTGTTAGCCAAAGGTATTAATAATGTTCTAGATAATATTTTAAAAAATAACTCATCTAATGACGAACAAATCTAAACTCAAAATAATACAATGGAATGCTCGATCAGCTGTTGCTAACAAAAACAGCCTTATTAACTTTTTAATAACCGAAGATATTGACATAGCTTTAATAAGTGAAACTTGGTTTAAACGGGATGTTGTATATATTTATAGAGGTTATAATGTGATACGCGAAGATCGCGATGACGGCTATTCTGGAGTTGCTATTTTAATTAAAACTGGTATTCCTTTTGAGCGCATAACAATTAAAAAAAATTATATTCAAGACTTGCTTGCTTGTGGTATTAAAATCAACTATAAACAAAGTTATTTAAGTTTACTCTCTGTATATAGGTGCCCAAAAACTAAAACCAAAACCGAAGATTGGGATAAGTTATTTTCTCAACTAAAACACCCTTGTATCATTGGAGGAGATATGAATGCACATAATTCTTTGTGGGGCTCATATAAAAACGATAATATAGGCCATCAAATTGTGGAGACAATTCAGAATTTAGATTATGTAGTAATGAATAATGGACAACCAACTTGCCAAACGAGTCCAGGAAACTCAGATTCCATGATTGATGTCACGTTTTGCTCACCATCCCTTTTTGATAAAACTTCGTGGTCTGTAGATCTTGATACCTTGGGATCAAATCATTTCGTTATAAAGGTTGTGATCGATGTCTTGGGAACTAATGCTAATACCATTTATCCCAGTACTAAGTGGAACATTAAAAAAGCAAATTGGTCATTATACTCTCAGCTTGTTGATACCTTATTAAACGAAAAACCTCACACATCCTTAAATACCCAAGAAAAATATAATTTCCTTATTGACTGTATTAATGAAGCTTCTAAACAATCTATTTCTGAATATAAACCATTTAAATGCAAACGGACTCCCCCTCCGTGGTGGGATTCGGAATGTGATCAATCCGTTGCAGAAAGAAAGAAGGCATTAATAAACTATAAAAACAATTCTTCTCCTGAAAATTTTTGTAAATGCAAAGAAGTAAATGCTCGTGTCAAAAAATTCCTGAAATTAAAGGCCAAACAAAGTTGGGTTGCATGGTGTTCAAAATTAAATAAACAAACTCCATCTAGTCTTATTTGGAATCAAGCAAGAAAAATGAATAGGAAAAAAGTTAATTTTTCATTACCTCTAAGTAATTCATGGGTAGACGATTTTTTCGATAAAATAGCTCCACCTTACGTAAATAACCAGTTAGATGTTATTAATTCTAAAACGCTTCCATCTGATCAGAATCATTTTCTCCTTACACCTTTTTCGAGAACTGAATTAGAATTTGCCCTTGATAATCGCGTTAGTACCTCACCAGGATACGATGCAATCAAATATCCTATGATACAACATTTACCAGATAACGCAAAACAATTACTTTTAAATATATTTGACCAGATAATTATTGAAGGCAACAGCATAATAGATTTTAAGCGTATTATAGTCGTTCCTATTCCCAAACCGGGGAAAGACCCTAAATTAGCTGAAGCTTACGGACCGATATCATTATTATCATGTATATTGAAGACTCTCGAACGGATGGTTAAGATTAGATTGGATTGGTGGCTAAGGGATCAAAATCCTTTGCCCGCTAACCAACATGGTTTTAAAAAAGGTTATGGAACTTTAGATTCCTTAACAACTCTTGTTGTAGACATTCAGAACAGTTTTTCCAGGAACAATTATGTGCCCGCTTTATTTTTAGACATCGAAGGTGCTTATGACTCTGTCTCTCTTTCAATTCTCCAAGAAAAAATGATTACATTTTTTAATATTCCATCACAGTTTGCTTCTAACATTGTAAACCTGTATAAAAATAGAATAATTTATTTAAAAAATAATCATACTCTTATAGGCTCTAGACTTAATAATAAAGGATTACCTCAGGGCTCCGTTTTGAGCCCTATTTTATTTAACATTTACACAGCAGATCTACACAACATCACTATTAACAATATTGCATTTAATGTTGTACAATATGCTGACGATTTCTCTTTGTACACAGAACACAAGAAATATCAGCAATCCATTGAAAACTTGAATAGTGTCTATGGTCTCCATAAAAAATGGTTTATTGAAAATGGCTTTGAATTACCATGCAGTAAATCACAAGTTTGTTTATTTACCAGACATAACTTTCCTAATATTAGCACAATCACCTTAGGTGGGCATAAATTTTCTTTTAAAAATAAAATTAAATATCTTGGAATGATACTCGACCAAAAATTGACCTGGAAGTTACATATTGACGACATGTTGAACAGGTGTAATAAGGGAATAAACTTTCTTAAATCAATTAATAGAACTTGGTGGGGATCGGATGTTGAAGTAAGTTTATTATTTTATAAAGCTTACATACGATCTATTTTCGATTACGGCAGTGTTTTGTATGGATCAGCAAGTAATGCACTACTAAACAAAATCAACGTTTTACAGAATTCAGCCTTACGAATATGTCTAGGGGCTATGAGATCCACTCCAGTACAAGCTTTATATTTGGAAGCCTTGGAACCTCCTTTAAATCTAAGACGAAGTTTTTTGTCCAAAAAATATTTAATGAAAGTATACTTAATTAACCCTCTTCTATACCAAAAAATAGTGACTTTAAGTTGCCATGATCTAACCAATAAATATTGGCAAAAAAAGAAATCTCCCTTACTGTGTGAAGCTTATAATCAAAATATAGTACTCTTAAAAAATATAGATAAAACGAACGACTTATTCAAAAAATACGCGTACTCTTCTTTCTTTTCTCCTACAGATATTATTGTACCAAATTATAGTGAAAACATATATTTAAATAAAAATATTCTTTTATCCATAACGAATAGTTACAATGAGTCAATAGCTCTATATACAGATGCGTCTAAATCTGCAGATGGAACTGGATGCGCCTTTTTTACACCATCGGGACATATAGAAAAGAAATTCAAACTGAAACCGGAGACTTCGATTTATACAGCAGAGGCTATTGCAATATATGAAGCTTTACTATATGTAGCTGAATTTGATTTCGCCCATATTATAATTTTGTCTGACTCCTTAGCAGTATTGAAATCTCTTGGTAAATATGGACCCCCAAACATCCAAGACTGCCCATACATTTATAAAATTAAACATATTAAACAAAATCTTTTAACCAAAGGAATCAATGTACATTTTATCTGGATTAAAGCACACGCAGGATTTGAACATAATGAGTATGTCGACTTATTAGCCAAAGAAAGCGTTTCATCCGATACCAGTATTCTACATAAAATAACACTGACTGATAGTATAATCTCTTTCAAGTCAACACTGCATCGGGAGTGGAGCTACCAGTGGAAGGAATACTCTTTTGTGAATCAAAATAGATACTCGTTAATTCAGCCCGATATTCCCAAATTTCCTTGGTACAAGTCTTGTAGAGCTTCTAGAAAGTACATAACTTCTATTATTAGAGTACGATTCGGGCACGCATGTTATCCAAAGCATTTATTTAAAATACAGGTTTTGGATAATGATAAATGTGAGCATTGTGAAGAGGAAAGTGATTTAGATCATATATTTTTTGGTTGTTCTAAAAATACAATTTACTCATCTAAATTAATAAATGATTTATTAAAATGTAAAGTAGCAACTCCTTGGAATATACTATATTTATTATCACTTGGTTCTGTAGATGTATACAACTCTTTAATTAACTTTTTAAAAGACAGCAAATTATCATTATAATTCCCTTAAACATTTTTAATTAATACCTTTGGTAGTTAGTAGTTTTAGCTGTTAAGCTTAGTGTTACTTAATACCTTTTAGTTGTTATCTTTGTTTTAAACCTGTTTTGTATAACTTGATAACTTGTATTCCTTATGTGTCTGGCAGTATGACGGTAAGTCTAAGCCAAAATAATAATAAAAAAAAAAAAAAAAAATAGATACTTAGTTGTTAATTTTTACATGTATGTATAAAAATATAAAAAATATTAGGTATTTCATATTATAGTTTCATACAAAAAATCATGTGTTCTTTCAAACGAACAGGATGACTCAACGGTAATTTAATTTTCAGATTTCTTATTTCGACAACATTTTTAGAAAGCCACTAACTGAAGCTGAAATCCTTGATATTATCAATAATTTGTCAGATATCGAAGTTATGAGCGATGATGAATTGCAGAACTCACAGGATACCTACCTCAGATGTTAATAATTCTGATTTAGAAGGTAAAAATATTGATCAAGTAATACCATCAAGGGGTACTCATAAAATTTTTGTTTATAAATCTTCAAAAAAAACCATATACCTCAACCTCCAAGTTTTAAATTTTTATCTTTGCAAAAAAAGTCATGACTGAAAGAGGTAATGCAAAAACTTGAATTTTCAAGTTTATCGCAGAGAAAATGTTGAATAATAGTTATGTGAATTATGTGAAATATTGAAAAATTATTATAGGTAAACAATGTTTTAAAATTAGTTTTAATCATAAACATATTTTCTGTATATTAATTTTCGATATTGTCATTAATAGAGAAATTCTTGAGCAACGAGCACAGTTTTTACACACTTTCTATAGAACTAATAAAATTTTAATATCTGATGGGATATTGTAAAGATCTTCTTCCTTATACTTCTGAATATTTCAAAAGCAAAAGTAGCCAAATAAATCCAGCCCTTCTCGAGGTATAAATTAAAAAATATATAGAAAATTGGAGTAAGTATAAAACAAAAAAAATGGAGGGTACCTGATAAAGTTGGAGAGTGCAGAAAAATTAAGGAAATCAGAAAAAAACGAAGTATGTCGGAAATAATTGGAAGGAGATACTATAAAAAAAGGATGATGTCACAAAAAATTGAGTGCAGTGACTGTAGAAGGCAATTTATTGTATTCACCGTCGCATGTTGACAGGAAGAATCACTGGTATAACAATAATTTTTAATGTTCTTCTGAAGCTATTTCCTTGTAGCATTTTTATGATTAACTATTTATAATAACAATATTTATAATTTTTAATAACAATATATTCTTCTTCTTCTCGTTGTCCTTCCTTATGCCCTATAAGAGCATCGGACTTTGGTATCACCTATCCATCTTTTACCCATTTCTTCCACGCCTTGTGGTCTCCTGCCATTTCCTTCATCTGTTGCACTGTTTTCCCTCTCTTTGTCCCGATTTTCTCGATCTGCTCCATCCACCCCTTTCTAGGTCTGCCCCTTCTTCTTTTTCCCTGTCTTTTGGCGTCTGTCACCTTCTTTACTAGTCTGTTCTCGTTCATCCTAGTTATATGTCCAAACCAATTCAGTTTTATTTTTTCAATTTTTTTCTCTATTGGTTCCTGACTTAGCACATTGCTGATGTTTTCGTTCCTTTCCCTGTCTATCTTCGTCTTTGCAGCTATTTTTCTGAGCTGCTTCATTTCTGCTGCATTTATGGCACTTTCAGGTCTTTTATTTGTGACGTGACTTATGTCTCGCTTGCATATAGAAGAGTTGGTACTGTGATTGTATTATATACATGTATTTTTGTTTGCTGGCTGATTTTCCGTTTTCCCAGTATCGTATTATTAATCGCATAATAAATTTTCGTAGCTTTCTTT
Organism: Diabrotica virgifera virgifera; assembly: GCF_917563875.1. NCBI lineage: Eukaryota > Metazoa > Arthropoda > Insecta > Coleoptera > Chrysomelidae > Diabrotica > Diabrotica virgifera. The sequence goes on from NC_065447.1 coordinate 182,731,542, forward strand.
GCCCTATTTGCAATTTCTAGGTCTAGCTTTCCGTCATTCGATATTATCGTGCCCAGGTACTCGTAGGCCGTCACCCTCTCCAATTCTTGTCCTTTACAGAACACTCGTGTTTCGCCTTCAATCTCCTGCTCGTGCTGACCTATTTTCATCATCTTGCATTTGCTGATGTTTATTTCTAATTTTATTTTCTCTATTTCCTCTGTCCATACATCAGTTAGTCGCTGCATTTATCTCGGGTTGTCTGCTAAGAGAACGACGTCGTCTGCATACAGTAATCCTTCTATCATAACTGGTGTTAGGTGCGTGTAGCCTATTATTGTTTTTAAGTGGTTTGTTCTTCTTTTTACATTTTTAAATAATTTATCCATAACTATGACGAATAAGAGTGGGCTTCGGCTATCTCCCTGTTTTATCCCCTTGTTCATCCTAAATTCTAGTGATCTGCTACCTCCCATTTGTACTTTTCCCACCACTCTGCTGTACGTACTTTTAATTATCTCTAATAGTTTTCTCGTTATTTCCAGCTCTTCCATAATATTCCACAATACTTTCCGGTTTATTGAGTCGAACGCTGCTTTAAGGTCTATGAAGGTCATATATATGTTTGTTCCCCGATCATTATTTTTTTCTATTATATTTTGTAGTATGCTTATGTTGTCAACTGTTTGCCTTTTGGCTCTGAATGCTGTTTGTTCGTGTTCAAGTTTTTCTTCTACCTCTGTTCTTAATCTTCTTTCTATTATTCTCGTATAGAGCTTGAAAATTACTGATGAGAGGCATATATCTCTATAGTTTCCACAGGTGGATTCTTCTCATTTCTTGTGAATTGAGATCAGTAACTTTTCTTCCCATTCTCTCGGCATTTTGTTTGTTCTCCATGCTTCTCTCAATATTTCCAACAACCACTTCTTTCCTTCTTCCCCTATCCTTTTTATCATTTTGGGATCAATTTTATCTGCTCCGCTCGCTTTTCCTATTTTTATTCTACTTCTCGCTTCTTCCAATTCTTCTGTACTTATTTCTTCCATTTGGTATTCGTCTGCTGCTCTCTGTTCTATGGTTCCCTCTGTCTCTATTTCTTCACTTTCTTCGGGCATATGTTTCTCTTCATAATATTCTCTCCATACCTCTAGTATCTCTGTTGTATTTGTCTTTGGTTTGTTGTGTTTGTCTTTTACTCCTCTGAGTTTTTTTCTTTTCTTTCCTCTTAGGCTCCTTACTTTATTCCAGAAGTATCTGTTGTTGTCTCTGTAATTTTGGTTTAGTGGTTCACCAAACTTTCTCCAACTCTCTTTCTTTCCTTTTCTAACTAGTTATTTCACTATGTTTCTGTGTTTTTGTATTCTTTTTTATCTTGTTCCTCTCTTGTACTATTGTATTTTTTCCATGCCTTTTTCTTTTTCCTCACTTCTTCCTGTATATCTGCATTCCACCATTCTTTTTGTCTAATTTTCTGACTGTTAGATTTCCGCATATCTCTTCTGCTCTCTTCATTATTATTTCTTTAAATTTTTCCCATTTCTCATCATCATCATCATTTGGCTCTACAACTCTATGTGAGTCTTGGCCGCGTTTACTATTTCCCTCCATTGTTGTCGGTCCTGAGCAGCTATTTCCCATTGCTGTACTCCCATTTTGCGTAGATCGCTGGCTACTGCGTCCTTCCATCTTTTTCTTGGGCGACCAACTGACCTTTTTCCAACGGGCCTTTCCCAGAATGTGGCGTTTAGAAGTCTCTCGTCACTTGATCTTAGTACGTGACCCGCCCATCGTATTCTGTTTGATTTAATGTAGCGTACTATGTTTTCATCTCCGTATATTGTCTGGAGTTCATCATTGTGTCTTCTTCTCCATTCTCCTGTTGTCTCTTCTCTGCAAGGCCCATAGTCCGCAGTATCTTTCTTTCAAGTACCAGTAATTTTGTTGTTTCCCGCTGATTCAGAGTCCAGGTTTCGCTTCCATACGTTATTGTGGGACGAATTATTGTCTTATATACTCTTATTTTTGCTGGTCTTGAGAGTATTTTTGATTTAATTAGGGTCCTTAACGAGTAATATGCCCTGTTTCCTGCAATAATCCTGGCTGCCACGTCCTTTTCATAGTTATTTTCAGATGTTATGATCGCTCCCAAGTACTTAAATTCTTTGACGACTTCAAAATTGTATTCATTAATTGTTACGTTTTGTCTAACCCTTGGTCTTGGGTTCTTCGTAACCACCATGTACTTGGTCTTGTCCTCGTTGACCTTAAGACCAACTTCCTTGGCTCTTCCTTCCCTCCGTGTCCACGTCATCCGCAAAGGCTAATAGTATTTTTGATCCTTGGGCGGCAAATCCGTTTGTCAGTTGTGGCTGAGCTTTCCTTACTGCATGTTCCAGTGCGAAGTTGAACAGCAGGGGGGCGAGAGGATCTCCTTGTCTAAGTCCGGTGTCAATGAGGAATTCCTCCGACGTCTTGCTGCCGACTCTGATTCGTGCGGAAGCGTTCTTCGTGCTCAACTTTGCTAATCGTACCAGTTTTCCAGGTACTCCCATTTCTACCATAGTCTCCCACAATGCTTCTCTGCTAACAGAATCGTAAGCTTGTTTGAAGTCCACGAAGATCTCATCATTTCTCCTCCATATCCATTTCTATTTTCTTTCTCTCCTCCATTTTGAACTCCTTATCAGTTTCTTCTTTATATCTTCTTTTCTTTTGTTTATCTTTTAACTTTTTTATGGCTATTCTGCTGTATTCTATCTGTTCTTAATAACAATATATTAAATATTATAATTTAAACTTTGAGCCCGGGAACAGTTTACCCCCTCTGTAGCTCAGTGGTAAGAGCGCCTACCTTTGGATCGAAAGGTCCGAATGGTCGTTAATTCGAATCTCACCAGGTTCAGGAATTTTTCGTTTATTATAAATTAATAAATAATGAAGATAGTTTCTGTCCTTGTGGGATCGGTACTCACCGGAGCGACCGCAGACATTCGGATACAATTAGCGTTTCTTTGCAAAGACAATGACGTCGACTTTGCAAAGTAACAAGACACTTACTCAAGACACACACTACAAATGACACTAGGTACCTCATGTTGTGACTGGCTGAATGACATAAAGTCCATGCCATTAAAAAAACCGGGAACAGTCGCGCTCTTTTCTGTCATGTAATCGGTCACGCGTTAGATTTTATCTAACAGAACGAATGTAAATACCAATTTACAACATATTTTTATTTTATAGTATTTTTATTTACTTGTTATGTTAGAAATATTATTTCTAACAATTATTAAATTGACTGCACTACTGGACCGACAGGACAGGACCGACTGGCGTAATAGACTTGGGAAGGTCGAGGCTCTTTCATAGGGCTGTAGCACCATTGATGATGATGAACAATTATTAAAGCTAGTTGATTCTCATCACAGCCATAAATTTCAAAAAAAGAAGAAGATAAAAAATAAATAAATAAATAAATAAATAAACCTCCGCATTACTACACCCTTCTTCGAAGCAATTACGAGAGGAAAGTTATGTTGCAAAATTTTTCATTGAGTTATCACGAAAAAGGAAAAAAATGTTAAATTTTTTCTAACGGTGCGACTGCTCCCGTGTTAACAATAATATACAGTAAGGACGCTTAGGTTGGAATAAATTAATTTTCTCAAGAATGGGCGATTTTGAAGATAAATACCGAAAAGGTCGATTTTTTATTTTTAAATTATGATTTTTTTATCATGTATAATATCATATTAATGACGTCATCAATTTGGGAGTGATGGCGTAATCGATGATATTTTTAAATAAGAATAGGAGTCGTGTGGTAGCTCATTTGAAAGGGGATTCAATTCTCTATTTAGTAATATAAACATTAACATAATTGCAAATTGTAGAAGCCTCGGAGGTGTAACCAGAGAAGGTTCCCATTGTTTTCATTCTGGTGGGATATGTTATATGCCATTAGAGTGAAAACTTAGTCTATTAACATAATTCTTTATACAGGGTGTCAAAAAAATTTTTTGATTAAATTAATTGACACAAAAAGGAGAAGGTAAGCAATTTATTTAATTCAAAATACATTTTATTGCTCTAAGAAAACAAGTAAAAATATTTATTTTAGAAATAAACATTGCTCTTCGCTTAAATTTAATGTTCAAACTGCTAAGAGACAGGTGGTTGGCAGCTTTAACATTGAATTTCAGCAAAAAACAAATTTGTTTTTTCAAATAAACAATTATTTCTGTTTTCTGACAGCACTAAAATGTATTTCGAATTAAATAAATTACATACATTATTATTTTTGTCTAAATTGATTTAATTCAAAAAACATTTGTTTGGACACCCTGTATAATTTATCATGCTAATATTTTATACCACTGAATCGAGAATTAAATAACCTTTCAAACAAGCTATCACACTATAACAAATCGGGTGTTAATTATAACAAATCTGTAGGTGATGTGGAAGAATAGATATAAGCTTTGAAGGAGTAGCTTAATTGCTTGTTAAGTGTTATTGAGCTGGCTAGCTGGATATGTAAGAGACCTTTTGTGTGACTCAGGAGAGGATCAGGCCGAATTTGCACACCCGAAATAAGACGATAACTAATAAAGTACTGAAGTGTTCAAGTAAATAAATTAAAAATAAAAAGGAATGGAAAGAAGAGAAATATTGACCAAGAAGATATTTAGAAGTACGGAAGAGGGCGCCTGGTGAATTTTACTTCACCGAGTGACTTATACTGCTGCCTGCATCTACTTATTACTGTTATAGTACTATTACTTTTATCTAGATCTGCGAATTTATAGGAAATAAAACATATATTTAGGTACAACTAACAAATTTAATGAAACAACCTATAACCCCTATATACAATTTTTATACACTAGCTAAACCGGACGTACTAAGCTATGACACTCCTGTTGATAACACAGGTTTTTACAATAAGGGAAAAATATGTATTGAATGGTTTATATATGAAAGTTAATTAATGTAGAAATGTATGTACAAATTTGTTGTTAATGAAGAAGCCAATATTGGCTGACAATATCGTATCTGTTGGGAGGTGATAAACGTAAGTATAATACCTGACAATGAAATAAAAGTTTCGATAAGGATTCAAACTGAGATAATGTGCACACTATCTTTACAGATAGTTTATAATCCCCCCTACTATTTTAAAATAAATGAGCTAACCTTGAAATATAAAATTTTTGAAAAATTATTGTATAGTTTAATTATGTTTAAGAAAATGAAGATATACTATTATTAGGATTATTAAGTTATTGATACAAAAAAAAAATAGGTAAAAGTGCAAATATTATTAAAACAAATTACAATCAAATTGACTTATAAAAACCTGTCCGGTCTACCAAGTGACCATGGGTTCTCCAACTCTTTCCAGGGAAGGATCAGAGGCCCAAGGAAGGTAGCTTGCGGTGTTCCTCAACCTAGGAGGGAGGTGTATCCTTGTTACCAACTGGAGATACCTCTCAGTACCGGCGAATTCCAAAAAATAAATTCCATAAAAACCAAGATTCCAATAAAATCAAAACTTCCAAATATGTCCCAAAATTTCCCAAAATTATTCTTATTTCTTTTTTTGACTAAATCTTCTATTCTCCAGCGACCAATGTCCAGAATCCTCCGATATTGGAACTAAAACAGCACTCTCACCATAATTTATACCATAAAATAAACTTCTTTCCAACTTAAATGCATTCCTTTTCAACTAAATAATTATTTTCTAAATAAAATAAAATGGATAGACACCGGTCGCTGGAAAATCACATCATTTGCAGACGGCTACCGAAGATCAAGTCACCATCCTCTTTCACTTTCTTCCCGTCCTGTCAAACAGGCGGAAATTGTCATTGACACATGAGCCAACGAATAAATGTTAAATTCACTAACCATACTACCAACCAAAATAATTATAATGGGCTCAAGTTTAGATTACACTCTATGCGCGTGAACGTATACCTGGTTGCATACTTAATAGTTACAGAAATGAATCTTATAGTAACGATCGGGATACTGATCGTTACATTCTCCCACTACTTGGAAAAAAAATTGATCTTATGAGCAATTTTTTTCCATATACACCTATAAATACCCAATACAAGTATCCATAGAGAAAATCACACGCTGTGGGATCCAACACAGGCGTGAATAAACCGAATGACTAAAATAACCTAAGAATACTACACTACTCTAAACTAACCTATCGTTGGACAACGTCCAAAACTCTTAGGACCAGTCCTCTGTGACCTATGTCCTAAAGTCCAAATTGTGTTCGAGTTGATTCAGTAGATTTAAAATAAACCCCAAATTGTGGTCAACAAGAACACCATAACAATATTCATGAAGGCAAACCTATATATAACCTATACAACGACTAACTCAAACACACTTACATCTGACTCGATCGATTATTACACCAGTTAATAGGGAAAAAAATCATCGATTTCACGTAAAAATGTTAAACAGGGTTTTGAAGGTTTTAAACGATAGATGAGGTATAAGTGATAATAATTCCGTGAAGACGTACAGCTAATTTTTCTTCTTCTTTTTGTAAAACAGTTATAAAAAATGAAAAACTAAGTTTTTTTACTATAAAACGTTTCTTATCCATTTTAGAGAAAAATGTTTCAAATAAATATTGTAGACCTTAAAAAGTTCTTCAATTTGGTGTGACACATATTGCAATATATAAACAATTGACCGAGATAATTGTAAAAAACTCTCATTTTTGCACTAATTTTTAAATATTAATAACTGTATTTTTTGCACAACGATATTTAATTTAACTACTTTAAATTATGCCAATTAATGGGTTATTTTAGTGAGCTAAATTTCAACCAGATCGACCAAATAGTTTATAAGTTATTCAATTTGTTTATCCCAGACAGCAATTGTTTAAACAACTGTTCTTGCCCTAACAGTGACTCTAGAGATATTTTACAAATCGCAATCGATTATTTGAGACTTTAGTTTTAAGATGTATTGAAAATGTTTTAAGATTTTATCAAAATTGTTGTTAAAAAAACCGCCTGAAAAAGACCCTACTTTTTAGGTTATAATCAATTAGAATAACTTTGACAGTTTTTACGTTACACGCTCGTATGTAGGCTCACTGAAAAGCTGGTGAAAATATACACATTAAAATAATAAAGTGGATTTTATATGACTAATAGAAATCGAGTTAGAATTTTTTTTTCAATAAATCATATTTCCATTTTTTATAAACATTAAGAGCTGAAAATTGAATAGGAAAGTTGTTTAAGAAAGTCTATATTTTACGATCCAGTTTATAGATTGCCTATGCAGTAAAAAAAATAAAAAGTCATGACCCATTAAACTGATGGTACTCGTGAAACACCGCCAACAAATGTGAAGGTGAGAATAGCTTCGTTTTATTTTTTAGAATGGAATCCCAATTTGAAACATGTTGAAAAAATTTGCAGTTTAATTGCTATTACTTGCTTTAATTTTACAATAATTTCTCGTAAGAATTACTTGTATTTTACTAATTAAAGAATATTATTTATATAAATATACAATAATAATTAGCTCAGGCCCAGAAAATAAATTGGTTGAAAACACGATCTTATCCATAAAACAAAAAATATTTTTAGCAGTTAGTAAAAATAAAAAGCAATTGATTCAACTTTTATGTGCAGAGCTCAACAAATCTGGGTACCGAACTAAAGTAGTAGATGAAGATGCAGACGTATTAATAGTTCAGACAGCTCTTCACGAACATACATATGAAACTAACAAGACCATTGTAATAATTGGTAATGATACTGATATACTCATAATATTGACGCAACTCTCTGCTCCGGACAATAACATATATTTTGAAAAAAAAAGGCGCAAAAGGAAAATCTATCTATTATAGTTGTAATAGTTTTAAACATTCTCATCTAAGAAAATACGTTGGGTTCTTATATATTTTTACTGAGTGTGATACAACTTCCTCTTTTTTAATCAAGGAAAATTCAAATTATTAACTGCATCGTCAGAAATTGTAGATCTGATAAATATTTTTTATGACGAGAATGCTAACAAGGAGGACATCATGAAAAACGGATGTGATATCATTGTTGCTTTGTATTCTGCTGCAGTTGATGTTACATATAAAAAAAATAATAACATATTGGCATTAAATTAGTTACGTTTTTTACAATTTATAAGAAATACAGGGAAAAAATCTTTTAAATTGGAAAATTTGCCCCCAACAGAAGGTGCAAGTTATCAGCATGTACTTCGCGTTTAACACTGGTTAGGTAAAAAACTGGATGCTACCCAGTATGGATGGAAAAAAAACTGATACGGGTTTTGAACCTATTTATACCTTAGATTGTTTGATACCTAAAGAGATATTAAAACAAATTACATGTAAATGTTCAACGGGTTGCAAAAGTACAAGATGTGGCTGTAAAAAATATGGTATAAACTGTACGGATCTTTTTACAAACTGTGCAGTGGAAGAAGAGGAGAAAAAATGTTGTAATCGCGCTGCAGTGGTTCTTGACGATGTCGAGTCAGACTTTGTAGAGGATAAACTGTATCTTGCCGAGAAGCGATTTAGAAGTTATAGACGTTCACTAGAATAATCAAATTAAAATTCATAAACAATGTTTTACTTTTTTATTTTTATAATTAATTATATGAATTTATTAAAATATATATATTACTATCAAAACAAATATATGAATTTTAATCTAATTATTGAACTTAACATACATCATTAAATAATAGTGCAAACATATTACATATTTATACTTATTAGATGCCTATCTAAACAAATATTAATAGCTTCATTAAATTAAATAACATTTCATAACAATTCAAAAACAAAATAAAACAAAAATTAGTTTTTTAAAAACTATTAAGGACTTTTAAATACTTTTTAATTATTTCAAATAAAAAAAAATAAATAATGTATTGTACTAATTTATAATTATTTTATACTTATATAAAAAATATACTTTAATTAATAATTTAAATAATTTTTAAGAAATACTTGTAGAGTTCAATAACTTTTATAATAAAATTCAATTAATTGATTTTCACGGGATTTTCCAATTGTGCAAGGTGAAATTTACACAATTTTTAGTATTTTCTTGAGCTACTCCAGTTAAAAAAGAAGGTTGTGCATGCTATGGAAGGTGATAATATATTGCAGTTTTTTCCCAAAAAAGGAAGCGAAGCTTGAACAATTCCCACCTTCACTTTCGTTGGAGGTGTTTCACGAGTACCATCAGTTTAACATGTCATAAGTTTTTATTATTTCACTGCATATGCAATCTATAAACTGGATCGTAAAATATAGATGTTTATAAACAATGCAAAATTTGATTTATAAAAAAAATACTAACTTGATTCCTATTTGTCATATAAAATTATTTTTTCTTTTTTAATATGTATTTTTTCACCAGCTTTTCAGTGAGCCTACATGCAAGCGTGTGATGTAAAAACTATCAAAGTTATTCAAATTGTTTATAACCTAGAAAGTAGGGTCTTTTTCAAACGAGTTTTTTAATAACAATTTTAATAAAATGTTAATTTTTTCTTAATGCATCTTAAAAGTAGACTCTCGGATAATTGATTGCGATTTGCTAAATATCTCTAGATTCACTGTTAGGGCAAGAACAGTTGTATAAACAATTGCTCTCTGGGATAAACAAATTGAATAACTTATAAACTATTTGGTCAATCTGGTTGAAATTTAGTGCACTTAAAGAACCATTAAATGGCATAATTTAAAGTAGTTAAATTATATATCATTATGTAAAAAGTAAAGTTATTAATATTTAAAAATTAGTGCAAAAATGAGAGTTGTTTGCAATTATGTAGGTCAATTGTTTATGTATATTAATATGAGTACTATCAAATTCAAGAACTTTTTAAGATCTACAACACTTATTTAAAACATTTTTCTTTAAACTTTACAAGAAACGTTTTATAGTCAAAAAACTGAGTTTGTCATTCTTTGTACCTGTTTAAAAAAAAGAAGAAGAAAAATTAGCTGTACGTCTTCACGGAATTATCATCATTTATCTCATATCTACCGTTTAGCACATTCAAATCCCTGTTTAACATTTTTTCATGTTTTTTTCCCTATTAACTGGGGTATATACCTAACCGCAAATTATGAGTCCTGTAAATGGGATTATCTTAATACTCAATATATCACATATAGTACCAACATACATACTTAAGGTTCCTTATAACCCTTTGCTAAATTACATAATTCAGATAACTCCTAATCTCAAAAAATGTTGAATGGGACGAGTACTACACAATCGTTCTATCGATGGACAACAGATTTACATAGAGCATATCCAAAGTGAACAATCAGTAGATCTCGTGGCCAATTCTTGATAAGCCAAACATAGGCCATAGTATATATCAAAATAAATATAAGAGTTATTGACAAGAAAAGACATTATTGTAGCAAGCCTTTTATCCTAAATTGATCCGACAGTGGACAACAGATTTATATTGAAGCATATCCAAGGTGGAACAACCAGGAAAATTTAAGTGAGCAACGCTACAACCTAGCACTAAATGTGCTAATAGTGATTACATATTGGGTACCATGAACCTAATTCAACTGATCATCCGAATTGTATCAGATGCAATGGAAGATCTTCCTAAAGGTACCTAATCGTATAGTTGACATAACAGAAGTTAGCTCATTCTGGGATCCTCTAAATATAGCTATAGCTACAACAGATTGATAAGAATGACCAGAAGAAGCCAACCAATATTTCGAAGTCATCACACATGAAATAACTCAAGAAGTCACATATTGATAACTCTTATAAATAAATCCAATTAAGGAAATACTAGAGAACAAGTAAATCAATTTCTAAAGAAACTGCAGATTAAGAAAATGTTCCCTAGTTACTCACAGAGAACAGGATATTGATCCTGACTCAAAGGTACATATGAACCAAAAAAAAAATTAGTTCCTCGGAAAGATGATGCTTGAACAAAATAATCCCTTGGTGAATACAAAAGCTGCAATATTTCAATATATCAAAGAAGTTACCATCATTATCAGAATAATAAAATAGTAAAACTTAAGAAGGATAGATAAACATACAAGTTAAGACTAAGTCTCTTCAGAATGAATGTAAACTGAAAATCGAATAAGAATGCCTAGTGCATGATTAAAATAATGATTAAACATTCTATCATAAAGATTCAGCATCTGAACTAATTGAGGTATGGCTTGGAACTAGGCAACTGTGAGCAATGAAATCTGCTTCCTATCAGGTGCACAGTCGATAAGCAACAAGTCTCGAACCCACGTATTTGCATAGCCAAGCTAGGCAAACCACTTTCCTAAGAAATGTTCACTACAATAAATAATGAAATGGTTTCATAGTCTTTATCATAAATTTAATCTCAATTAACTTTATCAAAATTTGGACACATGAAGTATAACTTTGGAATCACACTGTATACTAAAATTGCATTTACCCAAACAAATATCACAATGACTTCTTTAGACAAAAATAAGCTAATGTACCAAGGAATCATGCTAAGCATTGAAATAACTCTCCAGTAGAAACTACAAAATCAAATACAAAACGAGATAATCCTAATCTAAACCTATTATGTAGATACACTAATCTACAAGTGATGACATATATAAGCATAATCACATACAAGGTGTTAACAGTTCCATACCAGTTCAATAATAAACCAAATTAAGCTAAATCTCAATAATAAACTAATGGCATCTAACATACATAGAATATGGAAAGCTAGAAAGATTACTATAATAGATAAAACATAGAGTCCCTATCTGGTGACTAAAATCAAAATCCAATCGTTAACCTATTCATTGCACAATCGAGTATTTATGAAATTTAGAAAGAGGAATTAACTTGATCAATATTGTTAAGTTAATCTTCTTCTTCTGACGACGAAGATGCTAAGTCGTTGACAGTATTATCTGGTAATAAGTCCTTTATATGAAATCGACCAAGCTTTCGGTTGGACGAACTATCTTTTAATTCATATATTAAAGGAGAGATTACTTTACTGACAACACATGGGACATATTTCTGACAAAATTTGGCAGAAATAGCATCACCTTTACTAGACTTAACGAAATTCCGTTTCAATACCCGATCACCCACAAAGAATCGCAAATCTTTTTTCCTCAAATTATATTGACTCTGTGACTTAAAGTAAGAAGATTTTAACTTCTTTCTGATGTCTGCAAATATTGGGGGTAAAGTCTGAAGATCATCTAAACGATGGAGTTTCTCAGAGATCTGAGGGAGATTTGTGGAATTGTCCGAAATTAAACCAAAATAATCACCAGACAAAGCAATATTTCTACCAAAATTCAAATAAGCTGGAGAACATTGAGTAACTTCATGGACCGAAGTTCTTATGGCTTGAGCTATTGAGTGAATATACTGGTCCCAAGCTCTGTGATCTGGATAAGTGTATGATCTAAGGGCTGTTACAATACTGCGGTTCACTCGCTCACTATGATTAGCTTGCGGATGGTAGGCAGCATTATAAAAGATCTTCTGAACTTTGTATTTAGTTAGAAGGTCTTTAGAAGCCTTAGACACAAATTGAGGACCATTGTCATAAGACACAATTTGGGGAACACCAAACAACAAAAAGACTTGTTCTTCCAAATATTTCACAATGGCAGGGACAGTGGCATTCCGAAGAGAAAAAACTAGTGGAAATTTTGTAAAGTAGTCCACAACCACCAAACAATAGGTATAGCCATTGTAACTACGAGGATATGGTCCAATCAGATCCATGGATATCATCTCCCATGGGAAGTCAATGTTCCTAAAAGTACCCATTAATCCAGCTTGTGGCATAGTACTTGGCTTGCAAGTAGCACAAACTCTACATCTAGAAATATATTTCTTGATATAGTTGCGCATGCCAGGCCAATAATATAATTCTGCTATCCTACTAAATGTTTTATAAGAACCAAAATGACCAGATGTCACATTATCATGAAATGTACGAAGAATTTCATCCCGGTTTGCTGTTGGGACAACAATCTTCCAATCAGACATATTAGACAAAGTTTCCACTGAACTAACGACATGCTTATAAAGGATATTATTTTCTACTTTAAAATCAGGATACTGATCAGGTTCTTGGGTAACCTTTTCCACCATTTTCTGATACCATGTATCCGGAACTAAAGTGGATAAGTCAAGAAGATTGACATCAAATGTTCGAGACAAAGCATCAGCTACTACAACACCATTTGCCTTACGATGGACGATATTATAATCAAATGCTGACAACTTACAAATCCATCGAGACAAACGTTGGGATGGGTTACGCATAGAATGCATCCAGAGTAACGAGCTATGATCAGTAATAAGGGTACACTTACGACCTTCTAAATAGTACCGAAAAGCCTCCAAGTCATGAATAATAGCAAGGAGTTCACGCTCTGTAGTGGAATAATTTTTCTGAGCTTTATTGAGCTTCTTACTAGTATATGCTATGGGGTGTTCAGAACCATCTTTCATCTGAAAGAGTACACCATCTGAGGCGGTATTTGAACAGTCAGTCATGAGGTAGAAATGTTCACTGAAATCAGGTGAAGTCATGACCGGAGCACTAGTAAGAGCTTCTTTAATACGATGAAAAGCATCGTCGGCTTCAGGAGTCCAGGTGATAGTCTGGCCCTTTTTCCTATTTTTAAGGAGGTCAGTAAGCGGTGATAATAAAGTAGAATAAGAAGGCACAAATCGACGATAGTACCCACACATGCCCAAGATCCTACGTAATTGTGTAGTAGTTTTAGGAATGGGGAAGTCCTTAATAGCGGTTACTTTATCAGGGTCTGTTCTCAAACCTTGATGATCAACAACATATCCTAGAAATTTCAAATTAGGACGACAAAAATTACATTTCTCTAAATTAACCGTGAGATTAGCCTCTTTAAGGCGTGAAAATAATTTCTCCAATATATCAATATGTGAGGAAAAATCAGGAGAAACAACTATAATGTCATCTAGATAATAAAATACAAATGGTTCAAGTTGTGGACCAATAACCAAGTCCATTAAACCACACATTGTTTGCGGAGCTGAAACTAGACCGAAAGGCATTGTGACAAATTGAAATAACCCTTTACCACTGACAGCGAAAGCAGTATACTTCTTACTCTCTTCGCTTAACGGAATCTGTAAGAAGGCTTTGGATAAATCGATCGAAGAGATATATTTGGCATTCTGAAGTTTGCTCAGAATTATATCTATCCGAGGGATGGGATAAGCATCTCGATTAGTAGTGATACTATTAAGTTTGCGACCATCGAAGCATACTCTGAATGATCCATCCTTCTTCTTTGTCATCCATAAGGGACTACAAAATGACGACGTCGACTTTTCGATAATGTTTAAAGAGAGCATCGAATCAATTTCTTTACTTAAATCTGCTTGCCATGCCTGAGGTATGGGATATTGATATTGTCTGAAAGGAGTTGTAGTGTTCACTTCGATAGTATGAGATATTAAATGTGTACGACCTAATTTATCCTTGGAAGAGATAGATGAAAATTTAGAGATAATATTCTCTAACTGTTTTTGCTCTAAGCTAGACAAACTAGAGAACTCACGAATGGCACTTAAAGTTGCAACATTAACCCTGCTGTCCCGTTCGAGTCAACTACACAAATGTACTGTTCGGGTCAACATGACCCAACTATGGTTTACGCTCCGTAATCGAAATAAAATAAACTAATGGTGATAAAAAAACTTTATTAACAAGAAATTATGGTTAATTAAACAAAAAATATGTTGTTAATGTGAATTAAACCTTATTAACAAAAATAAAAGGTAGTTTTTCTTTCAAAAAAGCCTAGTAACAAATATCTACAAAAATTTAATTCAGCTTACAACTGGGACAGTAATAAAAATAATGGATTTTACGAATATGTTTGTGATATAAACAACATAATAATTAGTCTTGTTATCGTTTTTAGGGCAAGTTTACAGCGTGCTCGTTTAGCAGGCGGAGTTAGATTGTCCGTAGACGGTTCAGTAGCATTTCCATCTTGTCTACTTGTTTCTGCTCGTATCCTTTTTACCAGTTCGTGAGAGCCTTAAGATATTGGTATATTTTTTCTGGAAATGATGACTGGTTTCATTAGTTTTTTCCCAATTCCTCAAGAAAAATTCGCAGTTTTGCCAGTTTACTGGTATTTCATTGGATATTTATTGACGTCCATAAAACGAACGCGTTGTAGGCAGAAATGTCCAACAGATTATAAAAAACAATCATTGGCCAGCGATTTATCTGTTCTCACATGTATACGTGCCAAAAAGCTAATCTAGAGTATCCACTAGTCCCTTATTGGAATTGTAATCTAAAATATTTTGGGGCTTTTTCATTTTTCATGATGCATCGATTCATGATGCAAAGTACTCATAAGAACAACATTTTTATTATTTTTAGGAATATTGTCAACAACAGTGGTATCTTGCGTGAAGAAAAAAAGGCGAGCTATGAACTTCTTTGTTCGCAATTTATTTTTGCTGAAAGCTCTGCTTTATTTTACTTATAGTCCCGGCATTGTATCTACTTGGTTTTAGAAGAAATTTTACAATGTAAAAAAGTTATTACACGTAATATTGTGTGTCTTCCAAATCACTACTCAAGTCACACATCTCACGCATTCCTGTATAGATCTGCAATTTTAGAGCATAAGAAGTTTTACTGTTCATAATTATATAAAACTCAAACTTTTGTGACATATGTCGCTGGCTTGCTTGGAATATACCATTTGAGGGGAGAGCGGCCTCTAAAGTCTACTAGTTGCTTATCGACGGTAACATTTTCATCAGGGTTAAAACATTTTGGTACATTTTCTACCTATGTTTCCTAAAATTCACGTATTGCAGCAAGTTTATCAAAACATCTCCTATCCTGTCTAGTAGTTTTGTTATCAAAACGTATTACTTGCAAACTTTTTGTAAATATATCAAACGACATTGTTCATTCATTCCACAAATTTTTAGTTGATTCACCATGGGACTTATAAACTCGAGCTAAAAATAAAAGACCAATGTATGCTTGGAAACCAACTTTATTCATGTCCTTCCAGTTGGTTCCAAAGTCAGTGCTGTCCGTCCATGTTGGTCATATTTATAATTTGGTTTGCAACATCGTCCAGCTATACTACAATTTATTTTACAAGTTCTAGCTCGAAGAAACCTGTTTTTATTTACAGGCGTATCCGGCTGACAAATACACAGGTACTGCCAATATACATAGAATAATGCCAACTAAACACACATACATAGGTAATTTTTAACGGTTTAAATACGCGGGTCATATTGACCCGAACGTACCCTAGGTAACAATTTTATTTTTATCAAAAAAATGAGGAAGTTGATTGTTTATCTCATATGCATTTGAAAGACCTCATATTAGGTAATAAAGTCACGAAACACCAAATCGTTACGCCGCGTAATAATTTGTAAAATAATAAATAAATTATTTTTTGGGTCAAATAGACCCGAACAGGACAGCAGGGTTAAAGGAAGATATAAACAATGAAAAATCTGAGCAATTTAGTGTACTATTAAATGCATTCAAGAAATCCATGCCAAGAATTATAGAATTTTTAACTGAAGGTATAACATAAAATGTAATCAGTTTCCGAATATTGGCAACTACGATTTCTGTGTCAAATTTACCTGTAATTGACTGTATAGCACCATCTGCAGTAGAGACTTGTAAAGAAGAAATAGGCATAACATTAATATCCGTATTTTCTAATAATTTCAATGAATACGAACCTATTAAAGAAATGTTCGAGCCACTATCTAATAGAGCTAAACACGATTGTCCTAATATTTCAATTTCAAGATAAGGTCTATTATCGTTATGTTTCCTAACTAATAAAGAATTTAGATCAAAATCCAAAATATCTGATTTATTTTCAAAATTATCTTGTACTAACATAGACATATTATTATTATTTACTAACTTACAACCTGGTATAGAATTTGGAACTATTTCCTCGTCTTGATTATGCTTATTACTAAAATTCCAGCTTAAGACTGGGGGGAATAATCTACGATCAAGCGAACCGTACGAGTCAACTAAAGTGTTGCTACCAACTACTTTTTCCCTGACTTCGGCTTGCGTGCTGGTCTCCGGTTGGAAGTGTTTCTTCCTTCCTGAGAGGTGTTCGAACTGCTGGCGGGTATTGGACCTGAAGCTTCGTCTACAGCTGCGGTCATATTCCCTGATGGGGCTGCTGTTTGAGGAACGCTCAGGGTACGAGCCTCTGCATGCTCGTTTCCCAAACACTTAAAACAATTTCGTTTCAGTGTGTTATCTTTACCACAACCGTGGCAGAAAATCCGGGTTTGGGGTCTGGAACAATCCCGAAATGCGTGACTAGCTTCCTGACAATTCCAACAAGAAAAAGAAGAAGTAGCCACAGACACATTCGGTGTATGGGGTCTAGATTGCCAAGAACGATTTCTCGAGGAGTGAGAATTAAAACCAGGACCAGAATTAAATCGCGAGGTTGTAGGAGAATTAAGAGACCAAGATAGAGTTTCCTCTAATCGTTTACATTTTTCTGTGAGTTCTTCTATACTGGCTATATCCACCAGTGCTAATTGGGCATGGTAAAAAGGTAGTAAACATTTTAAAATTATTTTTATTTTCGAACTATCCGTTAAAGGAGTGTCTAGTCGACTACACATGCCTAACATAGTGTTGATAAACATGGTCACTGATTCTCCAGGTTTCTGCTTGTGGTTCTTGATCTCGTCTAAGAGATCAGTTTGGAAAGAATAAGGCAGAAAATCGGATTTTAGTTTCTGAGCCAAACCAGTCCAAGTGGTAAAGCTACCACGGTTGTTCATAAACCACGTAAAAGCATGGCCTGTAAATAGTTCGGCAGAAGCCGAAAAAAGATCTTCCTCACTCACACCTCTCGAAACACGAAGACATTCTACCCTATCTAAAAATGAAATTACTTGGTCATAATGACCTTCACCAGAAAACGAAACTCCCCACTTATGTACCTGCACAGGCTTGGGATGTAACAAGGAATTAGAGGCTTGAACCGAAGAAACAGGAGTGGACGTGGCTAGAGGATTTACTCGAGAATCGAGTTCACCTTCTAGACTGAGAATCCTAATGGACATAGAGCGTTTGTAAAGTTGTTGCTCCTCATCTGAGCAACATAATAAGTGAACACGACCAGAGATATGAGCAAGACGTGAAATGTATCTAGAATACATGCTATCATGGACAGTCCCTCTAAAATTATTTATCTTTTGCGTAAGATCCTCTAGTGTCTCATTTATTCCCTGTTGTTATTCCAGGAAAGGAATAGCTGCAGCTGAAATTTGCCGGAAACTCCTATTTCCTTGCTCTTGTTTAAGGGCACCACGCAATAGACTGCGTTTTCTATCACATTTAGCGGCTTCTTCAACCTCTATTTCCCTTATCCTCAGCTCATAATCCAATTCCTTCACCAACAAATGTTCTGGCTGAAAGTTACACATGGTGGTAGGGTAAATTTAGTACCGATAAACTCAACCCAACAACGACAAACCGAACCCAACCCAACAACTAACGACCAATTAACCGACAATCTATTAACCGAGCTGCTAAACCGATGAACGAATAAACCGACAAACCAAATATAACCGATATTTATATATTTGGGGTAGATATTTAAAATAATTCAAGCAGATATTTAGTGTAAATGTATATAAAAAAAAATGAAATCTTTGTAAATTATATATAGGTACAGAATGCAACAACTTAGCAAAACTATAGTATATTGCAGCTGCACCTAGATCAAAATCAGTAATGTACCTAGATATCAAAAAAAAATAAATCATTCAAAATTTTCCATACTAAATCAGGTATCACCAAACCGATCTGACCGAAATGTCAACCAATATACCTGTTCAACTATTATCCTACTCAAAATTTACGATTATTATTTTAAATAAATTAAAATAGTACCAATACAGCAATATAAGTGCACTAGTTTATTACTTTTTTCCAAGTAACGTACAAAAGAACAAACATATATCTCTATATAACTCTAAATTATACAACAATGAACCAGATAGATACTTACTAGAAAAGTTTTCAACAAAAGCAACCAAAATAAAAGAAGATAATATATTATACTGTCTTATTGAGAAGTCGGGCCTCACGTTGGGCGCCAATTGTAACAAATCGGGTGTTAATTATAACAAATCTGTAGGTGATGTGGAAGAATAGATATAAGCTTTGAAGGAGTAGCTTAATTGCTTGTTAAGTGTTATTGAGCTGGCTAGCTGGATATGTAAGAGACCTTTTGTGTGACTCAGGAGAGGATCAGGCCGAATTTGCACACCCGAAATAAGACGATAACTAATAAAGTACTGAAGTGTTCAAGTAAATAAATTAAAAATAAAAAGGAATGGAAAGAAGAGAAATATTGACCAAGAAGATATTTAGAAGTACGGAAGAGGGCGCCTGGTGAATTTTACTTCACCGAGTGACTTATACTGCTGCCTGCATCTACTTATTACTGTTATAGTACTATTACTTTTATCTAGATCTGCGAATTTATAGGAAATAAAACACATATTTAGGTACAACTAACAAATTTAATGAAACAACCTATAACCCCTATATACAATTTTTATACACTAGCTAAACCGGACGTACTAAGCTATGACACTCCTGTTGATAACACAGGTTTTTACAATAAGGGAAAAATATGTAATTAATGGTTTATATATGAAAGTTAATTAATGTAGAAATGTATGTACAAATTTGTTGTTAATGAAGAAGCCAATATTGGCTGACAATATCGTATCTGTTCGGAGGTGATAAACGTAAGTATAATACCTGACAATGAAATAAAAGTTTCGATAAGGATTCAAACTGAGATAATGTGCACACTATCTTTACAGATAGTTTATAATCCCCCCTACTATTTTAAAATAGATGAGCTAACCTTGAAATATAAAATTTTTGAAAAATTATTGTATAGTTTAATTATGTTTAAGAAAATGAAGATATACTATTATTAGGATTATTAAGTTATTGATACAAAAAAAAATAGGTAAAAGTGCAAATATTATTAAAACAAATTACAATCAAATTGACTTATAAAAACCTGTCCGGTCTACCAAGTGACCATGGGTTCTCCAACTCTTTCCAGGGAATGATCAGAGGCCCAAGGAAGGTAGCTTGCGGTGTTCCTCAACCTAGGAGGGAGGTGTATCCTTGTTACCAACTGGAGATACCTCTCAGTACCGGCGAATTCCAAAAAATAAATTCCATAAAAACCAAGATTCCAATAAAATCAAAACTTCCAAATATGTCCCAAAATTTCCCAAAATTATTCTTATTTCTTTTTTTGACTAAATCTTCTATTCTCCAGCGACCAATGTCCAGAATCCTCCGATATTGGAACTAAAACAGCACTCTCACCATAATTTATACCATAAAATAAACTTCTTTCCAACTTAAATGCATTCCTTTTCAACTAAATAATTATTTTCTAAATAAAATAAAATGGCTAGACACCGGTCGCTGGAAAATCACATCATTTGCAGACGGCTACCGAAGATCAAGTCACCATCCTCTTTCACTTTCTTCCCGTCCTGTCAAACAGGCGGAAATTGTCATTGACACATGAGCCAACGAATAAATGTTAAATTCACTAACCATACTACCAACCAAAATAATTATAATGGGCTCAAGTTTAGATTACACTCTATGCGCGTGAACGTATACCTGGTTGCATACTTAATAGTTACAGAAATGAATCTTATAGTAACGATCGGGATACTGATCGTTACAACACGACCCCTACTCTCATTTAAAAAATCATCGATGACGTCATCACTCCCAGATGGATGAAGTCAGTAGTATGACATATATGCCAAAAAATCATAATTTAAAAATAAAATCGACCTGTTTCGGGATTTCCCTAAAATCGCCCATTCTCGAGAACATTAATTTATTCCTACCTAAACGTCCTCACTGTATAACTTTTATATAGTAGAAAATTTTATGCACTTCTATTCGAAAAACATATAATATATATTTACATTTTTAGAGCCTTTTAAGATACCATAATGTAGTCATAAATAGTTTAAGTATTAAAGCCGTTAAGTACGTAGTTGACCCAAATCGTAGAATTTGTGAACTTCACTCGATATAAATAGATGTGCGGATCTTAAAAATAATTGTGGCTATAAAATGATTCATTTTAGCAAGAATATTGATGGACTTGAATTTACATCCGGGTGGGAAAAAGAAGAAAAATTATTGAAAGCTGAAGACCACTAACAAGAAACGAGTTGAAGTAAAGAGCTTTCAAAAGCTCCTGTGAAAAACACTTGACATATAAATGAAGTGCTGAGTGCGATAGAGTCCCCGACCCGCATAGACGTAACATAAATGGCTACTAACTACTAGGGGAGTGCATTTAGATCTTCACTTCGGAAAAAATCAAACAAGATAAAACTTTTTGTAATTTCATTAAGAAATGTTTAATAAACAACATATCAAAAAGTTCTACTCGAGAAGTGGGTGCTTCATTTTTTATTAAACAAATGAACAGCGAAGTTAGATGTTTTTTTAAATAACTCCGAGAATATAATTTTTAGAAAAAAACTGACTTGACCTTTGAAAAATTCAGAAAATTTTACAAAAAAAACCTTATTTAAAGATTTTTCGAACATTAAATCTCCAGCTTCTGTAATTTTTTATTTATAACGCTAAAGTCACCCTTCTCACACACATTGGCGCACTGTAAACTAGCGTTGGAAGAAGTGCACGGTTGAGTTTTTTAAATGTAATTCTTTAACTAATGGATCAAAAGAAATTTTACAAATTGGACATGAAAGAAGATGAAATAAGCTATCTTATGGTTGTAATAAAAAGAAGTAAAATGTATGGACATAAGTACGGTGTGGGCGGAAAGTGAGCCTTACATGAATTTTGTTTAAAAATGATTTAAAAATGTGTAACTAATACAATTTTAACTATAAAACTCTCAAATTTGCACAACTTACCCCCCAATGATCTTACTAAACGATGTTTCATTTAAAAAAAATCTCAAAAATTTAATTCAAATAATACGCTGTCTCAAAAAATGTAATTTTTGAAAACTTCGTAGTTTTACAGAATTCCCACCACTTTAAGACGGTATTACTCAAGTTTGAATAAATCTAATACAATTTTTTTCATATTTTTTTAAAGCTTAGGATGTAGTATTTAAAAAACGTTGTATTATTTTAGTTTAAAAATGAAATAAACAATTTCTTTTTGAGAATACTAAGAAAGATAACAAAAATGTAATACAAAAACCGAAAAGTACCAGTTGAAAAAATGTATATCCAGAGTGATCAAAACTTTTTTCTGTAAAACTTACCTAAAATATATTTAATAATAAGCTTCAAAAATAACAAATGTTCAACAAAAAAAATTTTTTTTAGCTCTTATACAGTATGCCTGCGTAACTTGGAACCTATTGATAACTTTTTTAATATCAGTTTTACGAAAAAAGTTATTCTTTATAAAATACACTGCATCGTATATAACATAAAATGCAACCATCAAATATCAAATTTTGTTAATTTTGTACGAGGTATGTCAAAAAATATAATTCACTCAAGAGTAAAGTACCTTTATATTTCACAATATCGAAAATTTTTATAAAGAAAAGTTGTTTGGAATTAATAACTATGTTCCAATATGTAATTATATCCTTCTAATCGAAAATTTTGTTTTTTTTTAAATTGTTTCAAATTAATTAAACCTCAACTTCACCTATTCACTTCATTTATTATTTATGATAACTGATGTATTATTAATTTTATGAAGAAAGTTATTCGTCATAAATAGCTGTGCATGGTCTAACACTTAATATGCAAATATAAAATATTATATTTTATCAATATAAACGAGATATGTTAAAAAATTATATTTCGCTCAATAAATATGTAGCTTTATAGTTCACAATATTTCGATTAGAAGAGTGTTATTGCATATTGACACATCGTTTTTAATTCTGAACAACTTTCCATAATAACAATTTTCAGTATTATGAAAAATTTAGGTATTTTACTCCTAACTGAAATTTTTATTCATTGACATATCTTGTACAAAATTGATAAAAATTTATATTTTTTGATTGCATTTAAAGTTTTAGAATATGCAGAGCTTTTTACTAGAATAACTTTTTTATTTATGATCCTATTGCAACAATTTTTTGAATATTGAAAAGATAGATTTTAAATAATTTGTTCTTTCTTTCTAATTCATTTTAATGTTTAAGATTATTGTGAAAATTATTTGTTTATCTTTTTTTTAAGAATAAAATTCCATATTTGTTTGATTGGATTCTACTTGTTTTTCATTTAAATATCCGCCATTTTGGATCCGTTATTTTGAAATTTTAATTTTTAATCTTTAATTCAGATTCAACAACCTGTTAAAAATAAAGACAATAAATGTTTTAGAAAAATGTTCTTTTTACTGTTCTTTTTAGAAAATCCGCATTTTGGATCCGCCATTTTATAGTTTATAATGTTAACATTTAAGTTAGGTTTATCAAAGCTCTCAAAAATAAATATATGTAGAAATAAATACATTTTGTAAAGAAATTATGATTTTACAACTATTTTTTAAGTTATCCGCCATTTTGGATCTGCCATTTTATAATTTAAATTATCAAAATGTGATTCAGGTTCAGCAACCTCTCAAAAATATCCGCATATAAGTAAACAAACACGTTTTATAAAAAAAATTCGGACCTTACAACTGCTTTTTAAGGATTTTTAGAAAAAAATCCGCCATTTTGAATTTGCAAATTGTAATGTCAGATTCGGTTTCAGCATAATCAAAACTAAAACAGAAACATTTTTTATCAAAATAAAATGTTGAATTCACCCATATTCTTAACATTATTTATACAAAACAATTGTTATTGTTTAAACAATTAATAAACAATTAGCGGCGAAATTTGTGAGTAGAACTTTTTACTTTAACATATTTATAAACTAACAAAAAAAGTTTTAGAAAAATATAACCTTGTTTGATTTTTTCCGAAACATTGTCTCTTTTCGTTCTAATTGCACTCCCCTATACTAACTAAGTTAATATATTTGGTTTCGCTATAACACAGGGTGATTGATTAGTAGGATAAAGCTCAATAGCTCCGCTATAGTAATAGATAGCAATAAAAGTTAATAACAAAAATTTTAGCCACCTTTGAGCTTCACAAAATTAGTTAGAATGTTACAGGTTGTTCGATAACACAGTGGCAGACCTAACTTTTGTTTTTTTAAATGGAGCACCCTATCGTAACAAGTTCAACTCCCTGTATAAATAAAAATAAGCACAACAGCAATGGTTCATTAATGCCATATTTTTTTATTTATTTTAAAAAATTTTAAGAATTATTGATATTGCTAATTTTCTTTATATCAAATACAGGGGAGTCAAAACGCAAGTACATTATTTTCTCAGTAATGTTAAAAGGAACACCCTGTATTTTATATCATTATTGAAAAGTAACATTAACGTTCTTTAATTTTTATATAACATTCCCTATGCCCAAATTTATTAGTTTTCGAGATATTTTTATTTTACAGAACAAATTATTTTAGGTGTTTAAATTTATCTAAATTTTAAGTAAGCCATGACTGAATTGACAATTGAATATTTCCGATTATCAATCCGGTAATCAATGTAACACTAGCAAATAAAGAAGTAGAAATAGAATAGAATATAATAGAAATATGCTTTATTGTCTTGAAAAAATTTAACAATTTTATAGACAAAGCTTACAAGAATCATAAATAAAAACAATAACAAATACAATTTACTAAAATTATACAAATCGTCAATATAAATACAACATAATAAAGTCAAATAAAAATCAGTAACAATCTATTGCAAAATTAAAAAAAAAATTGCAAATTGCGTAATCTACCTTAAGAAATTTAATAAGAAATTTAATAAGTTATGCTGCTGCATATGACACTCAAATATAGATTAAGATTCTACTTATACATGACAATACTGTAATTTCTTAGTTATTGGTTAAGAAACTCTGCTGTTGAATAATATGGTCTTTCAGATAAATAGGCTTTAGTCATTTTACGGAACTTGGGGAAAGATGTTGCAGATTTAAGTTGTAGAGGCAGATGGTTGTATAGTTTTTTTGCAGAATATAATATAGATTCCTTTATTAACTCACTGGACGGGATCGGTAAATAGATGTCAAAAGTAGAATTTCTGGTGGAATAGTCATGTCTAGGTCTTTCTGGAAAAACATGTAGATGTTTACGAATTAAGCAAACAGTTTCTAAAATATATAAAGAAGGTAATGTTAGAATTCTGTGATCTTTGAAGTAGCTTCTGCAATGTGTTGTTCTTCTGAGGCCAAACAGATATCTGATTGCTCTTTTTTGCAATTTAAAAATAACATCGGATTGGGCAGCTGTACCAAAACCCCAAAAAGGCAGACCATATCGAAGATGGGACTCGAACAACGAAAAGTATGTTATTTTGGAAGAGGCTAAATCCATTTCCTTAGAGACAGATCTTATCGCAAAGCAAGCTGAGGATAGTTTCTTGCTTAACACATCGATATGAAGGGACCATTTAAGGTTGCTATCTAAAAAAATACCAAGAAAGTTTACAGAATCAACGATACTGATCTGGCTGTTATGAAGAGGTAAGGGTTGAAGAGTTCCTTTATAGGGTAATGCTACTGTTTTATCTACGTTAAAAGAGAGTAAATTAGAATCTGACCAGGATTTTATTGTGAGTAGATCAGAAGTTATAGTAGCATGAAGAGTTGCGATATTTGAGTTGCTCCAAAAGTGATACTGGTATCGTCAGCAAAAAGAAAAACTTTTCCATCGATTTTTAAACTAGTGATGTCATTAATAAAGATAAGGAAAAGTAGAGGACCCAATACTGAACCTTGCGGTACCCCACATACAACATTTTTGAGACTAGAGTCTGTATCATTTGCTCTAACCAGTTGTTTCCTATTTTCCAAGTAAGATTGAAACCAGTTCAAAGAAATACCTCGAATTCCATAGAAATCTAGTTTTTTTATCAAAATGTCGTGATTTACACAATCAAAAGCTTTGGCATAATCACAAAAAACAGTGGCAGTGTGGAGATTATTGTTTAATGCTTGATAAACCTCATGTAGTACATAAAACATGGCATCGGTGGTACATTTATTATTTAAAAATCCAAACTGATTTTGTGATAAAATCTTGTTATCAACGAGAAAGGACATAAGTCGGGCTTTTAGGAGTCTTTCAATAATTTTGGAGAGTACCGGTAGTAATGCAATAGGTCTATAATTGCAGGCAATAGATTTTTCTCCACCCTTATGAAGAGGAATAATGATGGCCGTCTTTAGGCACTCTGGAAATTTACCTTTCTCAGAAGAATCATTTATTAGAGAGATGAGGACTCCCAACACATTGTCTGGGAGATTTGAGAAAATTTTATGGATAGTCCATCGGTACTACAGGAAGATTTGCTTTTGATACTATTGATTGTTTGGATCAGTTCAGATTTACCAACCGGTCTTATAAAGAATGAATTCGAAACCTTTCCTGAATTAGGGACATAGGAAATGGGATCTTGTTGTGACACAATAGTTGATGTTATATTTTTACTCACATTAACAAAATATTCATTTAGATTTTCTGGGTCTGGAAGGGAAAATGTTTGAGCTGTGTGAGTTTTATTTCGAAGATCTTTTATTATGGACCAAGTTTCTTTTGCAACACTTTTGGAGCTTCTGAGACGATTTTGATAATACAATTTTTTAGCCGATTTTATAAGTTTTAAATAGATGGCCCTGTACTTGGTGATATATTCAGTAACAGAGACGTTGGTAGTAAATTTCTTGATATACAGTAGTGAACGCATGTTTTTGGCTGATATGTGGACACCTTTGGTAGTCCAGGGTTTGCGATGTTTTTGCTTAATTGTGATTAAGGAAATGCTTTATTGAAGACACAGACCAGCTTATTCAAAAAATCACTGAAATTATAATCGACGTCCATGGAAGGAAAGTGCCACTCAGAGGTTAAGCATAAATTTTGGAATTTACGAAAGTTCCGACCGGAAAAAATCCTGCCTAAACGTCGAGTTTTAGAGGAGGACTTGCTAAAGATGTTAAACTTCGTATAAACCGCTTCATGATCAGATAGTCCCGCATTAACAGTTGTAGCGCAGACATTAAGGGGTGAGAAATCTGAGACAATATAATCAATTATGGTAGATGAAGTTTTTGTAATCCTTGTAGGAGAATCAATGTGCATTGATAGACCATATGATTCAAATATGTTGACCAGGGATATTTGTGTAGCACAAGCAGCAGCATAATTAATGTTGAAGTCCCCGCATAAAATTTTTCTGCTTTTATGGGGCAGGTCATCTAACAAATTAAGCAGGTTCTGAAAAAATTGTTCCACGGAAGAGTCAGGTGATCTATAAATGCAAATAAAATAAAGATTAAGGTTCTTATTGTAAACTAAGGAAAACTCAAAGAATGCTTCACTTAATAGAAAGTCATATTTTGTTACCAGAGAAAAATCATTATTTGTAGAAAGAATTAGGGTGCCTCCATGAGCTGAACTTGGACGGTCATACCTAGCAATAGTGGAATATTTTTCTACAAAAAAAGGCTCGTTGACTTCAAGCCAGTGCTCAGTAACCGCAACTATCGGTGGAAACCCTAATTCCTCTAGAAACAGAAATAATTCATCAGTTTTATATCTTATAGAACGAATATTAATCAGAACCATGCTAAAGTTGTTATCACTAAAATAATTTGAGGATTCTAGTCCCTCAGAACGCGTCGTGATGTTTAAAAATTTCGTCTTGGAGAGGCAGCGGAATAGTAGTTTCGGTGGCATTCCCTTGATTTTTGCAGGTGAATAATTCTTTCCGAAGTTAGAAAAGGCCTAAAAGCAGCAAGAAATAATTTATTAGTAATACATTTTACAAACAAAAAACAACCACTACATTGCAATATTTTTGAAACAATTAAAAACTATCTCTTTATGTAAATGCAACAAATAAACAAAGAAAATTAGTAATAAATTTTACAAAAAAACACACAAACACAAAACACAATATTTTGTAAAGACAATTAAACACTACTTTTGTATGTAAATGTAACAATGTAACAAATAAAGAACGAAACATAATTTATCAGTAATACATTTTGCAAAAAAACATGTTTGAAAAAATTAGAAGCTACTTTTAATAAAATATTTTTAATATTTAATTACATAAGGTGTTCAAAATTATCTCCTAACACATTTATGTACTCCTAAAAACGATCATTAAATGAGCTACTCTACGGAGCATTTGTAAATAAACACATGGAAATCCACTTTGTATTCTATTTTTTTATCTCATCCCTTGTTGTTGGAGGTATTTTATAAACTTCATTATTAACGTAACCCCAAAAAAATCAGTCCAGTTTATTAAATTCTGGTGATTTGGGTGGCCACGCTACTGGTCCATTGAAAAATGGAAATATCTCGAAAACTAATAAATTTAGACATAGGGAATGATATCTAAAAATTAAAGTACCGTAATGGTACTTTTCAATAGTGATATAAAATACAGGGTGTTCCATTTAAAATTACTGAGAAAATAATGTACTTGCGTTTTGACTCACCATGTATTTGATATAAAGAAAATTAGCAATATCGACCATTCCTGAAAATTTTGACAATACGTTAAGAATATTGCGTTAATAAACCATTGTTGATTTGCTTATTTTTATTTATACAGGGAGTTGAACTTTTTACGATTTTCATATAAAATTGGTTATAACTTTGAATCTCTCTATAATTCAAAGTTAATACGAGTTCCCTACAAAATATCTTTATATTTCGAAGTAAATCAATACATTTTTATACACTTGGTAATTAGAACGAAAAATCCCATTGCGATATAAAAAAACGACGCGTTAATTCGAACTCATCTGCGTCCAACACTCGACAATTCAAAGTTGCACAAAGTATGTTCATGTTTGTGTTTTATTGGCACTGGTTTTAGCAACAAAAAAGTTGCAGACAGAAGATCTTCCAATACTTATGGATGTTGAAGAACTAGCAATAGAACCATTAGTTGACATCAGCGGTGTGAGTTTTTCTGACTTTGTTCAAGTGGATGAAGATGTTGCTGTCTCAGGTTCACTAACCGATGGCTAAATTTTATCTGCGACAAATACGAATCAAAAAAGTAACGATGAAGATGAGTACGATACATCAGAACCTTTGGCAGAGGTGTCAGTTAAGAAAGCAAGATTCGATACCTTACAAACCTTCTGTCTACAAAACGAAAGTGATGAAAAAGCATTTCAGGCACTTTTTCTCTTAAAAAAAAATTATTGAGCAGTCTGAGCAGCAGCAATGTACTTTGAGTCAAACCAGTATAATACAGGTCTTTCGAAAGATTGATTAATTCACATTAGGAATACATACATGTATGTATGTACACGAATGTACCTCTAAACTTTTGTCATCGTTATAGAATATGTAGCAGTTAATAAATAATCAACACTTAATAATTCTAAGTTTTATTTATTTTCTCTCCCAAATTTAGAGCCATTTGATATTTCAAACACTCAATAATTCGTAATATTTTAAGAGTCCCTCGAGTTTCGAATTAACGAGGGTCGACTGTACCCTGTATAACATAACAAAAGTTTATATTTTTGTGATGGAGAAGTTAACAGGATTTCGAATTTAAAATAAAATATAGGGTGTTCCATTTAAAAAAGCATAAGTTTGGTCTGCCACTGTGTTATCGAACACCCTGTAACATTCTAACTAATTTTGTATTGTGAACAAGGGTGGCTAAAATTTTTGTTATTCCCTTTAATTAAGTGCTATCTATTACTATAGCGGAGCTATTGAGCTTTACCCTACTAATCAATCACCCTGTATACAGTACAGTTAAGTTAGCAGAAATCTCTGTCAATAGGTCGGATGATAATGTGATATTATAAATTTCCAAAATAAGATACCGTTGATAAAAGGAGAAAAATGTATATGAAACAAGGAGCAAATGACATCAATGTTTGATCAGTAGCATACTAAACAGTATCACTGTTCTCAGCAGTAGGCTGTACGACTACTTACTTCTAGTTTTTCGATCAAGACTATCAGTATCTCTAAATAACTGCACATTGCATTATTTATAAAAATTTTGATTTGTGAAGGTTTTGTAAAACGGCCAAACTCATGCTAGCATAATTATTTGATTTTAAATTTTTTTTTTTTGTAAATAAAATGAACTTGTTATTTCAAATATATCACTCCGTATATTTTTTTCTTGGAAATATTTACAATAAACACAATAGCACGGTAAATGACGTTTTGGAGTGTAATTTTCAGGGCCAACTCCGAATTGCATGAAAATTTAGATTTGGACTCTACTTACCTTCCACTTCAAAGTTGAACTTCTGCCATTGGTTGCTTTTACTTGGAGGTGACCGTGACCCCTTCTCGGGGGTGAAAAAACGTGCGTTTAAAATAAGTCCGGAAATGAATAAACTGAATAATTCTAAGCAACTTTTGTTTCATAGAGTTTTTTAAATAAGTTAACACTTTTCTAGTTATTTGCAATTGAAAATGATTATTTTTCGACAAAAAAAACATGTATTCAAGCGGTTTATCGCAAAATACTCAAAAAGCAAATATTTTATCGAAAAAATATTCTTCAAAAAAGTGTAGCATAAAAAAAAACAAAAAAATGATGTAACAATGAGGTCTATAAACACAGTTAAAGCAAAGTTGTAGCTAATGAAAAATAGATTCTTATTCGTCAAATTCCAAAGCGAATATTTCAACGTAAAAGAACAAAAAATTAAGCAATTTTTGGGAAAAACGTATGAACATATTTTATGAACGTGTTTAAAAAAAGTTTTATTTTATTTTTTATAAAAGTCTCAAGCATCAAAACTAAACGAGTTACACTCAAAATAAAGTTGACCCCTTTTTTACCTTATCGTACTATATACGTAGTATAGTATAATAGATAAAGTTATAGGATCGTGCAAAAAAAATTTTTTCAGATTTCACTTTTTTTCGACGTTTTGAGTCCCCCTGAGTCTAAAAAGCAAATAAAAAAAACATGTCGGAAGTATGTACGTACGTACGTATGTCGCCACCGCCCAGCAAAAACTACCGAAACGATTTTGATGAAATTCGGTATGAGTAAGTTTAAGAGAATTTTGTCGAGAAACTAAGCTTTTAAAAAAAACCTCTCAAAGGGGGGCCGAAATAGGGGGGTTATTTAGGGCCCATTTTTGCAAATTTTGACCGAAATGAATGAAATTCAACTCAAAGTAAGATCATCGATAGGTAAATAAAAATACGGAATTTGACATTTCCAAATTAAAAATGGCGGCCAACATGGCCGACCGCCCACCCGACACATTTCCCTACCTATCTAAAAACTTGTTTAAGATAAGTTTAATTTGAAAAAGTCGTTATATAGCCTAAAGATGGGGCTATAAGAAGGATGTTATCGTTTTTCAGAAAAAGTTACGGGTTGCCTATATTTAAGGGGTCAAAATTTGACATAAATTTGAACTAGATTTTCTCAAAAATGGCTCCAAGGAATTTTTTTATTTTTTTGACATATTTTTGATATCCTATCGTTAAATTGAATGACATTAGTCAGATTTCTTAACTCCCCATAGGAGAAGAGTTATGAATTTTTTATAAAAAAATATTCGAGTGCCCGTAACTTCCTTCTTAATAGAAACTAAAATTTGAAATTTTGCAGACATATATGGTACTTTATTATCTATTATCACAATAAATTTTACCAAAAATATGGCTCCCGGTTGAACCGGAAATAAATAATAAATCTTAATTTTTTAGATACGCCCTGTATATTTTTAAATATTTTGAAAGAATGTAAAATTACCTTTCCAATGGCATAAAATTCATTGCTGTAGCTCAAAAACTCAAAAAGTTACGCTAAATAGAAATTTTGCTATAATCTTATGTGTGTCCTCTCTCACGCGATCATAGGAGAGCATTATTGTAGGGCAGTCAATGAGGGTATTTGGCTCCGAATTCCATCCTACTACATTGATGTACTTGATATTTTCACAGTAAGTAGGGAATAGCTCAAGAAACAAAATCTACCCTATATACTATGGCGCTTTTATCTTGGGGCGGTTCCCACTTCTTCAAGGGGGTGGAAAATTTGTTGGTCAAAATAAGCACGGAAGTGGCTAAAGAACCTATTTCTAAGCAAAAACTGGTCTATATTTTTTTTTGAGAACTCAATACTTTTTGAGTTATGCGTAGTTGAAAATTGGCCATTTTCATTGAAAAATGACACCTTTTCGGACGGATTTTTTGTGAATACCTTAAAAACTATGCATCGAACTAAAAACACTATATAAAACATTTTTTAGATTATAAATAATAAAGAGATTCGTTCCTTCGTAAATGTTCTATTTATAATACAAAAAGAGATATGGTAGGTGAAAATAGTTTGTTTTTTGGTGCATGCTCAAATTGGTGTATTCAACTTGAAATAACAGAGGAACGGTAGGTTTTAGGTGTATGATGCTACCAGCACCTTTTGTAGTGTTTGAAAAGGCCTTTAAAACGAGCACCGTTAAATGCCGGTTACATACAAATTAAGCGAGATATGGTGCAAAAAAAATATATGACTAATGTACTTTAAGGAAAAATGAAAAGTATATACATTTAACTCCCCATCCACCATAATTTAAATGCATTGTTTTTCTATTGCAATACCTTTTAATATAGTGTTATTTCTACTTTCAAAAAGTTGAACGGATTTAAAATGAATGGTTTTTGTAAAAAATGTGATCAAATTATAAAATGAATTTTTAAATTTTCTTAAAAATCTTCCTTTTTCTCCATGTAATTCGAAAATAAAAATATTTCACCCCTGAGAAGTGGTGGGAACCGCCCCCATGATAAAAGCGCCATAGTATGTAGGATAGACTTTGAATTAGGAGATTGGGCTACTCCCAAAATTTCATTAAAATCCATGCAGTAGGATAGAATTTGAAGATAATATCTTGTTCTTAATATCGCGCATTGACTAGCGTAATCGAAATAGAATGAAATGCAAATATTGTAAACTATTAATTTCTCAGAAAAATGAACTAATTTGAAATGAAAGTATGACTATAATATTCTATTGATGCAATAATCTATACATCTATAGTGTATCCCCGAAATATGGCATCGAACATTTTCTCAAATGCAGGAATTAATGATGCGTGGAACCATAAAATACTTTCAAGTACAGAAAGTGTTTCTAAAATATCAAAATAACGAGTAACTTTGTTATTTTTATAAAATGCCAGTATCTAGTACCATAACGATAATAGATCGGTACGATAAAGTTCTCGGGCGGCCCTTCCGTCCAGCGTTTTTGGTTAATCGTTACCGCTATACCATTTACTTTATATATTGTTTATATACTGTATGGTTCATATATTTGTATTGTTTATACGATCTGTAAGTTTGAACTGTTCGAAGTGCTTATTTTTGACAAAATTTAATTTAGCTTATTAGTTCAATAACAGTTTTCTAACAATTTTGGAAAAATGCTCAATTTTCAAAATAACATAATGGTAGGGGAGCAACGTATGCTAAATGTGCAGTTACTCGAGCGTAATGGGGAGCTATTGGGTTGTGACGAGTAGGTCTAAAACCAAAAAAAATTAAGTAATGTTTTCCAATTTAGTGGGGACTTTCCATTTATTATTTAATTTTTCATCCCCAACAATCGTTTTTTTAGCTTATAGCGCCATCTATCCATAATTAGAAAAAATGTCTCGAATAAAAATTACTTCTTTTTACGTAACAAATCCAAATCTACAATAAAAAAATAGGGGCTCCCAATTAAGATTTTAAAGTAACATCCCACGGAGGTGGGGGATTGGTGTGCTTGGTGCCATTCGATAGATTTTTTAAAAATATTGAATAAGTGTATTTTTCAATTTTTCGATCTGATGTTCATTTCGAGAAATATTCGCTTTTTTCTTGTGAAACTTTGGGACTCACCCATTTCCTTACGCCCCGCTTAAATCATCAGAATTTTGAAATATACACTGTTTTGCATGTACTTAACTTACCTTATCTTCATCTGACGATTTCGAGCCAATATATGGTAGAGGTACATTTTCCGGGTACACGGTTTCTCCCCATGTAATAATCTGACGCACTCGAGTAACTGCAAAAATCCCCGCTTGAGCTCCCCTACACTAATAGTTATTTATGATATAAGTGTTAAAAGTACACGTTTAAGGCAAGCATGTGAAAGTTTGCTGAATCAGCGATAGCGAGTTCTGCAATTCATACGAGTGTCTTAAAAATGTACTTTTTAACACGCATGTCATACAATATTTTTTCTACAAACGTAAATACAGGACAGGAGCTACAAAAACTTTTACTTGACCTTGACTGACATTCCATTTTTATATTTTTTTGCAGTGCCATAAATTTTTTAAAGCACTAGTGCCTTAAAGTAGCATTTTTAACGCTCGTATGGAGTGCTAAAAATTGCACTTTTAAAACGGTTGTAGAAAAAAAGTATTATCTGTTAGTGATACGAAAAATTTCAAAGAGTAAAAAAATGTAGGTTTTGCTTTTATAAATATGCCAGTTTTATTTTTGTTTTTATCTAAGCAAAAATTGGTTTTAATATGGCTCTTCAAAGCTCGCATACATTAGTGATTAGTGACTCGTTCAAGCCCTTTTACCTATAGGTAACCCTTTTAAAAATAAACACTTTAAATCGGTGAAACTTACAGATCATATAAAATATAATGGAAAAATTGACTAATTCTAGGCAACTTTCGTTCAATAGAGTTTTTTGATAAAAAATATAAAAAAGATCAAGGCAGGTTTTGTTTATATTTGATTCAGAGTTGGACCCTCCATATAGCTATTTCAGCATCCTTATGCCTCATCGGTGAAGCTCAGAAGACTCAACTCTCAAGAGTTTTTTGAGTTAGTTAACACTTTTCTAGTTATTTGCGATTGAAAATGTTTATTTTTCGATAAAAAAAATCTACGTGTTTAGACGGTTTTTCGCAAGTAACTCAAAAATTAAATATTTTATCAAAAAAATAATATTCTTGGCTTATAAAAAAACGAAAAAAATGGTTTTTCAATGATTTCTACAACCCATTATAAGCAAAGTTGTAGCTCATGAAAAATACATTCTTGTTCGTCAAATTCCAAATCGAATATATGAACGTGAATTACCCAAAATATTAAGCAATTTCCGGGAAAACTATTTAAAAGAAAAGAAAATTTTTTTAAAGTGTTTAACCTTCCGATGACCAACCTTTTTTTGTTACACGGATGATCAAGGGAGGGGGGGGAATGACCCAGGTCAAAAATGTCAAAAATGACAGTTAACAAAAAAATGAAGCTTTTTTTTTAATTTTTTAATTTTTTTTATGGCATGGACTTTATGTCATTCAGCCAGTCATAACATGAGTATTAGTGTCATATGCAGTGTGTATGTTGAGTAAGTGTCTTGTTACTTTGCAAAGTCGACGTCATTAGCGTAAAACTACTTGGAATTACACATAATAGACGGTATTTTACTAAACATCAATTTCAGAATATATTTTTTATTCGTAAAATATAGGGAATTTTTTTTTCAAAATATGTGGATATCTAGAATGATATTAAAGTCAAATAAAAAAATAATGAGTTAAAAATTGAAAAAACTTTTGAATTTATTAAAGAAAAACCTACACTACGGTCACAATTTCCCCCGCTTGGTCATCCGAAGGTTAAAAACAGACTAATTTTTATTCTTTATAAAAGTTTCACGAAATTGAATAAGTTACAGTCAAAATAAAGTTGTCCCCTTTTTTTGAAAAAAATATGAAAAAATCATCAAAAAATCAATCAAAAAAAATCATCAAATTAAAATGAAATTAATTGTCACCACTTTACACACAACTTACTTTATGTATGTATTTTTCATAATGGCGAATATGTATGTATTTTTCATAATTTTCAGCGAATGGGGGTTGACGGCTCTCTAACAACAGACATAGAAAGAAAACAGCTGATATGGTACGGACACGTCCAGAGGATGGATAACTCAAGACTCCCTAAAATAATTATGCAATGGGTACCACCAAACCGCAGAAAGAGAGGAAGACCCAAGAAATCTTGGAGAGAGGGAGTAACGAAGGCGATGAGCGCAAGAGATCTTAGAGAGGGTCAATGGGATGATAGAGTGTCATGGAAATTAGGCATCGGACAACGTCGCAAGACGTTTTAAAACCGATTGATAGATAGATTTTTCATAATATATTATATAAAAAATCTTTAAAAAGTTAGAAAACAGTTTCAGAATATTATCAGATGAATTCTAGGCTACTAAGGGACCTGGACATTAAAACAGTATGACGTCAATAAACTGAATTCATTCAAAATGTGGATGTACCGCCAAATGCTATGAATAAGCTGGACAAGCAAAACTACAAATATGAAGAAGTATTGGAGATAATGAACACACGTCCTCATCTAGTCAATACGATCAAAATTAGAAAGACGTCATATCTAGGACACATAATGCGCCATAAGGAATTTGAGCAGCTTCAGGCAATATTAGAAGGCAAAACCGAAGGTAAAAGGGGCATAGGAAGAAAGAAGAAATCCTGGCTCCGAAACATCAGAAATTGGACCCACACAACAGGGAAAGACTTAATTCATCAAGCCCAGAACAGAGAGCAATTTGCCATATTGATCGCCAACCTCAATAGAGAAGGCACTTAGGAGGAGGAAGGGATTGTGTGGATGTCCTAAATAAACGAGGAGACCGTATCGAGGTTACAGCAGAATGTAGTGTATTGTATACACAAAATATTGTATACACAAAAATTGGGCCGGTACCCTTCTACGGCATTGCAAAGGCAGTAACAACAGCGGCTATAGGACTAAAGGCTAGATCATGTTATTTTGGACTTCTTCTTCTTTAAGTGCCATCTTGGCTATTCTGACCTTCCAGGCAGCTGCTCTGAATAGTTGCCTTGAGCTGCAACCAAATCATTATCACAGGTTCTTCAACCAGGGAACGGGTCTCCTTCCCACGCTTCTCCTACCCTCTATTTTTCCTTGATTTATGAGTCTCGAGATGTTATATATCTTTCGCCTCTCATCACATAGCCCAGTTAATGCAATTTCCTTTCTTTTACTGTGTTTTCAATTTCCCTTTCGCTACTTATTCTCCTTAACACTTCTATATACATGATTGTATCTAACCATGGGATTCTTAACACCCTTCTAAATGTCTACATTTCAAACGCGTTAAGTCGATTTACTGCATTTTGGTTTAATGTCCATGATTCAGCTCCATAATAAATTCGAAGTAGAGAACTACAATAGATTTGAAAAGGTCGCAGTTGAATAGGTCAAGACTCATGGAATCTCTCTATCTGTATAGATAGAGATTATTCGACTGATCTATTTTTCATCCAATTTGTCGATTTCCGAAAACAACACTGAGAACACAATATTAAATCATGAGATACAATTAGATGATAAACAATGATATACAATACTTACAATAATATTAATTGCCATAAAAACTTAGGCACCATAATTTAATAGATGTCATATAATTTAATAGGTGCCTAAATCAATGAGGGTTTGTAGCGTAATATTGTATTTTAAAGGCTAACCGATTTCAGCACTCTGGTGCCGTAGTATAGGAGCATCTGTAAATATGCTTACCGCATAATATACACTTTAGGGTTATCTCCTTTGCGGCTATGGAGATACCAGCCAGACCAGTCTGGTAAATTTTTCAATTGCGATGCAACCGTCTATTTTGCGTAAATATCAGCTGTGTAATTTTGACTTTTTTGAACATTCAGCTGGACCACATATCAAAAATATTTCTGATTATTTATCTTATAAGACGGAATGTTCTACAAATAATGACTTTATTTTATAAACTGATTGATCATAAAAGAATGTTCTAATGTAAACGTTTTGCCCGGTCAATGCCTTTAACGACATTCTTGAACGACATTCCTGAGAGAGATCCTAAACTTGAAAATTTGATTGCCACTTGGCCAAATTCCCGTATCGGCTGGGAAATATGTAACTAAGTCCTTTTGTTAATTGTTAAGTTACCTGACGTGGCACATAGTTTCGGACAGCTGCTACGTCGAGTTAGTAAACTGCTGCTTGAAATGTAACTCGATAGAGTGTATAAGTTACATATCCCTTGTAGGGCCCGACTGCAGGCCAAAGTTACGATAACACTGTTTTGCAAAGTTTATTTGTCGGAGACGTGATGTTTGGTAACAGGCTAATTAGATTAGGAGAAGAATTGGTTCATTTAATTGTTGCTAATACTTTGGAATGGCATATGGATACAATGCAATAACTGTTTTATTATGAGATAAAATTATGTTTGAGGCTATTTACAATTTTAGAGCAATTGAAAAAATGATGATTTAAGGAGGCCATATTAAGAGGAAACAGTAGCGATCAACAGGTAGCGAAAACGCGTTCCAAGATTGCGGCTGTAATTTTGAATATTTTTTTGAGATATTTGGCACACGTATTCGTAATATAATAAAGAATGGCGGTACAGAGCCCAATTTGAAAAATATATTAATATGTGGAAATTACTCTGTAATTAAATACAATATTAAAAAAACGAGCCTGTAGCGCCATTAAGAAGAACAAAAAAATACACTTTCTTCAAATGAACTTTTTCATCCGATGCCTAGATTTTGTGTCATTTTGGAACTACTAATGAAATAAAAAATTTTAGTAGTTCCAAAATGACACAAAATCTAGGCATCGGATAAAAAAGTTTATTTGAAGAAAGTGTATTTTTTTGTTCTTCTTAATGGCGGTACAGGCTCGTTTTTTTAATATTGTATTTAATTACAGAGTAATTTCCACATATTAGTATATTTTTCAAATTGGGCTCTGTACCGTCATTCTTTATTATATTACGAATACGTGTGCCAAATATCTCAAAAAAATATTCAAAATTACAGCCGCAATCTTTTAACGCGTTTTTGCTACCTGTTGATCGCTACTGTATCACCTTAATATGATCGCTTATTTACACGATTTAGTATTAGCATAATTGCCGTGCTGAATGACGTACACAGATTAACATTGTCAATGTAAAGTTTGGTAAGGCCTACTTCTTACCCACGTTATTGGATGACTTAGGAACACATGGCGTTCAACAAAACAATTTAATTATAGTTCTATACTCTGTCTAATATACTTACCTTTGCACGTCATCCACATCATAGCCCGTCACATGATACCAACACGAAATATTTAGGCGGTAGGTGTGTTCTTTATTAGAATCATTTTGACGAGTATACTGAAATTACAGCCACTAGATATATTTTATTATATACGCGTAGAAATAATATCTGATGAGAAATCCTTTGTAAAAGGTATAAAATTTTTTTATTAAAAATCCCTTAAAAGGGCTACATCACAACAAAACGTTTTCGATTTTTATAAAAAATCATCATCTGTGTTCGATCTAAAAATAAGTATAACC
This sequence comes from Diabrotica virgifera virgifera, assembly GCF_917563875.1. Taxonomy (NCBI): domain Eukaryota; kingdom Metazoa; phylum Arthropoda; class Insecta; order Coleoptera; family Chrysomelidae; genus Diabrotica; species Diabrotica virgifera. The sequence goes on from NC_065447.1 coordinate 182,771,178, forward strand.
GATTTAATGAATATAAAGTTATTATTTAAATTTTGACAAAGGTTAGAGCAAGTTGGTTATACTTACAAACTGGATGCTAGCTGAGCCACAAAAGAAAAATATCTGGGTAAAAACCCTTTACATAAAATATAGATGCCTTAAAAGTGCATACTTCAAGAAAAAGGCCTGTGATGGTCACATGGCAAACAGGATAATGCCCTAAGGTAAGGTATACAGGTTTCCCAACACGTGGGATCCAAATTGAGTTGATCACATTTCAATGACTTAATGGCAACTGAATGCGAAATGAGTGAGGTTTCTGAAAGGTGTCAAAAGACAGATGGACAACGTGACGTGGAATTTACCCTGTATTACGACAGCCAACTAATTGTTAGTAAAATATTTAATAAAAATTTACATAGTAATAACAAACATCAACAAAGTAAATTATGTTATTACTATGTAAATTTTCATTAAATATTTTACTAACAATTAGTTGGCTGTCGTAATACAGGGTAAATTCCACGTCACGTTGTCCATCTGTCTTTTGACACCTTTCAGAAACATCACTCATTTCGCATTCAGTTGCCATTAAGTCATTGAAATGTGATCAACTCAATTTGGATCCCACGTGTTGGGAAACCTGTATACCTTACCTTAGGGCATTATCCTGTTTGCCATGTGACCATCATAGGCCTTTTTCTTGAAGTATGCACTTTTAAGGCATCTATATTTTATGTAAAGGGTTTTACCCAGATATTTTTCTTTTGTGGCTCAGCTAGCATCCAGTTTGTAAGTATAACCAACTTGCTCTAACCTTTGTCAAAATTTAAATAATAACTTTATATTCATTAAATCGGTTATACTTATTTTTAGATCGAACACTGATGATGATTTTTTATAAAAATCGAAATCGTTTTGTTGTGATGTAGCCCTTTTCTTCTTCTTCAGGTGCCGTCCTCGTTCCGAAGTTTGGCTATCATCAAGGCTATGCGTATTTTTGATACTGTAGATCTAAATAATTGGCAGCTGCTGCACTTGTACCAATCTCTTAAATTCTTCAACCATGAATGTTTTCTTCTGCCAATGTAGCCCTTTTAAGGGATTTTTAATAAAAAAATTTTATACCTTTTACAAAGGATTTCTTTCCAATTTTGTGATTGATGGTATACAGCCAACTACAGGAAAACTTTTTCTTTTCCTTGTGGATTTAATATCTGATGATTTCTACTAATGTTAAATTAAACAAAATAATATGTTTCATTTAATTTGTATAAATGGATTATAAAGCGTTTTTATGAAGAACATTTGTTCGGAACACACTGTAACTTTAATCGAACAAAGGTGATATTTTGGCATAGATTTCTAACATTTATTTGACATTTGCGGTGATGACACTTCATATTTGTTTTATTATTTACTATAAGTATTCGTTTTATTATATTGACTGTTTGTATTATTTACTTTAACGTAATTCTTGTATTTATTTCTAAAGTATTTATTTATTTACTATTAATTTGTTTTGTGGTAAAATCCACTTTCACAAAAATTATGTGATATGCTTGATTTAAAATGAATTCAAGAATTTTTTGTAATTGGGCAACAATGTCAACTTAGATCTCTGACGTAGATAATGACGTGCAACGGTAAGTATATTAGACGAGCTGTATATTATAGTTTTTTATCAAGCTGTTGCTAACATGACAAGGTAAAAAAACAGCTGGTTGCAAAAGACTGTAAACTGCAAAATGTAAGTTACTAATGGCAGATTAACAATAGAACCTGAAGAATGATTCAATATCTGTTTGATTTGTGTTGGCAGAATAAGCAGCACGATCTTAAATTATATCTACAAATATGATAGAATTGATCCAAAAGTTGGCATAACCCAGACATCCAAAATGAAAGTTATCCTCCAACACCAAATTGTTCTATATGGTCCACATAATGTTCAGAAAAAAGTCACACCATTTTGAGCGTCGGGTTTGGGTGGGAGAGGGGAGAGAAAACGGTAAATTCGTAGGGTTTTAAGTTTTTCGTCAATATTTCTAAAACTGTGCGGTTTAGCATGAACAACCGTCTATAGAAAAATGTTCTACATTGAATTTTAAATGAAAAAGTCCTATGCATAATCCTTCTAAAATGAACGGTTCCAAAGTTACGGAGGTAGTATAGTATAATTGGTCAAAAAAGGCCTAACCCAGACATCCAAAATAAAAGTTTTCCTCCTACACCAAATTGTTTTATACCGTGCACATATGGTTCAGTAAAAAGTTACATTATTTTGAGCGTCCGGTTTGGGGGGGGGGGGAGAATTCGGTAAATTACTAGTTTTTTTTAAGATTTTCGTCAATATTTCTTCACTTTAGCGTAAACCATGTTCTATACAAAAATGTTCTACATAAAATTTAAACCAAAAAAGTCCTATACATAATTGTTATAAAATCAACGGTTCCAGAGTTACGGAGGGTGAAAATTGGAGGTTTTCGATATTTTTTATATTTTTTGGGAAATTGATGATGATTTTGGATGGTGAGGTTGACGTTTCTTTAAGGGCTTATCAATAACATACCCTCGGACATTGAAATAGCAAATTTGATTTATAAAACACAATCCTGTTAAAGAAAATCAGTAGGAAATTGCCCAAAAAATATAAAAATATCGAAAACCTCCACTTTTCACCCTCCGTAACTCTGAAACTGTCGATTTTATAACAATTATGTACAAGACCTTTTTTGTTTTAAATTTTATGTAGAACATTTTTCTATGGAACATTGTTTACGCTAAAGCATAGTTTTAGAAATATTGACGAAAAACGTAAAAAAACTACTAATTTACCGACTTCTCTCCCATCTCCCCCCCCCCCAAACCGGACGCTCAAAATGGTGTAACTTTTTAATGAACATTATGTGGACCATATAGAACAATTTGGTGTTGGAGGATAACTTTCGTTTTGGATGTCTGGGTTTTGGGTCTAGTTATACCATACTATACAGGTAGCTCATGATACTATAACAATGCTCTTTGTTATAGTATCATACAGCTAGCTAACTTATTAAGAATTAATTAAACATGCGTAATGCTTTTGTTGATTAATTATTGCTTAAAAACAATGACGAATGGAAAAAGCCCTGCACCTGACAGGCTTGCATGACTTAATACTAAATAATACGAAATCTTAAATAATTATCGACGGGAAGCACATTGATGTTTTTAGTGAAACCATTGAATGAAAGTTACAGTTTAGGAGTATTATACAAAAACTGGTTAACGCCGATCTTTATTTTGTCTCTCCAAAAAGGAAAACATAAAATAATGCGGCGATTACCGCACCACTAGTTTGATGTTCTATTTGGTAAAGGTACTACTGAAAGTGATTGATAAACCAATATTATTATAAACTGGAGATTATTGATACGACACAAAATTTTGGTTTGGCAAGACCTAGAAACCTCTTTTTTTACTTAATATATGTACTAAAACAGAGTACATATACTAGTAATAGACTACAATAACCTTAGGATCATATCGAGTATATACTATACGCAGCGAGCAAAAGGGCGTGTTAATGAACAGTTGTCAGAGTAAATTGAAATTAGTCTTGGGTGAGACGGGGATGTGTATTGTAGCCAATTCTATTTAATGCATACTCGGAACAGATCCCGAAATAGCTCTCGTGTCTTTTCCTTTTACAAACTTATATCTTCTCCTTTTACAAAACCTGCTTTCTTCTCTGGCATTTGGTGATGTAATTTATCTCTTAGTCTCTTCTTTTCGATATGCAATCATATACCCTAGCTCATATCTTTAATTTTGTCATTTTGAAAGCATCTTTTACTCATGGACACTATGATATGATCAATGTCATACTTCTTGGACACTTTCGTGTTTCTCAATAGACAAGGCCGCGTCAATAATAGAATAAGTTGGTATATAAACTGCTCATCAAAAGTTAGGGATATAGAAAATTATACACGTTTTCGTAGTTGATTCTTTCGTAAACAAATCAACGGATTTCGCTAATTTTTTTTATTATGTTTTTCTTACGTTAAGTTTGTGACACCCTGTAGGGAGGACGAGGTACAAATGTTAGTACCCATCTTAATCATATCGTAGTCTTATATTTTGTGAACATTTTGTTTTTTAAATGTCCCTGATATCTTTAGAAATAAAGAAGATAGGTGGTTTTACTCTTTAACATGTGTTTTAACTGAAACAAAACTAAATTAACAATAAAAAATAACAGTTAACAAAACTATAAAAACGGAAAGGCACCTAAGGTAAACAGTTCTTATCGACATCTACAATACTTATTTGTCAACCTGGCAAGCGGTATGTACAGCGTAACATAAGAGAGACGAGATTGTTTAATGTAGGCTCTGTGATGTTTTGGAATGGAATTTCCTTAAGGGTAAGTACGGATTTGGTGTCTACGTGGAGACTCTTTAAATGGCAAGAGGTATAGGTATTACACAGATTTATTTTCTTTAAACACTGTTCCTTTAGCACTCTATATAGAAAATAATTTCATCTTAGTGGTATGATAAGACATGGCCTCCTCACGTATCGTATATCGTCAGTTAAAACACAAACTAAAGAGTAAAAGCGTCTAGTTTCTTTGTTATTACAGATATCAGAGATATAAAAAATCTATTCACAAAATATGAGACTACAACATAATATCAATGCATACCCACCATTGTGCTTTTTCCTCCCTACAAGGTGTCTCAAACTTTTATTTCAGTGAAAACACATGTAAAACTACAAAACCGTCTATTTTCTTTGTTTCTTAAGATATAAGGGACATTTAAAAAAAAATGTCCACAAAACATAAGACTATAATACGATTCTGATGTTTACATAATTTTTACCTCGTCCTCCCTACAGAGTGTCTCAAACTTAACATAAAAACATGTCTCTTCTTCCACCCGGTATAAGTACAAAAAATAAGTTTGAGTAAACCTTTCCACAACTGTGTATATATTAAAAAAATCTAAAATAATAAAAAAAAAATATGTCTATTCAGCTAGAAAGACCATTTCATAAGGGAGCCATAAGACACACCCTATATTTTTTTGCTATTTAATTGCTAATTTATTACGCAAATTAAAAATGTATTGCTTCATCCCCTTCAGAGAAACAGGTGGACATTCCAGCTTAATATTAAGCTAGAAAGGCCAACATTCATATATCCGGAACGAAAGTAGATAGAGAGTTGCTTCTGGTGGCGTATTTTATTGCTAATTAATTGCTAATTTACTACGCAAAACAAAAATTTATTGCTTAATCCCATTCAGAGAAACAGGTGGCCATTCCAGCTTAATATTAAGCTAGAAAGGCCAACATTCATATATCCGCACCGAAAGTAGATAGAGAGTTGTTTCCGGTGGCCTATTTTATTGCTAATTAATTGATAATTTATTAAGCAAAACAAAAATTTATTGCTTCATCCCCTCCAGAGAAACAGGTGGCCATTCCAGCTTAATATTAAGCTAAAAAAGGCCAACATTCATATTTCCGGAACGAAAGTAGATAGAGAGTTGCTTCTGGCGTCCTATTTTATTGCTAATTAATTACTAATTTATTACGCAAAACAAAAATTTATTGCTTCATCCCCTTCAGAGAAACAGGTGGCCATTCCAGCTTAATATTAAGCTAGAAAGGCCAACATTCATATATCCGGAACGAAAGTAGATAGAGAGTTTCTTTCGGTGGCATATTTTATTATTAATTAATTGCTAATTTACTACGCAAAACAAAAATTTATTGTTTCAACTCCTTCAGAGAAACAGGTGGCCATTTCAGCTTAATATTAAGCTAGAAGAGCCAACATTCATATTTCCGGAACGAAAGTAGATATAGGGTAGCTTCTGGCGGCATATTTTATTGCTAATTAATTGCTGAAAGAGTGAGTTTACAAAAATTTACAAACTCACCCCCTTCAACCCCTACCGTTATCATCATTCCCTGGAATCCACAAAATGTGAAAATAACCAGTTTAAAGAGCTAAAACCAAGTACGTATTTTTTGCTCATTAATTACTACATGTCTAAGCCAAAAATGAATGTTTTGCTTCCTCCCCTAACGAGCCACAATGGCTACAGCGGTTTAATACTTAAGGCTGCAATACTCAACACTCCTATTTTAGGAAAGAAAGCAGATAGAGGGTCGCTTCTGGCGGAATATTTAATTTTTAATTAATTGCTGAAAGATGGGTTATACCAGTATTTACAAACTCACCCCCTCCAACCCCTACCGTTATCATCGTTCCACGGATTTCACAAAGCGTGAAAATAATCAGTTTAAAAACTTAAAACCAAGTGGGTATTTTTTTTTCTAATTAACGGCTGCAGGTCTACGCCAAAAACTAATTTTTTGCTTCATCCCCTAACGAGAAACAATGGCTACTGCGGTTTAATTCTTAAGCTACAATACCCAACACTCCTATTTCAGGAACGAAAGCAGATAGAGGGTTGTTTCCAGCGGCATATTTTATTGCTAATCAATTTCTGAAAGATAAGGTATACAACAATTTGCAAACTCACCCCCTCCAACCCCCACCGTTGTCATCATTCTACGGATTTCACAGAAAGTCAAAATTACTAGTTTAAAAACCTATGACCAAGTGGGTATTTTTTTCCTAAGCAACTGCTGCAGGTCTGCGCCAAAAACGATTGTATTGCTTCATCCCCTAACGAGCAACAATGGCTACTGCGGTTGAATACTTAAACTACAACACTCAATTCTCCTGTTTCAGTAAAGAAAGCAGATAGAGCGTCGCTTCCGGCGGCCTATTTTAATCCTAACTAATTGCTTATTTATTACGCAAATTACAAATTTATCGCTTCAACCCATTCAGAGAAACAGGGGGCTATTCCAGCTTAATATTAAGCTAGAATAGCCAACATTCACATTTCCGGAACAGAAGTAGATAGAGGGAAGCGGGTATTTTTTGCGTATTAATTGCTACAGTTTTAAGCCAAAAAATAATGTTTTTCTTCATCCCCTAACGAGCCACAATGGCTACTACGGTTTAATACTTGAGGTTACAATACCCAACAGTCCTATTTCAGGAAAGAAAGCAGATAGAGGGTCGCTTCTGGCGGCATATTTTATTTTTAATTTATTGCTGAAAGGAGGAGTATACCAGAATTTGTAAACTCACCCCCTCCAACCCCTACCATTATCATCGTTTTCCGGATTTCACAAAGAGTGAAAATACCCAGTTTAAAGACTTAAAACCAAGTGGTTTTTTTTTCTTATTAATTAACTTCTACGCAGGTCTACGCCAAAAACGAATTTTTTGCTTCATCCCCTAACGAGCAACAATGGCTACTGCGGTTTAATACTTAAGCTACAATACCCAACACTCCTATTTCAGAAACGAAAGCAGATAGAGGGTCGCTTCCAGCGGCATATTTTATTGCTAGTTAATTGCTGAAATTTGTTGTATATAACAATTGACAAACTCACCCCCCAACCCCAATCGTTATCATTCCGCGGATTTCACAGAAAGTGAAAATTACCAGTTAAAAACCTAAGACCAAGTGGGTATTTTTTTTCCTAAGTAACTGCTGCAGGTCTACCCCAAAAACGATTTTTTTGCTTCATCCCTGAAGGCCATCACTGAAGGGCAACAATGGCTACTGCGGTTGAATACTTAAGCTACAACACTCAACCCTAGTATTTCAGGGGCGAAAGCAGATAGCTGGTCGCTTCTGGTGGCCTATTTTATTGCTATATTATGCAAAATTAAAATTTATTGCTTCAACCCCTTCAGAGAAACAGGTGACTATTTCAGCTTAATATTAAGCTAGAACAGCCAACATGCATATATCCGGAACGAAAGTAGATAGATAGTTGCTTCCGGTGGCCTTTTTTGTTGCTAATTAATTGCTAATTTATTACGAAAAATAAAAATGTATTGCTTCAACCCCTTCAGAGAAACAGGTGGCTATTCCAGCTTAATATTAAACTAGAATAGCCAACATTCAGATTTCCGGAACAAAAGTAAATAGAGGGTAGGTATGCAACGTCCTTAAAAAAACGAATTTACTAAGAGAGTTGACCATAATTTTTGTACTTATGCGTGCTAATAATAAGCTGCGAAAGAATTTAAGCATAGGTTTCAAAAAATTAAAGTAAGTGTTGTTTATTTAATTTTAATTTATTTTATCTTTAATGTACATTAGTAATCTGGGCGCTACTTTTTTGTTTCTTTAACGAAAAATTATTTTTCTAGTAAATTATCGAAGCACATCCAAGATGTGTTTCCCTTTCGATAGATATAGGTTATGTAGTGACCACCTCGATTTTCATTACAATCAGACAAACTGGTTCCTCCTACACCAGTGTATCCGATAGCACTCATTAATACTAGCTGATGATCGTCGTCGTGGGGTATGTTTAAATTTTTATGGAGTGTCTTTAATGGTATGTTTTTAATTTCTTCATGTTCATTATAGACTTGAAAAACCACAACATCCCCTGCAATGAATGTAAATTAATTAACTTTTGTTTTTTATAAAATACCTGTAGAGAATTTGGAATGAAATTAAGTACAAAAAAGACAAAAAGGGTGGTCATTAGCAAGCACCTAAACAGAAGTGTGAAGGTCAATGTCGACGAAACAGATCTGGAAGGAGTGAAGGAGTAACAAGAATAACGTACCTTGGAAGCAACCTTGATGAAACTTTGTACCACTCACTGGAAGTAAGAACACATCTGGAAAAGGAACGTACAGTGTTTTAAAAAATGCAAAAAGTTCTATGCAACCTCCAGCTGGATATCTCATTGAGAACTAGAATACATAAGTGGTATGTTTTCTCCATCTTCCTCTATGGGGTTGAAGCCTGGACAATGACAGAAGTAACACAAAAAAAATCCAAGCATTCGAACTCTGGTGCTACCGTAAAATGCTCAGAATGTCCTACATGAGTCATACGACAAACGCGGAAGTCTTTCGGAGGATGAACAAGGAAACAGAGCTAATGATTATAATAAAAAAACGGAAAATACAATTCTTTTTCATCGTAAGAAATCAAAAGTATGAACTGCTCCAACTTAACGAACATAATCAAAAGCAAAATTAATAGCAAAAGGGGACCAGGAAAAAGACGCAACTCTTGGCTTAAAAACCTACGACAATGGACGAATATGAACAGGATGACTGCAAATAAGATAAAATGGGAAAATGTAATGGTCAACGTCCTTAAAGATAAGGCACCGTAAGAAGAAGATAAAATATATGAGTAATTCCACATAAATTCTCTAGATTTCTGTCACAGATTGTTGATTTTTTGAAATTTAGGGGCATGCTTCTGAAACCATTTTTTGTTCGTTCTCTAGGACCTGAAAGTCAAGCTTTTTTGGGAATTGAAATTGAAACTTATGTCGCAATCTGTCCGAATTATCTTCCCTATCCTTGTTTGCATTCATTAAATGCTATTTTGTAAATTGTTTGGTACAATATATCAACACTCTCGATGTAAACTTGCACGCTCAAGAAGATGGCCTTAACATAATTTGTCTAAAGTCCAAAGTAACGTTCCTATTACCTATTTTTGAAAAAGAGACAAGTGTATTTTAGCATGTTTTTAAAGCGAAGGAACATTTCTACTAGCTACTTTGAAACAAGTGTATTTTAGAATTTTTTGCGTTTTTCTGTACTCCGACGATAATTTCAACACAAAAAAAGATACAAGAAACATTTCCATATGGCATAAACAGAATTTACCTAAAACTGTAAGGAACTATCCTATAAACTATTTTTTAAATGAGAGATTAGAGTATTTTAGCATGTTTTTTTTTTCATTTTTATGCATTTATTTGTAGGTACTCTGGCCATAATTACAACGATAAAAAGTAACAGGTAGGTAATATTTTCGATGTAAAATTTTACACTGAAAAACATGTTACTAACAGAATTTAGCTAAAGCCAGAAGGGACTTTCCTATAACCAATTTTGGAAGGAGAGATTAGTGGATTTTAAGATGTTTTTTAAGTTTAATTACTTTTTCTACAATCCGTTTTGATGCGCCATTTTGGTGGTGATTTAGTTTGAGATTTTTATCTGAATACAATATTAAGAACAGTAAGGGTATTCTCTTAAATTACTTTTAAGTATAAAAGTATTATTTTTAATCAATTCATCACGAGAACGGCACATGAAGATGGATTATAGAAAAAATCCACTAACATCTACTTTAAAAATAGCTTATATGAATGTTCCTACGAGCATTGTATTAATTATTCTATTAGTGTCATCTTCTTTATCCTGCAATATTAAACCCAAAATGTTACCTGATACTTTTTTTAGGGTTGATATTATGGACAGAGTGCAAATAAATACATAAAAATGAAAAATGATGCTAAACTACACTTGTCTCTAATCTATCCTTCCAAAATTGGTTATAGGAAAGTTCCTTCAGGCTTTAGCTAAATTCTGTTAGTATCACGTTTTTCAGTGTAAAATTTTACATCGAAAATATTACCGACCTGTTACTTTTTTATCGTTGTAATTATGGCCAGATTACAAATAAATGCATAAAAATGAAAAAAAAAACATGCTAAAATACTCTAATCTCTCATTAAAAAATAGCTTGTAGGATAGTTCCTTACGGTTTTAGGCAAATTCTGTTTATGCCATATGGAAATGTTTCTTGTATCTTTTTTTTGTGTTGAAATTATAGTCGGAGTACAGAAAAACGCAAAATCGCAAAAACGCAATTCTAAAATACGCTTGTTCAAAAATATAGCTAGTAGGAATGTTCCTTCGCTTTAAAAACATGCTAAAATACACTTGTCTTTTTTTCAAAAATAGGTAATAGGAACGTTACTTTGGACTTTAGACAAATTCTGTTAAGGCCATCTTCTTTAACGTGCAAGTTTACATCGACAGTGTTGATATATTGTACCAAACAATTTACAAAATAGCATTTAATGAATGCAAACAACGATAGGAAAGATAATTAGGACATATGACATAAGTTTCGATTTCAATCCCCAAAACAGCTTGACTTTCAGGTCCTAAAGAACGAACAAAGAGTGGTTTCAGAAGCATGCCCCTAAATTTCAAAAAATCCACAATCTGTGACAGAAATATAGAGAATTTATGTGGAATTACTCATATATTTTATCTCCTCCTTACGGTGCCTTAGCCTTAAGGGCGTTGACCATTACATTTTCCCATTTAATCTTATTTGCAGCCATCCTGAATAGTTCTGTGGAGGTCATGTTCGTCCATTGTCGTAGGTTTTTAAGCCAAGAGTTGCGTCTTCTTCCTGGTCCCCTTTTGCTTTTGATTATTTTCGTTAAGTTGGAACAGTTCATACTTTTGATTTCTTACGATAAAAAAAAATTGTATTTTCCGTTTTTTTATTATAAGCATAAGCTCTGTTTCCTTGTTCACCCTCCGAAAGACTTCCGCATTTGTCGTATGGCTCATGTAGGACATTCTGGGCATTTTACGGTAGCACCAGAGTTCGAATGCTTGGTTTTTTTTGTGTTACTTCTGTCATTGCTCAGGCTTCAACCTCATAGAGAAAGATGTAGAAAACATAGCACTTATGTATTCTAGTTCTCAATGAGTTATCCATCTGGAGGTTGCATAGAACTTTTTGCATTTTGTAAAACACTGTACGTTCCTTTTCCATATGTGTTCTTACTTCCAGTGAGTGGTACAAACTTTCATCAAGGTTGCTTTCAAGGTACGTTATTCTTGTTACTCCTCCCTCCTTCCAGATCTTTGTTTTTTCACAGTGTGAAGGTCAATGTTTTGTCGACATTGACCTTCACACTTCTGTTTAGGTGCTTGCTAATGACCACCCTTTTTGTCTTTTTTTGTACTGAATTTCATTCCAAATTCTCTACAGGTATTTTATAAAAAACAAAAATTAATTAATTTACATTCATTGCAGGGGATGTTGTGGTTTTTCAAGTCTATAATGAACATGAAGAAATTAAAACCATACCATTAAAGACACTCCATAAAAATTTTAACATACCCCACGACGACGATCATCAGGTAGTATTAATGGGTACTATCGGATACACTGGTGTAGGAGGTACCAGTTTGTCGGATTTTAATGAAAATCGAGGTGGTCACTATATAACCTATACCTATCGAAGAGGAAACACATCTTGGATGGGCTTCGATGATTTACTAGAAAAATCATTTTTCGTTAAAGAAACAAAAAAAATAGCGCTCAGATTATTAATGTTCATTAAAGATAAAATAAATTAAAATTAAATAAACAACACTTGCTTTAATTTTTTGGTACCTATGATTAAATTCTTTCGCAGCTTATTATTAGCACGCATAAATGCAAAAATTATGGTCAACTCTCTTAGTATATTCGTTTTTTAAGGACGTTGCATACTTTATTTTAAATGTACAGATTTTAGAGAATCTGCCAATATTACCATTTAGTTATTAAAAAACGATATACAAAATCTGAGCATTGGGTCACGTGCTACAGATATGTGATAATGGATATCGACAATTTAACATGGACTCTAAAGTATAAAAACTCTACAAATCAATATTGAACTATACAGATATTCTTAATGAGCATTTAAGAAAATTATAAATGAAATATGAGTGTTAGGTACTGTGGGTTTATTATAAAACTGCAGTAGCCATTCTTGCTCGTGAGTAGATGAATCAAAAAATTCATTTTTGGCGTAGACCTGCAGCAATTAATTAGCAAAAAAATGCACACTTGATTTAAATCTCTAAACTGGGTATTTTCACATTTTGTGAAATTAAGGGGATGAAAATAATATTAGGGGTTGGGGAGGGAGTGTCTGTAAATGCTTCTATACTAGGGTGGTTCAAGATCTTATGTGAAAAACTCAAGTTGAATATAAAAGCCAAGGGACCCCCCAATTCTTTTCCAATTGATTAAAGAAGTAAGGAGCCAAAATATGAAAGCCATAAGTCACTTGGAAGGCAGTGCTCAATACTGTTTAAATAATGAAAACGGGAATATTTTTATCATTTTTTGAAAAAATTACAAGACATGTTAGGAGACAAAAATTTAATAATTTATTTGTTTATTTTACATTGGAACCCATGTTTAAAATAAGTACATTTTATAGTCAAGACCATAATAAAAATGAACTCTTTAAATTTTGTCTTTGAAAATGCAGTTTCTGCAGGCTTTCTAGAACGGCCTTCTTTGTTGGCTCAGTCGGGACTTGTTTTCGATTAGCCTCTACAATCTGCAGTAACAGCTGTTTTTCGTCCTCATCATTTGTTATGATTTTGTTAAAATCTTGAAATATTTTTACATCTCATTCGCGATGACCACTTTGATTTTATTTACTGTATTTTTCTCTTTAAACTCTGGGTCCTGTTCCCATTCACTTGGGTGCTTGTTTAAAAAGATTTGCATAATGTTTAGCTTAGTAAACAACAAATTTGTTATACTATTAGCAAAATATGCCAATTCACATTCATCACTTAGGAAATCAGCATTTCCTCTAATCATCCTTGGCGGTGCCAGGACAGACACTTTATTCACTATGCTCACTTTGTTTTCAAGACTCACTTTATTGGAAAAAAGTGATAAACCGACAATTTCGTCAGATAGGTACCATAAATGTGGCTGTAAGGCTTTTTTAATAGTTTTAGCTATATCTTCATCAATGACGCTGTATTTCCCAGCCTCTTTCCAAAAAATTAGGTCGTTGAAAGCTGCATTGGTGCTGATTGGAGCCTCAACCCAGTTTTTCACATACAAAAGTGCACCGAAACGGATAAATCTGTCCAAGTTTTCTTTCTTCTTGTTTGTGAGATGGTAAACTCCTTGACCTAGGAAAAGGTACAACTTATATGCATAAATAAGCTTAGCTATCCACCGAGTGTGGTGTATAGGCCCAGGTGCTCTCCAGTGAATTTTTTCTATTGGTTGTCCCAACACCAACAGCGTCAGTTCAATAAGTTCTAGGTAGTTATCTCGAGGCTGGTCTTTCTTACTAAGATGATGTAGCAAGGACTCGATGGCACTGTTTTTTAACTCAGCTTCTCCAGGGGGAAAATTAATGGTGTGTAATCTGATCGATCAACTGCATTCCATGATTACTTCAACCTTTTAAATATGGGAATTTCAGGAGAGCTTGAAGGTTCCAAACACAATGCAAATACTTTGCTTAAAATGATTTCCATTATGTGATGGCAACACGGCAACCATAGAAGTTCTTTATTCAGATTATTTTCAAGGAAAGTGCATGCACCACTCTTAAGACCAGTATTGACGGCTGTTGTGTCAAAGCCCATATCAATGACTTTATCATCGAGATCCCATATTTTAAGAGTTTTAAGTACTGCATCTCCAGTGTTCAAACCTGTTCCACTAGCCAATTTTGGCACCCCCAGTAGTCTCTTATTTCCACCAGCATAGGAAACTAGCACTGGTAGTCTATCTAACTTTTGTGAACCTAAAATATCGGGCAGGATTTTGATGTCGCAATAAACAACAATTGGTTCTTTGATGTCTAAGTTTGATTTAATCTCTGTTGAAAAAAATTCTGTCTTGCTGCTTCTAGTTTCCTTTCTACAGAACTTCTTGAAAGCGGTAATTCCGCAGGATCATGTCCAAATTATATTCATGTCAAATACCCGAAAGTAACAAATATTTTATGTTTTATAACTCCTTTCCGCTCCAGTACCCTTATGTTGAAACTGCTGAAAATGTTTAATATCAACTGTACTAAAGAGGTTAACAGCTTTGTTAACTTCTGAATCCTTAAAAACAAACAAACAAATATTTTCTAAACTTAAGTGTTTTACGGAAATTTATGAAAAATAAATGTTGTTGAGCACTGCCTTCCATATGTTCTGGAGTGTTAAGATTTGGCACAGATTATTCTTTTATTAGATATAACAAAATGGGAGGGTCTATAGGTTTCTTAAAAAAACTTCAGTTTTTTGGACCACCCTATTCTATACCCCACCTTTCACTAATTAATTGGCAATAAAATATAGCGCCGCAAGCGACTCTTTATCTACTTTCGTTCCTGAAATATTAGTGTTGGGTATTGTAGCATAAGTATTAAACGGCAGTAGCCATTTTTGGTCATTACGGGGATGAAGCAAAAAATTCCTTTTTCGCGTAGACCTGTAACAATTAATAAGCAAAAAATACCCACTTGGTTTTAGGTCTTTAAACTGGTTATTTTCACTTTTTGTGGATTCCGAGGAATTATGATAACGGTAGGGGTTGAAGGGGGTGAGTTTGTAAATTCTTGTATACCCAATCTTTCAGCAATTAATTAGCAATAAAATATGCCTCCGGAAGCTACCCTCTATCTACTTTTGTTCCAGAAATATGAATGTTGGCTCTCCTAGCTTAATATTAAGCTAGAATAACCACCTGTTTCTCTGAAGGGGTTGAAGCTATAATTTACGTAATAAATAAGCAATTAATTAGCAATAAAATAGGCCGCCGGAAGCGACGCTCTATCTGCTTTCGTTACTGAAACAGGAGAATTGAGTGTTGTAGTTTAAGTATTCATCCGCAGTAGCCATTGCTGCTCGTTAGGGGATGAAGCAATAAAATTGTTTTTGGCGTAGACCTGCAGCAGTTGCTTAGGAAAAAAATACCCACTTGGTCATAGGTTTTTAAACTAGTAATTTTGACTTTCTGTGAAATCCGGGGAATGATGATAACGGTGGGGGTTGGAGGGGGTGAGATTTTAAATTGTTGTATACCATATCTTTCAGAAATTAACTAGCAATAAAGTATGCCGCTGGAAGCGACCCTCTATCTACTTTCGTTACTGAAATAGGAGAATTGAGTGTTGTAGCTTAAGTATTCATCCGCAGTAGCCATTTTTGCTGGTTAGGGGATGAAGCGATAAAATCGATTTTGGCGTAGACCTGCAGCAGTTGCTTAGGAAAAAAATACCCACTTGGTCTTAGGTTTTTAAACTGGTAATTTTCACTTTCTGTGAAATCCGTTGAGCGATGATAATGGTAGGGGTTGGAGGGGGTGAGTTTGTAAATTCTGGTATACCCAATCTTTCAGCAATTAATTAGCAATAAAATATACCGCCGAAAGCTACTCTCTCTCTACTTTCGTTCCAGAAATATGAATGTTGGCTCTTCTAGCTTAATATTAAGCTAGAATAGCCACCTGTTTCTCTGAAGGGGTTGAAGATATAAATTTGTAATTTGCGTAATAAATAAGCAATTAATTAGCAATAAAATAGGCCGCCGGAAGCGACGCTCTATCTGCTTTCGTTACTGAAACAGGAGAATTGAGTGTTGTAGTTTAAGTACTCAACCGCAGTACTAGCCATTGTTGCTCGTTAGGGGATGAAGCAATAAAATCGTTTTTGGTGTAGACCTGCAGCAGTTGCTTAGGAAAAAAATGCCCACTTGGTCATAGGTTTTTAAACTAGTAATTTTGACTTTCTGTGAGATCCGGGGAATGACAACAACGGTGGGGGTTGGAGGGGGTGTGTTTGCAAATTGTTGTATACCATATCTTTCAGAAATTAATTAGCAATAAAATATGCCGCTGAAAACGACCCTCTATCTGTTTTCGTTCCTGAAATAGGAGTGTTGGGTATTGTAGCATAAGGATTAAACCGCAGTAGCCATTGTTTCTCGTTAGGGGATGAAGCATAAAATTGGTTTTTGGCGTAGACCTGCAGCTGTTAATTAGAAAAAAATACCCACTTGGTTTTAAGTTTTTAAACTGATTATTTTCACTCTTTGTGAAATCCATGGAACGATGATAGCGGTAGGGGTTGGAGGGGTGAGTTTGTAAATTCTGGTATACCCCATCTTTCAGAAATTAATTAAAAATTAAATATTCCGCCAGAAGCGACCGTCTATCTGCTTCCTTTCCTGAAATAGGAGTGTTGAGTATTGTAGCCTTAAGTAAACCGCAGTAGCCATTGTGGCTCATTAGGGGAGGAAGCAAAACATTCATTTTTGGCTTAGACCTGTAGCAATGAATAAGCAAAAAATACGTACTTGGTTTTAGCTCTTTAAACTGGTTATTTTCACTTTTTGTGGATTCCGGGGAATGATGATATCAGTAGGGGTTGAAGGGGGTGAGTTTGTAAATTCTTGTAAACTCAATCTTTCAGCAATTAATTAGCAATAAAATAGGCCACCGGAAGCAACTCTCTATCTACTTTCGTTCCGGATATATGAATGTTGGTCTTTCTAGCTTAATATTAAGCTGTAATGGCCACCTGTTTCTCTGAAGAGGATGAAGCAATAAATTTTTGTTTTTCGTAATATATAAGCAATTAATTAGCAATAAAATAGGCCACCGGAAGCAACTCTCTATCTACTTTCTTTCCGGATATATGAATGTTGGCCTTTCTAGCTTAATATTAAGCTGGAATGGCCACCTGTTTCTCTGAAGGGGATGAAGCATTAAATTTTTAATTTGCGTAATAAATTAGCAATAAAATAGCAAAAAAATATGGGGTGTGTCTCATGGCTCCCTTATGAAATGGTCTTTCTAGCTTAATAGACATAAAAAAGATAGCGGAATCATTGGACCTGTTCACGAAAAAATCAACTATGAAAATGAGCATAATTTTCTATATACGTAACTTTTGACGAGCAATTTATTTAATATTTTATACCAGATTGATATTGTCTTTGAGTGTGGCTATATAACCGTAGGTTAGGGAATCGAATACCCCAACTGAATTTGTTCACTTGTAACATTTGATGGAAATTAATGGGGGAGAAATATGGGATAGATACATCGTTGTACCCAACTAGGTTTTAATTGATGGAACGGAGAATTTCTATACGATCTAGGATAGTGTCAAATAACCGCTAACGAATGTTCTATGACTGGGATATGAAATACCCGTGAGCACTACCGAAGTGTTAAAGATGATCCTTGAAACATCCTCATAATAAGAGATATTGCTCTGTAATCATCACACTTTGTTGCGTTATAGTTCTTGGGAAGTGGTTTATATTCTGGTTATGAGTCAGTTGTGAGCCAGTGTCCTAGTTTCCTATATATGCTTAAGGGAGCGTGTCAGATATTTGGTTGCTTAAGACTTTGAACCGTTCAATAATTATTGTTCTGTATCCATCGGGTGCCTTATCTGCTTTTGTTTGTTGCGGCCAATGTTATATCTGAGGGAAGAATAGCGAGGTGGTATTCTATATTTATTAACTTAGGGATTTTATTCTGTTCTAACACCCTCTTCAAATAATTTTATCAGTCGTTATTCCCTGGACCAAGAGCTAGCAACGTCGGAAAAAAATCATTTTAAGACGACTGATTCTTTTATATATTGTTCCCTATGCTTCCTCGAACACCGGCCATCTGGCTACTGATACAGGTTGCGTTCATTACTGCGCAACACACTTGTAAATGTAAACATATCGAATTTAAAATTATTGTAAGACGAAAACTTGCTTTTGTCATTAATTTTTAAACATTATTAGAAACGAATGAAGTAAAAGACAGACGTACTCTCAACCATTTAATTGTGTACTTCCGATGACCGGTTTCGCTCTCTATAGGTTGCAGAGCATCATCAGGTCAACGGTTACAAGTCACTAAATGATTCGGATACAAGGAGCTACTACCTTAGTATTCCTTAACATGATGTTTTTGCTTAAGTTATGCCAACGGGATATGGTGGAATAGATGGAGAATGTTACAAAGGTGAACAAGTTTATGGGATTTGGGAATTCTTGAGGGTGAAGAGATAGTTTTTGAGAGACAACCAACAAATCTGTGTCTATTATTGTGTTTGTGAAATAAAATAGTGAATGTCATATACATATACAATTTTTTAAAATTTTACAATTTACAAAAAGTTTTGATGGTTTTATTGGTTTTAAAGATTTTTATTTCTACTTATTAAAGAATTTGTTTTAATTGTTTTTATTTAAATTTATTAACAGACTTCTATTGATTAATGTATGTGTTAGTGCAAGATTGACAACGTTTGGATCAAGACGGGTAGAATGTGTATTATGTATGTTAGATGTGGATGTGCAGCTGTAACCTAAATTGTTAAGGCCAGTACTACTTGATGTTTTAATGAAAGGAGTAGTGGTCGTGTAAGGGAAACCAATCAGAAAGCTTAAAAAACTTAAAAAGTTGTAGCTAAAATATTAAATTAGCAGTCATATAATAAAACAGTAATAAATATGAATTAGTAGACAACAATGTAGGTACCTGTAGGTATTATTAGAAATATGAACTGTAATTGCCAGACATTTCTGTGGTTTAAAAAGTAATGACAAAAAATTTTTCGTCCTAAAATAATTTAAATTCAATATACAGGGTGATTGATGAGTGTGATAAGGCTCAGTAATTCTGCTATAGTAATAGATAGCAATAAAAGTTAACAATAAAAATTGTGGCCAACTTTCAGCTTCACATTACGAAATTAGTTAGATTGTTACAGGGTGTTCGATAACATAGTGGCAGACCAAACTTATGTTTTAATAAATGGAACACCCTATATTTTATTTTATATTCGAAATCCTCTTAACTTCCCCATCACAAAAATATAAAGATTGGTTATGTTATTTAGGGCTTTTACAAAGTTATAACCAATTTATTATGAAAATCGTAACAAGTTCAGCTCCCTGTATAAATAAAAAAAGCATAACAGCGATGGTTTATTGATGCCATATTTTTTTGTTGATTGTGAAAATTTTTAAGAATTGTTGATATTGCTAATTTTCCTTATATCAAATACAGGGTGAGTCAAAACGCAAGTACATTCTGTTCTCAGAAATTTTAAATGGAACACCCTGTATTTTATATTACTATCGAAAAATATCATTACCGTACTTTAATTTTTGCATAATATTCGCTATGCCTAAATTTGTCAGTTTTCGAGATAGTTTTGTTGAGCTGAACTTATTACGATTTTCATAGAACATTGGTTATAACTTTGTAAATACCCTGTATAACATAACAAACCTTTATATTTTTGTGATGGGGAGGTTAAGAAAATTTCAAATATAAAATAAAATATAGGCTGTTCCATTTAAAAAAACAAAAGTTTGGTCTGCCACTATGTTATGGAACATCCTGTAACATTCTAACTAATATTGTAATATGAAGTGCAAAGTTAGCTACAATTTTTGGTATTAACTTTTATTGGTATCTATTATTATAGCGGATCTACTAAGCTTTTTCACACTAATCAATAACCCTGATTTTGTGTTTACCTGTACAGATGTGCTGCGCAGTAACGAACGCAACCTGTATCAGCAGCCAGATGGCCGGTACGGTGTTCAAGGAAGCATAGGGAACAACATATGAAAGAATCAGCAGTCTTAAAATGATTTCTCGAAAGCGAAAGCTCTTAGACCATATTAGGGTTTCCAAAGTTCTGAAATCTCCTTAATTGTATATAATTAGTCCAGAAAGCCACTGCGCATCCGCTAGGAAAAACATTCTAATTCGGATTTTTTGCACAGTCTTACTCAAAAAGGACTCCTTTTAACAAATTTGCATGTTGCCAGGACCAAAAGGTGGTCAAAAATTTTTAAACGTTTTTTTTTTGTTTTTTTCCTAAAATTATTTTTTTTGCATGGAAAAAAGTTTTTTTAGGTTTTTTGGATCATTCCAAACAGTCTTTAGTGACTTTTCTCTAAAAATGATAGTTTTTGACATATAAGAGATTAAAAATTGAAAAATTGCGAAATCGGCTATTTTTAACCCTCAAGAACTTTGTGAAAAACTAAAAATTTGAATGTTGCCAAGGTAGGTGGATATTCTTTAAACATCGATTGATGAAATCCCGAAGAGTTTTTGACAATACAGTATTCAAAACTCCTTTGTTTTTTAATTGCTAATCAAGCGTGCGCGACACTATTTTCCACCGACAGTATGGTGCAAATGAAAGGAATAAATTCGTTATATCGTAAACCGGCGACTTTAAGGAAAAATCCCGAAACCGGTCATTTTTATTTTTAAGTTATGATATTGTGGCATATATGGTATACTAGTGACGTCATCCGTCTGGGCGTGATGACGTAATCGATGATTTTTTTAAATGAGAATAGGGGTCGTGTGGTAGCTCATTTGAAAGGTTCTTCAATTCTCTATTCAGTAACGTAAACATTTACATAATTATTTATACAGGGTGTCCTTCTACTTCTTTTTTTTGTCAAATAATTTAATTTAATAAAAATTTTTGGACACCCCGTATAAATAATTATGTAAATCAAAAATTATCAATTATGTAAATGTTTATATTACTAAATAGAGAATTGAAGAACATTTCAAATGAGCTAGCACACGACCCCTATTCTCATTTAAAAAATCATCGATTACGTCATCAGGGCCAGATTGATGACGTCACTAGTATACCATATATGCCACAATATCTTAACTTAAAAATAAAAATCGACCTGTTTTGGGATTTTTCCTTAAAGTCGCCGGTTTACGAAATAACGAATTTATTCCTTTCATTTGCACCATACTGTCGGTGGAAAATAGTGTCGCGCACGCTTGATTAGCAATTAAAAAACAAAGGAGTTTGGAATATTGTATTGCAAAAAACTGTTCGGGATTTCATCAATCGATGTTTAAAGAATATCTACCTACCTTGGCAACATTCAAATTTTCAGTTTTTCACATAGTTTTTGAGGGTTAAAAATGGACGATTTCGCAATTTTTCAATGTTTAATCGCTTATATGTCAAAAACTACCATTTTTAGAGAAAAGTCACTAAAGACCTGTTCTCTTTGGAATGATCCAAAAAACCTAAAAAAACTTTTTTCCATGCAAAAAAAATAATTTTAGGAAAAAAACAAAAAAAAAACGTTTCAACAATTTTTGACCACCGTTTGGTCCTGGCAACATGCAAATTTGTTAAAAGGAGTACTTTTTGAGTAAGATTGTGCAAAAAATTTGAATTAGAATATTTTTCCTAGCGGATGCGCAGTGGCTTTCTGGACTATATATTATGTAATTATTTGTCTATGTAGACCCTACTAGTCCTGTCGCCAGGGGGGTACAACGGCCTCCTTAATTCAGATGGACTTACCCAAGTTTTTTTTATATATTTTGACCCGTAGAATACGAATTTTTTGGGTAACAGTTGATCCGGCTGTCGATAAGATTGTTATAGAGAAAGAACTTGAGGAATTACATAACAGCGATTTCTCGCAAAACAAAACATCTTTATGTATTTTTTGAGTCATTTTAAGCAAAAAATATTCCTACAAGTTTTTTCGTCGAATGCATAGTTTTCGAGATAACCGCGGTTGAACTTTAAAAAAATCGAAAAATTGCAACTTTTGAACCCGAATAACTTTTGATTAAAAAATAAAGTAGCAATTCTGCTTACCGCATTTGAAAGTTAAGGTGGTATGACACAATGTTAAAATTTATATAGTTTTTAGGTACAGTTACCGTCACTATTTCAAAACCAATCTTCAACTTAGGGGTATGTACGTGAACTGTAGACTTTCTATTTTAATAGTATCTAGTTAAAATTTCCAAAGAAAGCAGTATATTTTTTATAACTGTACATAAAGGAGTCCATGTCATAACTTACTTAGTAACTTGCTATAAAAATTCGTTTTGCATAATAATTTTTGAACTTGGGTGGAAAATAACTACCAGAAACGATTAACTATGCAAAAAGCTTTATTTTAAACAAAATTTCATTGTCCATACTGCCATAATTTTTAAATTAACTGTACCTAAAAGTAAAAAATTTTAGTTAAAAGCTGCAATCTGGGGATTTTGTTGAAATTACAGCAATAAGTTGGCATTTTTCTAGTGATAAATTAGTTCCGCTGTCACTTAATAGATGAGAAGATGAGTTCACGTGTCATTTAGTAGATGGCAGCAGTGATGTATTAAATGGAGACAGATGCGCGTTTGCCGGATTTTAAGAAAATCTACAAACAATTGAAAACGAGTTTTGTAACCACGGAAATACGATGAATCACGCGGTTTTGTTTAGAAAAGTGGCCCCACCCCCTCCCAGTACGCATTTTGGACCTTGTTTGACTTTCACTTTCAATCATGATTGTATAACGTCACAGTGTCTTAACAATACAAATATACATTTTTTATGCTTGAAACCGTGACGTTATACGAATGGTTGAAAGTTAAACGAGGTTCAAAATGACTTAAAGTGTTTACTGGGGGATTATACTAGTTTTGACATAATACATAAATAACATAAGTAAGCTCTAGTATGTTATGTGGGGCGGATCTAAAAACATTTTCAGTTTTATTCACTTTCTGGCATATTTAATTTTTATAGGGCCGCAAATAATGCATTGTTCGGATACAATTAGCATCTCTTTGTAAAGACGATGACGTCGAAATTTTTACACACATTACACATGCCAATGGCCATTAGTATTTGTTGAGGCATTATCCTAATAAAAAAATTGTAGACAAAACAATATTGTATAATCATTGATTAATTTATGTCAAATATTTCCGTAAGTGAAAAAAAATATTGAAATTTACTGGAGTAATAATTAGATAAACCGATATGCAGACGATACAGTTGTGGTTGCTAGCAGTATCGACAGGCCTGTCATACCCGGGTACCTACAAAGAGCGAGTGAAAAAAGAGATTTTAACCATCAACATAAATAAAACAAAAATGGACACTGGTGAGCAAAACTCAAAAACCTGCCAGAATTAAAAATAAAAAACCAATTCAACACGTAGAAGTATATGTATACCTTGGAACAGTCGTCAACTAGAAATGGGATCAAACAACCGAAATACGATGTAGAATTGAAAAGGCCAGAGCTACATTTAACATGAGAAATATATTCAATCATTGCGACATATCTGTCCCACTAAAAATACGGCTGCTAAAATGCTATGTATTTCCAGTCTTGTTGTATGGAGCAGAGACCTGGACAATAACGGAAACATTATCGAAAAGGCTAGAGGTATTCGAAATGTGGGTGTACCGACTTATTCTCAAAATATCCTGGACGACTCACACTACCAACGTAGAGGTATTGCGCTGAGGAGAAAACAAAAATGAGAAATCTGTTTCACAATAGAAACGGAAACCTGAATACCTCGATCATATTATGAGACATGATAAATATCGTATACTGCCACTGACAATACAGAGTAAAATAGAGAGCAAACGTGGACCCAGAAGAAGAAGACACTCATGGCTTCAAAACTTACGCCAATGGTTTGGACTAACGTGCCAATGTCCGCAACGGACGAGGCACATGAAGAAGAAGAAGAAGAATTTAAAATGAGATATTCTTCTTCTCACGGTGCTTATTCGTTCCGAATGTTGGCGATCAGCATGGCTATCCTAACTTTGCATGCTGCTATTCGGAATAGTCTGTTTGTCGATGTAGGTATTGAACCAGTTTCTCAGATATATTCTTCTTCTCCCTGGTCCTCTCTTCCCAATACCTTGCCCTGAAGAATGAGTAGCGGCAATCTCTATTCATTCCTCATAACATGGCCAAGATATTCTACTTTGCGCTCTTTGATAATAATGCGTGTTAATAATCTCGCATTCCTTGCCCATTCTACGTAAGACCTCAACATTAGTCAGACGACCCATCCACGAAATTCTTAAAATGCGACTGTAATACCACATCTTGAATGCCTTGAGTTTTCTTAAAGAAGTTTCGGAAAGAGTCCAGGCTTCTACTCAGTATAATAATCTAGAAAATACATAGGATCTGATAATAGAAATTTTGTTAACAAGTGGTAAATGTGACTTCTGAAACGAGACTTCATCATTATGAACGCTGATCTCGCTTTTCCTATGCGTTGTTTTATTTCACTAGAGTGGTCTCATTGACTGTTTATGTAGGTACCAAGGTATGTGTAGCTGTCCACTCTGTCAATTGGTTGTTGGTTAACCAAAAGCCGTGTATGTAATATATTTCGCTCTTAATGACTACCATTACTTTCTTTTTTTTTTTCGTATTGAAATTCCATGTTCACTACTTATGTCTTATATGCGCGACATTATTCTTTGCAAATCATCTAGGCTATCTGCAAAAACTACTGCGTCGTCGGCATATCTAATGTTGTTTAGATCTATCATCTAATCCAGTTTCCTCCAAGATAATTTATGAATATGTGCAGCTTATCATGTTGTACTCTATCAAATGCCTTTTTGTAGTCGATAAAACAAATATATAGCACTTAGACAGTCAATAGAGCCTCTCGGGTGCCTAAGGGCAAGGCATTGCGGAATCAAATCTTTGTCCGTGATACTTGTTCTTCGCATTTTTTATATAGGTATTCTGCAGTATATTACTTTTAAAAATGTTTTAAGTAAGTGGTTCATTAGGCTAATTATTATTCTGCCTCGCATGTTGAAATGAGAAATGAAATGAAAATGTGAAATTTTCCGAGGAAAAAACTTTCCCTGTTGAAAAAACATTCAATATGAAAAAAGTTATTGTAGTGACTCTGTTTTTCAATTGACTTACGTATTTTACATTTATTAAAAATATTAATTTTATACTCGATCTTCATTCTGAGAATTAGCATAATTCTTTTTTGGTCATTTAGATAGGCACTTACTTGTATTTCAAATAATTGCAAATTTCTTTAGTTTGAAATAATAAATCCTTTTGAGCAGGTAAAGAATTACGAATTGCCGTATAATACAATATTAAATAATAAACTATATCCAAATGAATGAACGTTTAGTATCTATTAATGAGAATTTACCCTAGGCAGGTAAAGAAAGGATTAACAACTGTCGTCTGTAAATACAAAGTACGATTAAGATCGAGATGTGCCGAGCCTAAGTTGCAATACATGGCATCAATGCGGTGTCGTTCAGAGAACTAAATTTAATAATAAAATATATGTACGTGCTGCCATCTATTCAAAGAACTGTTAAACATTAGTTTAAAAATTGGCCACCTATTTTGACCATAGCCTACTAATACCCCCTTAAGTCAAATTATATCGGTTTTGATTATTTGAATTGCTAAAAATTAATTTTTTTATTGTTAAACAAATCTATAAACACATAGTGTTTCCCGTACCTAATACATGCGTTTTAACGCATGCTACGTAGAAATTGCCTCGCTTGCACTTGTAGCTACTCTACCTACTCGTTCGATTTTAAATGAGAAATCATTGAAAACATCACTCACATACTAGGTGTTTATAACTTTGTTTAACAATAAAATAATAAATTTTTAGCAATGCAAATAATCAAAACCGATATAATTTGACTTAAATTTTCAAATGCGGTAAGCAGAATTGCTATTTTATTTTTAATCAAAAGTTATTCGGGTTCAAAAATTACAATTTTTCGATTTTTTGAAAGTTCAACCGCGGTTATCTCGAAAACTATGCATTCTACGAAAAAACTTGTAGGAATATTTTTTGCTTAAAATGACCCAAAAAATACAAAAAGATATTTCGTTTTGCGAGAAATCGCTGTTATGTAATTCTTCAAGTTCTTTGTCTATAACAATCTTATCGACATCCGGATCAACTGTTACCCAAAAAATTCGTATTCTGCGGGTCAAAATATATAAAAAAAACTTGGGTAAGTCCATCTGAATTAAGGAGGCCGTTGTACCCCCCTGGCGACAGGACTATACATGTCTTCTATCTGCTTACATCTACCTCCAAAATAAAGGTGTGACAATACAAAAATATGAATAATAAAGAAACACTAAAAGTTATAAAAAGAAAAATAGCTGAACCACAGAAGACTGGTTAACACAAACATTATAAGGGATTAAAGGCTTACATATTGAATATCATAAAAGACTTCACCACAAGATAATTAAAAAAAATCTTGGAAATTAGTAACAATATGGTCGATCACTACAGTGGTTTGTTTTTAAACCAGGAGGAATAAATTAAAAAGACAAATTCACGTCCAAGAAAGTCACTAGGAAAATCACCAAATATATCTTCTTCTTTTTTGGTTCATCATATCGGCCTTCGACGGTAAGCCATACATATTATATTATACTAATACGTTGCTAAAGAGTCCTAAACATAACAGTTTTTTACATAAAAGTAGACAAAAATCTAAAAATTAAAGGAATAACGCAGAAAACAGGAAAAATCGCCAATATAACCTAATTAACCTATGAAATGCCAGTAGTGTCAAAATTTCATAAATGATATTAGTGTCAAAATTTCATAAATGTCATTAGTGTCGAGATTTCATAACAGTGAAGTAAACTTGCCTGAGGTTAGGCCAATTACAAACAAGCAGTACGGCACGGTAAATTTGAATTACTCCTCTTGGTTTAAAAACAGACCGTAATAAGTATTAGTAATAAAATACTGACAGTATTTGCCTTAATTTTGTAGCTGCTTGGTTTAGAGGCCACTAGAATTAATAATAATAATATACATTTTTGTGGCTTTAATTTGATTATAATAAAGTAGGTAAATCCACACACAACCAAACTTATCTGGAATCACCATGTATTTCAAAGCAATATTTATTTCTTTTGAAAACACTTGTAACTTGTAACTGTTGCGAAGAATAAAGGTTTTTATTGAAAATAAACAAATCGATAAGACAATCAGATAGTACAGCTCGGTACGGTATAGATTATTTGCCTGAGTTGCAAATTGAACGAAAATAAATAAACTAATTTTTGAGTCCAAAAACGAAAATATGCCTCATGGGTTACAGAACTTACAACGGGGAAAATATTGGTCTTGTGGAGAAAGTAGTGTTCCCAGAGGGACATAGCTGTAGAGCTATGCGTAACACAGGGCAAAAACAAAGCTACTTTGATGTTATGGAATACGGCGGCAAATATTATAGATAAAGAATCCATTACACGAAAAGGTCGACATCCAAACAATACACTGTTTCAAAGCGTTTTATTAGGGAAATTGTAGAATATTTTGTTCAATTTTTTAAATGGAAGTTTTGTTTCGACATGCAGCGCCGGGGCCCCGTATAATTGATACGGTGCGGCGGTAGCTACGCCTTTGCTCAGCAGCCGACTTCTTTGCTCTGAAATTATTAATTGTCCAGGTTTTGAGAATAGTCGTCTTCTAATCATATTCATATAACTGCGTTGCGACGCCTACAGTAATATTGAATATCGTATCCAAACTTTTTAAAAGATATGTCACCTTAGCACTTATATTTCTCCAAGAAATTAACGCACCACCCACCATTATTTATACGTCCATGTCACCATACCACCTTAAAAACGGGGCATTTTTAATGTCTCAAATTTCCTAAACCTGTTGTTATTTAAATTTAAGTGATTTTTTTAATATTTGGTCTTATTATATTCTTTATAAATATCGCAGTAATAATATATATTGTTGGTAGACAGGTCAATTATTGTCAGTGTATACCGGGTGTATCAATAAAACTGTGTTTTTTCTTACTTTATAAATGCTTTGTTAACCAAATAGGGAGGGGTTGAAATTGTTCTTACAAATTGACGATTTATTTATTGCTCTAAAATCGGTTGAGATATGCAAATTAAATTTTGTGGGTTTTAAGAGGTAGTTTTAACTTTAGTTAGTTAGAACGTAGACAGCGATCGTGGGTTCAAACCCCACCCGGTGTCAGTTGTTTAGATATTTATTAATTTGGCTTGTCTTTACTATGGCTATGATATTTTGGCTAGTCTTGACTATGGCTATGATATTCAAGCTTAAAATATACCTCTCTGTTACGTTGTTCTAAGATATGTAATAGTCTAATGGGCAACTGCGAGACTTGCAAGAATCTTGCTGCAAGACCAAGACCAAGACCAAGACCGGGAGCGCAATACAAAGACCAAGACCAAGACCAGGTGTACTGGCGCAAGACCAAGACCAAAACTGGCTAAGTCTCGTCTTGGTCTTGCATTTGGGCAATACTAGTTGAAATGATAAGAAGAAGAGTTTGTGCTAAGAAGTATACACCAGGCAGCACAAGATTTATCGCCTAAATTGGTGTCTTCACCACCAAAACTGGAACATAGGGAATTGACAAAATTTGCTATTTTTAGGAAAAGTCAGGATTGGTGGAAAATCAGATGACCCACGAAATCGTGTATTTAGAGGTCGAAGAAGACAAGCAAGAACGAAAACTGTTAGATCTGTTCACAAATATACAAGGAGAAGTATAATGTTCGGGAGAGGAATTGTGATCAGTAAAAAAACTCCTTTAATTTTTATTCAATCAACTTCAACTGTTTACAGGTATGTTGATAACCTGTAGTTAGTCTTTGTAGAGATGTAACAGAAGAAAATTTTATTTTCATGCATGATAATGGACCTCCACATACCATTAGAGTGACTAGAGACATCATTGAAGCAGAAGGTATCCCTTGTTTGGAGTGGACTGCTTGCTCACCCGAGATTAACCCTATAGAGTATTTGTGGGATATGCTTAAAAGAAAAATTAAAGCTCGCCGGAAAAATTCACAAAACACCGCAGGGTTAATACTAGCTGCTCTTGAAGAATGGAGCAACCTACCACAACAAAATGTTGAAATTTGATTAGGAGCATGCTCACGCAAATTGAAGCTTGCATAGGACTAGAGGTAATAACACTGACTACCAAAAAAAATTAAAATTTTTTATTCTATTGACTTTAAAACAACTAGTTTCAATTTGTTTGTTAAAAATTTTATTGTTTTATTTAACTGTTGCGTATTTGTTATTAAATTGCTTTAAAATAAATGATGTTTGACTTCGTATTTTCTCATGTATTGGTCTGGCAGTCCTTTTTTATGTGCCATACTATACTACTGATTACAGACAATATTTTCTTAGCTACTTTGAATGTATAAATCACATGGGATTTATATCTTGAAATATGTCGTTCGAAAACAATCTCATTTTTCAAGATACTTCATACACCAATAGTGATTGATGAATTTTTCATACCAATATAAAAAAATATTCTAACATATATGCATATCGAAGAGCCCCTTTCAACCAACCCTATTTTTTTCATTCAAAAAACGATCCAGTTTATCAAAATCAACGAACAAACGAGTGAACCTCCGTCATGGCCACCTAGCGGAAAACCTTTTCTGGTGTTGGCTCCCCTTTCTCCGCGCACCATTTCACGTCACAATATACGCCATTGTCCGGAACAGAAAGACCCAATTTATTCGCGCATATTTTTCATTTTAACCAAAGAAAGTAACAGTCGTTGTGGTTGTGGTCGGAGTCGTACGAGACCTTCCGGGCCCAATATCCGGCCCTAGTGGCCTTTCCGACTTCACAGGTTTGGATTAGACAGAAGACAAGAATTAAAAAGAAAAACATGAGAATGGTAGAAACTGAAAGGTTTACACAAAAAATCATTTCAAGTTAAATTTTATATAGGAAAAAACTTTTTAACAGAGCGACTTAGTTGTGGATGAGTCAAAATAATGTTTTAAATGTTGTGTTTATATAATTTAGGATTTTGTTTCAATTTCCTCTCTGAAAATCGTTTTCAAAACTATTATTAGAAAAAAGTGTGTAAAGAGTGTGTAGTCACCAAGTTGATTTTTTTTTTATTAAATTTTGCAAATTTACAATCTGCTATTAAAAGCTATTATGCTTTTTCTCATGAGGATTTTTCAGTGCGTGACAGTTTTTCGATTTCTTTCTAACGCGTTAAGTTGCATGTCACAGAAAAAAGCGCACGTCGGTGATTACATTTCGTCGGTGACATTTATAACATTTATTCTAGTTGTCAATAAATGGCGCTATAATCGAAATAAAAATTATTTTCCAATTATATAATATATTACAAATTTAATCTGTACAATTTATAAGACTATACAAATCAAAGAAAATACCATTTTATAAATGCAATAAACACAATTGATTTGTTTTTATGCCAAATTGCAAATAAAATTTGACAACTGTCAGATTTAACTAAAATGTCATGTCACTAAAATGTATATTATCTCGGACTTACCTTTTTTTCTATCATTTGTGACGCACTGAAAAATGCTCATGAAAAGAATCATAGTAGATGTGAGTATTGCAAATACATGAGAGGAGAAGTTATCCACTGATAACACTCCCAATACTAACACTAACAAGTTAAGTTAATGTTTGATTATAATTTGAAAGTAAAATTGAAATGAAAATTAAAATTAAAGAATAAAATCTGTTGGCCAATGTCTTTTCAATCTTCGTCTGACTTCTGGTTGGAGATGTAGTTGTCTTGCTTCCTCGTTGGGGTGGGCTGGGAGATGTTCTAAATAATTTATTGTTAGTCTGCTGACTTCGTCTTCAACGAACGGTATACCAGAGTCATCATGCAGTGCTTTTAGGGGTCGACAAGACACGAATTTTTGTCTTGACAAAAACTTCTTTTCTTGTCTTGAGAAAAAATCAAAGAATTTAAAGAAATCTTGTCTTGATGTTTTCTTGATATTTTATATCTTGTCTTGACTCAAGAAATTTAAAAATCTTGAAATTTCTTGATTACCCGGTTCGGTGATTCCCCGGCGACCTTTTTATTGCGTTGCGTGCTAACACGGCCACTGGGGGGAGTCCCGATCGAAAATTTAAATAAATGCAAAATATTAGATAAAGAATAGGTTCCGATCAATAAATTTTGTCAGTATCTGAGAAGCTTTAAAATACTTTCTTCAATACTCAAAGGCCCGAATGGGAAAAATATTGCACACTCCCATTGGTGGTAATTAGAGTAAACTTGCTTTTAGACAAACTGGAAACATTGGGCTCATTAACTTGATTATTTCATTCGAAGGAGATTCTGACCAATAGAAAGCTACAGAAATCTAAATTAAACTGATAATTTTTGATTATTTCATTCATAGGAGATCCTGACCAATAGAAAGCTACAGAAATCTGAATTAAATCGATAATTTTTGATAATCTCCCGTCGTTAAGTATATTACGTCAGATGCCCTTCGTTGCTACGAAAAAATACATTCGGTGACATTAATGACAATTAATGTTTTAAAAATTATAAAAGTGATGACTTTCAATCGTCAAATATTTATAAAAACTGTGTGTTTAATGGTACTTACATAAATAAATTACAATAAAATTTTGGTTTTGAACAGTTTTATTCATGAAATAATTGCAACAAATTGCACTCGACCTCTGAAATTAATATAGAATTTTTACTCTCGTGACACTTTGACATAATTTCACTCGCCTTTGGCTCGTGAAATTAAAACTGTCAAAGTGTCACTCGGGAAAAATTCAATGATTTCAGAGCTCTTGTGCAATAGGGAACTTGCATAAATTTTTAAATTCGAAAAAAATGTTATAAATCACAACCCAACATAATTTAAAACATGTATCAAAGATAAAAAAGTTTTGTTTGTCTTTCGTTTGGCCCCTAAAGACGATTAAAAATTCAAATTAAAACAGGTGGTCCAAAACGCTTCGTGACGTCACTTGGTTTTACATTTACATTTTTCCAATAAAGTAAACAGAATTTTAAATTAGACGTTATAAACGTCAGTAGAAAATACATTTATGTGACGTTACAAGTGTTTTTGATCATTTGAACTATTCATAAAAAAATTCGTACTTTTACAAAATGGTTTTATTTTCAATAGTAAACCTTCGTTCCTTTCCTTCAAAAACAGTATAAAACTACAATTTTAACAAACTGGTATATATTATTACTATGACATACGATAAATGTCATTAGAATATAAATATTTTTGACTTATTCCACGACGATGAGCTTGCCAAATACCCAAGTAGGTGGAGGCCAATAAACTAAAGAAGGAGAAGAAGAATATACCTAAATATAAGGTTGTGTCTAGGAATACGTTACCGTGTACGCAAATAAAAAAGTTAGAGTGTCAGTGATTTCTTATTTTTTATTTGTTTAGTGTTTGTTTTTAAATTAACTACGGAGTGTGGACAATTATTTAGTTCTTTTAATGAGTTTAAGAACATTTTAAAACAGTACGAAAAAGATAAGAGACTATAAATTAATACAGGGTGTAACAAAAATACAGGTCATAAATTAAATGACATATTCTGGGACCAAAAATAGTTCGAATGAACCTAACTTACCTTAGTACAAATATACACATAAAAAAAGTTATAGCCCTTTGAAGTTACAAAATGAAAATCTATTTTTTCGAATATATCGAAAACTATTAGAGATTTTTTATTGAAAATAGATATGTGGCATTCTTACGGCAGAAGCATCTTAAAGAAAAATTATAGTGAAATTTGTGCTCCCCATAAAAATTTTATGGGCGTTTTGTTCACTTATACGCCCCCAAACTGTTCTGTACGTTCAAATTAAATTATTATTGTGGTACCATTAGTTAAATTCAATATTTTTAAAACTTTTTTGGCTCTTAGTATTTTTTCGATAAGGCAGTTTTTATCGAGTTGCGGCTTCTTTTTTAATATTTTTACATAAAAATTTTATGGGGGTTTTGTTCCTTTAAACCCCCCAAATGTTTGTGTACGCTCCAATTAAACTATTACTGCGATACCATTAGTTAAACAAAATGTTTTTAAAACTTTTTTGCCTCTTTGTATTTTTGTCAAGAAGGCAACTTTTATCGAGATATGGCTTCTTTTTTAATACGGTTCAAAATATACCTAAAAATGTAAATCATACATAAATTTTCATATTTTTACCAAGTTTCCATAATCGTACTTAACCATATACAAATATGTGGTGGATTTCACAAATATTTAAAATATCTCGATAAAAACTGAATTTTCGAAAAAGTACTAAGAGCCAAAAAAGGTTTAAAAAAATTGTGTTTAAGTAACAGTACTACAATAACAATTTATTTGGAACGTACACAAAAGTTTGGGGGGGTTTAAAGGCACTAAACCCCCATAAAATTTTTATAGGGTGGCCAAATTTCACTATAATTTTTTCTTAAGATGCTACTGTCATAAAAATGCCATATGTCCATTTTCAATAAAAAATCTTTAATAGTTTTCGATATATTGGAAAAAATCGATTTTCATTCTGTAACTTCAAAGAGTTGTAACTTTTTTTATATCCACATTTGTACTAAGGTAAGTTAGGTTCAATCAAACCATTTTTGGTCCCAGAATATGTGATTAAATTTATGACCTGTATTTTCGTTACACCCTGTATATATTTTTTTTTAGTTATAAATGAAATAGTATGTATTACCGTAAAAGATTAAAATAAAAAGAAGACCTAAAGCTTTCACAATAATAATTAACTTGTTCTGAAGCTATTATCCTTGTGGCGTTTTTGTAATCAACTATTCTAAATGGGAACTAAGCCACAATTTAACCAAAAAATGATTTTATTAACGTTTCGACGTCTAAATCGGACGTCGTTGTCAAAATACAAAATAGTATTAAATTAAACAAAAATGGTGTTGCTTAGTAAAAAATTTTTCTAATAATTTATTTAATCTGACTAATTTTTGTATTTTGACAATGAAATCCGATTTGGACGTCGAAACGTTAAAAATATCATTTTTTTAGTTAAATTGTGGCTTACTTCCCATTTACAATAGTTGATTATAATAATTAACTTACGTATAAAAATTATTTTAGCAATATTTTGTACGTGTCATATCAACTAAATACATATATTTATTTTGCTAACCTAAATATATACCTTTATATATACATTGATTTATTACAATTAAGTTTGAAACATCTAAATAGTTCTGCTTCCCTTCCCTTGACAAGTATTTTTCTATCAAACAAACACTAAACATATCAAAATAGCATGTACCAAAATATACAGTCACTGCGCACGTTAAATAATGAAGTCACTGGCTTGATCAAGTTTAATTCGCGTGTACCTAACTTTTTTTATTTGCGTACACGTTAGAGTGTACCTAGACACAGAGAAATATAACCATAATAATAACTAATGTAAAACTATGTGACGTCACGGGTCGTATGAACTATTTTATACCGCAGAAGACTTTAAATATGTATTTCTAAGTTATTACGAGTTTTTGAAGCGTGAAATTTTGGAAATCTCATTTTTAAACAAAACTGAACATTATTATGTAACAAAAAGAAACTGTGCAAGTTCCCTATTACTACTGATAATCTCCCGTCGTCAAGTATATTACGTCAGACGTTCTTCGTTGCTATGAAAAAATACATTCAGGGACATTAATCACAGTTGATGTTTTAAAAATTATGAAAATGATGACTTTCAATCGTAAAATATTTATAACAACTGTGTGTTTAAATTGTACTAATTTGTACTTACATAAATAAATTACAATAAAATTTTGGTTTTGAACAGTTTTATTCCTGAAATAATCGCAACAATTTGCACTCGATCTCTAAAATTATTATAGAATTTTAGAGCTCTTGTGCAATTACTACTGATAATTAAATTGATAGAGACACTACCAACGAGTAATTAATTTACTTCATTCAAGCTGCGAGAATTAAAATATTGAAACACTATAACAAAACTCATTGGATATACTGTATAGTTCTTATTCTGGATTCTCGGCATTAAGTAGAGGCATTTTTTTCTTCATCTTGGAGAAAGCTTCTACAATCAGAGGCAGTACAATGTTGAAAGGAAATGTTTAATGCTTACTATTTTAATAAATCTCAGAATTATCTACAGAATCCAATACCAGAGCACTTAGTCTGAAAAAAGAATAAACGAATTTGATTTAGATATTACTTACCTATTTAAGAACTCTGACAATGATAACATACAATCTTGGAAGTATGAAATTGAAAAATACATAAATGAGCTTAGATCAGAATATACTGGTCTGATAATATACTTGATTGGTGGGGAAGACACGAAAATATCTACCCGTCATTATCGAAAATGGCCAAGGATTTTTTCGAAAGCTAGCAACATCTGTACCTGCGGAAATGCCATTTTCAAGAGCAGCTTTAACAATAATAAAGCCAAGAAACCTGCTAGGCGTTGACTCCACGAAAAGTGTTATCAATTCAAAATCATGTTTTTCCATTAAACTAACGCTATTAGTGTTTAGAAGGTAGTGCCAAGTATAATAAGCCCAGAATTACTTTAAACCTTTTTTATTTAACTATTTTAAAAACGTATGTCCAGAATTGTTTTAATCATACCCGCAAAAGAAACGCAACTTTAGCACTATTTATATAATAATAACGTAAGCAAACGTCGTTTACCGCCATAATAACGTAAGTACCGGTCGGTTTCTGTTACTTACGTCAGATTTTTGCAGTCAGTGTTTGGCTTACGACAGTGACAGATTCGTGCTACAGTCGACTAAATTATTGATTTTAGGTTAAGTTATAACGAAAAACATGTTTTTGTAGTTATATTTCAAAAAACTCTAAAACCTTAACTAACATTATGAACCTGTAAAACTCCTTTTCATATTTAATTTCGTTTATTTATTACAAATTAGTTTACATACCATAAGAAAAAATGTGGTTGAACTGTTTGTTAAAAAATCTTTGTAAATTTTGATATGAAATGTAAAATGTTTGTGAAAAAATAAGTTAAAAATTGTAAAATTTTCAATTTGAACTCTTGTATCTAGAATACGGTTAGAAATAAAGAAATATTGCTTGCATGTTTCTATTATGTTTTGCATAGAATAGTGCAGTCACTGAAGCGTTTCACCTTCGATTTCGTTGAACCTTCATCGATTTTCATGAAAATTGGTGAGTAATTAGAGGATACTTCAAGGAATAAAGGTGACATGATGCAAACTTTCACTTTTATCCTGGGGGTGGATGCTACCTCTTCGAGGGGGTAAAAATTATTTTATTAAAAATGATACCATAGGTCGATAGAGGGACAAATTCTAAGCCAAATTTGTTATATAACGTTATTAAAATAAATTTGCTTTTTTAGTTATTAAATATGAAAGATTTTATAAATTCGTAAAAAAATGCCTGTTTTAAAGACGTTTAACTCAAAAACTATAAGATTTTACAAAATAGTTATTATTCACGAAATTGGAGATAATAAAAAAAATACACTCCTTACTTAAAGAACTAAACTAATGTTAATTTAAAGTGAGTGATGGGTAATTGAGTGTATATTATTTTCGACGAGTACTCAAGTCAAAGTATTCAAGCTTAAATAACGGGAAAACGATGCACTTTATAAAATATACCTGTTAAGCACTTGTCAAAGTACTTCGGAATATCTATCAAATGAGCTGCAGAAGAAGTTGATAGCTTCAAAATTAAGCAAGTTGAAATAGTAATGAAAATAAGAGAACCATTAATTTCGAATTTTTTAGGAAAAAGTGAAAAATAAAACATATCCCATTTCCACAAATATTAATAGAAATCCTTACAAGAATTTTTTATATTAGTATAAGTAACTATTCCAACAACTTTAACCGGTTTAGAATGCATATTAAAAAAAAGTGTAATTTAAAAAAATCAGAATTTTTAAACTGATCGTAAGTTTCATTTTCTTTTTATAATAACTCTAAAAATACTTAATATACGTAAACAATGATATATAACTAAATTTTAGTTTTCTCCGTGTCAAATATTTTATCTTTTTTACTTCATTGTTGTAACGTTATTTTGTGTTTCTTATAATAAACGATTGTTTGTAATTTTTTCCAAATTACTTTGAGTGCTACAATTTCCCGCCAAAGTGACGTATGTGTGTGCTTACGTTACATTTTTTATCAAGACTCAAGATTTTAGAACCCGTAAAATAACTTAAGTATCAATTAACCGCTAAAACTATACAAAAACTTTAAAAAATATTGTTCTTTATTAAACTGTAGACCTTAAAAACACCCTGGTAAATTTTGTATAATTTAAATAATAAGCTTAACTTAATTTAAATATAAGCTTAACCAGGTTAAATTAAAAACATGGTTTTTCTACAAAAACGTTTTTGGTGACTTACGTTACAATGCCAAAAATGTATCGATATGTTAAAATAATGTTGTCTTTTTCACAAATAAATACGTTTAAGAGTTTTTATTATTAGTCAAGATATTTCAAGATTTCTTGTTTTCTTGACAAGAAATCTTGGTATTGATATACAATTTCTTGTCTTGTGTTGAAATCTAAAATTACTTCTTGTCTTGATATTTGTCTTGAAATCAAGACAAGATCTTGAAATTTTGAAGAAGTTGGCGACCACTAAGTGTTTTGTTACTAACGTACCACGTGGCGTTGAAAATCATTCTGAGTATTTTGGATTTAATTCCCTGAATGATTTTGGTAATAGAAGGCTTGGCACAGCCCCATAATAGGCCAGGGTAATAAGACAAAAATATACCCTGTTCGTGACACTCGAGCAGCCAGGATACTGAAGCGTTTTTTCGACAAGTAATACCTACAGGAACAAATTGTAACTCTTTCCTGCGTAGGATCTGGCGGCCATTTTTATTTATAAACAATTAACTGCCAAAAAATGGCAGTTTTCCCTTTTTTTCAAATCAATGGAAAACAGTGGAACTTATGATTTTTTTAGGACAAATATCTTTGAGATTATGGAAAAAGCTTTAAAATGACATATTACAAAGATTGATATACTCATCTATTGTTAATATTATAATTGCGAAAAAAGTCGGAATTGCAAAAAAAATTATTTTCGCAATAACTGCTGCAAAAATTAGTGTACAGATTTGAAATTTTTGTCAAATGAGGGTTCTTTGGTGTTTAATATGTGATAAAGATTTCAAAGCGATTCATTCAATTGTTTAAATTTTATTCAAATTGTTTTTCCCAGAGAGCATTTTTTTTACAATAATTTAAGTCAGAAAAAAATGACGTTAGAACCATTCCACAGGTGTCAAATGAAAGAGCATGAGCTATGTTTTCAACTTGGTTTAAAGAAAGCAAATAAAAAATGCATTTATTAGTAATAAATAATTATGCAAAAGTATCGTAAATATTTCCTTATAAAGTTTTTGAATAACTTTTACTAAAAAAAATTAACTTTTTTACCCTGTTTTAAGTGCACAACTACCAAGTAATGTTATTTATATCATAATTGCTAAAAAATTGTAATAAATATATATAATCTCTTATATAACAAAATAAAAAGTTTATAAGGAAAGATTTAAGATACCTTTGCATAATTATTTATTACTAATAAATGCATTTTTTATTCGCTTTTTTAAACCAAGTTCAAAATATAGCTCATGCTCTTTCATTTGACATCTGTGGAATGGTTCTAACGTCATTTTTTTCTGACTTATGTTATTGCAAAAAAAATGCTCTCTGGGAAAAACAATTTGAATAAAATTTAAACAATTGAATGAATCGCTTTGAAATCTTTATCACATATTAAACACCAAAGAACCCTCATTTGACAAAAATTTCAAATCTGTACACTAATTTTTGCAGCAGTTATTGCGAAAATAATTTTTTTTGCAATTCCGAATTTTTTCGCAATTATATTAACAATAAATGAGCATATCAAACTTTGTAATATGTCATTTTAAAGCTTTTTCCATAATCTCAAAGATATTTGTAATAAAAAAACCATAAGTGTCACTGTTTTCCATTGATTTGAAAAAAAAACGGGAAAATGCCATTTTTGAAAGTTAATTGTTTATAAATAAAAATGGTCGCCAGATCCTACGCAGGAAATAGTTACAATTTGCTCTTATAGGTATTACCTGTCGAAAAAACGCTTCAGTACCCTGGCTGCTCGAGTGTCATGGAAAAAACCTTATTACCCTGGACTATAATTGCACTCCATATGTCCATATAGACTTTAGTATGCACGTATACAAGAGAAGTTTATTATCTGTAGATAACTGCGATTTTCGGCCTATTAGCCAATTCATTTGACGTATTTTATGTTGATTTGGATTTTTTTGCAAAGGTGTGTGCTTTCCAAATGAGCTTTTGACCAAGGCATTTGACTTCTGTTTTTACTGATAGTAATATGTTATTCAGTGTGATTCTCGGACACACGATGTTCCTACTGGTGAATATAATTTGATCAGCCTTCGTACGGTTAACTTTGATTTTCCATCTATTTATCCAGTCTTGTAGTAGATTCAGGTGTATTTAAAGGTTTCCTGATGCTACTTGGGGGGTCATCATCGATGGATATTATGGCGGTGCCATTTTTTGTTGGGGTATCAGCAGTGTATATGAGGTACAAGAGGGGACCCAGGACACTTCCTTGAGGGACACCGGATTTCATGGGATAGTAATGAGAGGTTTCTGTAAGGAATCTGACTTGAAAGTGACGTTCTGTGAGGTGTGATTTTAAGAGTAGATAGTGAAGAGTGGGAAAGGATGACTTAAGTTTATACAAGAGGCCGTCATACCAAACACCGTCGAATGCGTTTTCTATATCCAGGAAGGCAGCAGTGAAATTTTTTTTCTTCGAGGTACACATTAATGTTTTTAACAATCCTATGACATTGTTGTAGAGTTGAATGGGCTTCGCGGAAACCAAACTGGTGTGTTGGGATTATTGAATCAATTTCGATGTCTTCTGAGATTCTTTGAAGCAGAAGTCTTTCTAAGATTTTTGACATTCTTGGAAGTAAGCTGATTGGTCTATATGAGGTAGTAATATTTGGTAGTTTATTTGGTTTACTAATCATAATTATTTGTGCAAACTTCCAGTTAATCAGGTAGTAGGTTAATCTTACGATACTATTTATACATCTTTGCTAGTAGGACAATTGCTTTTCTGGGTAATTTTTTTAATATTAGCCCGGTGATCATGTCGAAGCCTGGTGCTTTGTAGTTATTGCATCTAGAAATTTGTTCTTTCACATAATTAGGAGTAAAGCATTTGATTGGTAGCATCATTGGGCATGGAGTATCTAAGAGGTTTTTAACTTGTTCTTCGTTTTATCATTGATATTAAGTTCAGGTGCACTAAAAACGTGTGAGAGATGTTCAGCAAAGATTGATGCCCTTTGTTGTTCAGTTTTTCCCCAGCTTCCATCACCAAGTTGATGAGGAAATTATTTGTTCTTAAAATTGAAGTTGACATACTTGGTCATCGTGTTGCAGGAAATAGCCTTCTTTTGGCTGAAAAGATCTGAGACTTGATAGTTCTCTTGATGGCTTTATGATTCATAAAATTCTAATTATTGTGTATGTTTCCTCATTATTTCTACGTGCTTTGTGTATTGTGCGTTCTGTATTGTGTGTGTTGCATATGTATTTTGTATGATTTAAGACGTGCATTTCACATTCTCTCATCCGCTGTTATTCGAATTCTTGTTGTTTACTTCTTTTTTTAGTAATGGCAACAAAATGCCTCTGTATTCTGCTAATGGGTATGCAGCATATTTTTTTTATTTAGTAGGATGAGGGCGGTTTTTTTGATTTTTCTCTTTTGCATTGGAGTTCTTTTGAAAGAGGGCCTAACACATGCTCCAAGAATAAGAGGTTATTGCAAATATTGCATAACAACCAGATATTTTAATATATTTTATAAGTGTTGACTCTATTATGTACATATACAGAGAGCACGTAAAGGTTGGAATAAATTCATTTTCTCGAGAATGGACAATTTTGGAAAAAAATCCCGAAACAGGTCGATTTCTATTTTTAAATTGCGACTTTTGTCATATATATCATACTAGTGACGTCACCCATTTGGGCGTGATGACGTCATCGATGATTTTTTTAAATAAGAATAGGGGTCGTGTTATAGCTCATTTGAAAGGTAATTCAATTCTCTATTCAGTATTATAAACATTAACATAATTATTTATACAGGGTGTCCAAAACATTTTTTTTTAATTAAATTTATTGGCATAAAAAGAAGAATCTGTGTAATTTATTTATTTTAAAATACATTTTACTGCTATCATAAAACAGGAAAAAATGTTTATTTGACAAATAACTATTGTTTTTTGCAAATTCAATATTAAAGCAGCCACCCAACTGCCACTTGACAATTTGAGCATTTAATTTAAGCGAAAAGCAATGGTTTTTTTCAAATAAACATTTTTTTCTATTTTCTGAGAGCAGTAAAATGTATTTTGAATTAAATAAATTACACATATTCTTCTTTTTATGTCAATAAATATAACTCAAAAAATAATTTCTTCGGCACCCTGTATAAATAATTATGTTAATGTTTATATTACTGAATAGATAATTGAATTAACTTTCAAATGAGCTATCACACGACCCCTATTGTCATTTAAAAAAATCATCGATGACGTCATCACGCCCAAATGGGTGACGTCACTAGTATGATATGTATGCCAAAAAGTCGTAATTTAAAATTAAAAATTGACCTGTTTCGGGATTTTTTTCCAAAATCGTCCATTTTCGAGAAAATGAATTTATTCCAACCTTTACGTGCTCACTGTATAACAGCATGCTGTAAGGAATGTCCCACCCGAATTTGATTACCAATATTTGCTGTGTGTACTTTTTTAAATATTGTTGGTTGTGAACTATTATAATGTTAATTTGTATATTAAACTTATCTTTAAGGTTATCTTTACTTATTTCGTTGTACACTAAAAATAAATAAAATGCAAGAAACCTTAAGATTTTATTTATACACTTGTTTATTTATTCTAAAAAAATCTTGAAGATTGCAATTATATTCATCCAGCAAATGCTACTCTTCTAGAAATATACATTGGATAACTAGTGTAAGAAAATTTATTTTATTCATATTTTTTCGAAATTTTTCATTTTTTATCTCAAAATCAAAAATTATATGATTGCTGTTTTATAGCAATTTATTGCCAGAATGTAAAATAAAAGTATTCAACGACAACAAAAAACCTCAAATGTATTAAATTCAGCTCTCAAAACTTATTATGGCGTTATTTTTCAATATAAAACATATATTTTTTATGTATGTATTTCTTTAGACAAAATGGTAGTCCAAGCCTGAATTCTTTGCTACTTTATTTGGAAGTTTTTCCTCGCCAAAGGTCCATATTACTC
The DNA here is from genome assembly GCF_917563875.1 of Diabrotica virgifera virgifera. Taxonomy (NCBI): domain Eukaryota; kingdom Metazoa; phylum Arthropoda; class Insecta; order Coleoptera; family Chrysomelidae; genus Diabrotica; species Diabrotica virgifera. The sequence continues at coordinate 182,813,903 of NC_065447.1, forward strand.
ATAAAATACTAACACAGTTTCGAAAAGATTTTCGTATAGGGAAATTACGGCGAAGTGACTCTTACTCTCGCTCTTTGCTTAAAGGTTTATTACTATTGGCTATAGGGAAGTTAAAATTCTTGGCTAGTGACATTATACAGGGTGAGGCAGATAAACGGCCAATTAGAAATATTACGAGAACTAAAGGTAACTGAATTATGAAAATTGGAATGCAGGGGATTTTGATGAGTGAACTGTTTAATAAAAATATTTTCATCTATTTGGTACTTCCGGTTAAGCCGGAAGTTGGTTATAACTTGTTTTTTGTTTTAATGGGATTTCCTGTATATTTTTATATTTGTATACTTTCCGCGATTTCTTCTTTCTTAAAGTATAAGGTTTTGTAATATTATATGGGGTAGTTTAAAAGATAATTACGTTTATTTATTAATCTCGTAGCAATTCACACCCTGGAGAATTGTAGTGATTTGACATCAAAAAATCTATTTATGTTTAAATTATTTTTAATACATAGCCTACTATTGTCAAAAATTATTTATATAGCGAAATGTTTAATTTTAATGCAAAGGTTGGTCTAAATTTGGAATGAGTATTAAGTATCTGAGTTTTTTAAATGTAACACTCTGTATTCTAGTATTGTAATGAAATGATATTTTACGGTACTTTTTTATTTCTTAAGCATTCTCTAATGCTAACTGCTTGAATTTGTGGATAATTCGGGATTTTTTAAGCCAAACATTAATTGCGACAAAAAAATACATAAACTTTATTAAGTTGGCGATGAAAATGTTCAATCAAAATTAATTTTTCGATAATAAATACATATTAATCTAGACTGATCCTTAATTTGTTGCTAATATTGGATATCAAAATGTTTATGTAGTTAAGTAAAAACGAGGTTAAGGTTAATAAACAGCATCATATTACCGCTACTAACATACGCATCTCTCGCTTGGGGACAATATGCAAGACACACAAAAAGAAGATACAAGCGGTTCACAACAGCAGCCAAAAAGAAGCAGCCGAAGTCCCGAGGTACGTCGCAGAAAGATTCCTGTTCAGAGAGCTACAACAGGTGAGAGTCACAGAAATGATGACAAACAGGGAAAAGGTTAAATTCGCGGAGCTGGAACACCACCCAAGCTCTATACTGCGAGAGATACTAGGGTATGACGCTTTCCACCGATGGAAGCACAAACGTCCTAAACAGCAAATAGTGGAATGAAGTAAAGAAAAGAAAGTGGAATAATAAAGTAAATAAAGAGAGACACAAAGAATAAAGTGGAAGTGAAAGTAAAGTGATAAAGAAGCAAAAATAAAAATAGTAGATAGTTCGTAGCTCGAAACACCAAGTGCCGAAGAAACACGTAACTCAAGGGTAGGTCCAATACAACGATCATAATAAAGCCAGCCTACAAAAAATATATAAAAAAGGCGCAAGCTACCAAAAAAATATAAAAAACAAAAAAACAAAAAAGAATACTTGAACACCAGCCATCAGACCGAGCCCAGCAGGGCTTGGTACAATGACTTGGGGCCCAAGCAAGCAATTTTTAGTTGGCGGATAAATAATTAGAAGATAAAGGCATAGAGCGCTTCACGTTGGCCTAGTTTTGAATTCGATTAGGGCACCACATTGGGAGTCTTATTACCCAGGATTCCATCGTGAAGAGCATTTGGCTAAGATAGTTGTGCCCCTATCGCGCATCAGCGTGCTATAGGGGGGAAAGGATTGCCTGGAGCATTGGAGCGAGGTGGGGTGTACCCTGTTTTTACTTGGGTTAAAACACCTCGCCCCAATGAATTGTTACACCCGAATGGACTTTTTCGACAGGGTGGACACCTTTCACAGGTCGGGTTAAATCAAATTGCTTGCTTGCTACGTAGTTAAATAGCTTAGTTAGTTGGCTATGACTTTGAAATTATTCTACTAAATTTACAATCAAGATGCAGTAGACATAAACAAATCGATACACGTTAAATGCTACTAGGAGCACTCCAGAATCATATTTTACAATGTATAAACTTTGGAAATCATGACTTGGGAATTACAATATATATACATTGTAAATTATTATGGTTTGGGAATGCTCCTAGTAGCACTTAACGTGTCTTGGTTTGTTTATTTCTACTACATCTTGATTGTAAATTTAGTATAAACTTGCATTAACATTTGACATTATACAATTTTTATAATTCTAGCTGCTTGGCTACTATTCCTAATATGAATTGTTCATAATGAGGAATTGATTAGTACGGTTCTTGTTCTAGGAGAAAATAACAAAAATGTCCTACTAATAATTATAATTTATCATCAAATCATCAGCAATTCCCTGATAGACTACAACCAAGAAAAGAAATTTTCAAAGTTTTTCAGAACAGTTTCGACGGACTAGACACTTAAATTACGAGAAATCTGGTCGAACAAAAACTATTGCAAATGAATAAAAGGAATTAATCCTTAGTATCATTGAGTACTAAATATTAGTGCGACCGTTCTCGTAATCTAAGTGTCCAGCCTCGAAATTCTTATTGCTAGTGGCACATTTTTGTTATAGTCTCCTAGAACACTACTAGTCAGTTCCTCATTAGAAAAATTTATATCAGTAATGGTAACAAAGCGGCCGGAACTATAAAAATAATATAATGTCAAATGTTTAAGAAAATTTACTTTCAAAGTCACAGCCAGCTAGATAGAATACATATTGTATATTTTTATTAATATCTTAGGCAACAACAATCTTAATTAAGTATGTATTCTGATATCTCGTCCAATATTAATAAATTAAGGATCACTCTAATTTAATGTGTATTTATTTTCGAAAAATTATTTTTGATTTAATATTTTGTTTCATTGCCAATCTAGTAAAATGTCACGTAATTTAAAAAAAGAAGTAATTATCTTAAAAAACTACCCCGTATAACATTAGAAAACTTCATACTTTAAGGAAGAAAACATCGAGGGGAATCCAAAAATGTAAAAATATACATGGTGTCCCGTTAAAAAACCGAAGTTACTTCCGGTAGGTATAACCTGATGTAGCAAATAGATGAAAATATATTTATTAGACAGTTCACTTATCAAAATTCCTTCACTCCAATTTTCATGATTAAATTACATTTAGTTCTCGAAATATTTATAATTAGCCTTAAAGATCGTGTAGGTTATGTGAATGGATTCGTTTTAATAAAAATATTTCTATCAAGAAATTATTTCCTTCAGGTGTAATAGATAAAAAGTAATCTTCGATAACAATACTTTACTAAAACAACTTTGAAGTTATTATTTTATGATTATATCTAATTTATTATTAAGATTTAAAATGAGCTATCACAGTTAAATATACCGCTATTTTTACCGCATAGATCCATTATTTGTTCACAACGAAAACCTCCAAAACCTCTAAAAGCTTATAGTAATTTGTATTATTAATCATCCAGAATAATATAATAAACTATCTGTTGTGAATTTTTTAATAAAAATAGAATAAACTGCCAAATTGGTATTTAAGCTACTTTCGCATTTTTTAAGTTCTTTCCTAGAGGTTCATAACCTACATTTTGGTAGTTAAGCTACTATGAGTATGCCTTCTGTACTAAGTTCAATTTATAGGAACGAGTTTAATAAGATTTATTTTTAGGTATTTCTCATGATGGGAAACTTAAAGTTGATGAACAAAAAGCAGATGTAAAAAAATAAACAAAATTCGTGAGTTTGAAATGAAAAAAAGTGATGTTTAGAACGATGGCAAGGATAATAATTGTCAATATACCGATTTAAATAATTTATCTGCAAGTAATATAATTGAAGAAGTAGTATCGCATGCTTTTTTAAATAAATTACCAATATTTTTTATTTTTATTACTTACTGTTAATGATTTTATGTGGATTTAATACCATCATCTTTACTTAAGTAACAAAAATATCAAAATTAAACAATTTAATGTGTGCCAAACTAGCCTATGCACCAACTCTACTTTTCTCGCTTCTTGAACCGTCCATTGTTGTTTCTACTCTGCTTCGAGGATGTTTTAGCTTACAATATATAATTAAAAAGACATGTCATGTCTAAAATATTTTAAATACTTAAAATACCGGATATATTGATTGTAACGTCAAGGTACCTATCCACCAGCAGTTTATGCTTTAAGAGGAAACAGTAGCGATCAACAGGTAGCGAAAACGCGTTCCAAGATTGCGGCTGTAATTTTGAATATTTTTTCGAGATATTTGGAACATAGGGATAAAGAATGGCGGTACAGAGCCCAATTTGAAAAATAGATTAATATGTGGAAATTACTCTGTAATTAAATACAATATTAAAAAACGAGCCTGTACCGCCATTAAGAAGAACAAATAAATACACTTTCTTCAAATAAACTTTTTTATCCAATGCCTAGATTTTGTCTCATTTTGGAACTACTAATGAAATAAAAAATTTTAGTAGTTCCAAAATGACACAAAATCTAGGCATTGGATAAAAAAGTTTATTTGAAGAAAGTGTATTTTTATGTTCTTCTTAATGGCGGTACAGGCTCGTTTTTTTAATATTGTATTTAATTACAGAGTAATTTCCACATATTAATATATTTTTCAAATTGGGCTCTGCACCGCCATTCTTTATTATATTACGAATACGTGTGCCAAATATCTCGAAAAAATATTCAAACTTACAGCCGCAATCTTGGAACGCGTTTTGGCTACCTGTTGATTGCTACTGTATCACCTTAAGTGCCAGTTTAATGGATACCTAGATGGGCCAAAGGAGACTAAGTGCCATTTATTTTAGTAAATAAATAATATAGAGTATTTTTATTCAGTAAACCATAAAATTAAATAATTTTAGGAAAGTGTACCAATAAGTTTTCAATTTAAAAATCTTTTAGTAATATTTTTAATATTTTCAATATTAATAATTTACTATTAGGATTGAAAACTACTTCGTCTTTCAATGCCAGATGGCGCTAGCCACCTACTATCATCACTTCAGTTGCAATGGGTGGGAAAACCTCTCGATGCGAATCAGTTAAAATATGGAGAACAGTGCCTACGTTCTTTCCGATGAAGGCTCCAATAAGTGCCGAAAATCGCGATTCAAGGGACTGGGCTGCACTCCGTATTCTAATTGAAAAGTAAGATTGTTTTGCCTTCGCATTGCAACTGAATAAAAATGGTATACATTTTTATGAAATAATTTTTATCAATATCACATTCAATAGTATCTTTTTCGTAGTTATCATTGAAATTCTAACAACAATGTAATGTAGGGTTATCTTTAACCGCCATTTTCCAACATTTTGTCATTGGGTAGTTAAACTACTTTGGCGCTGAACGCCTCAGCGAAAACATATCCTAAGGACCACATAGGATTAAATCGCAACCCAGTAGGGACTAAAATTAGGCTCAAATTTAAAATAATAAAACTAAGAACAACAAATGCACAAATCGATACAAGTATCGATTCATAAAGATGTAAATTCATAAATAATGAAACTCTGAAGGCAGATGAATTAAATAAATATATCGTTAACTAATTCAACAAACTATCGCTAACAGAAGAAATTCAAATCCGTCGAGGAGTCCGACAGGGACGTAGCTTCTCGCCACTTTTATTTAATATGTATAGTGAAGCCATCTGTCAACAAGCACTCGCGGAAGAAGATGTTGGTCTGATAATAAATGGTGAGACGATCAGCAATATAAGATATGCTGATGATACGCTTCTCCTATCGGGAACGCTAGTAGAACTACAGCATCTCGTTCAAAGTCTCAATATATACTGTGACAGGTACGGCTTGAAAATTATTTTGAAAAAAACTAAATTTATGTTAATCGCGAAATCAAAGAACATCAGAGCTAATAAATCTTGTAATAGACAATACAGCGATTGAGCGTGTGTCGTGTTATAAATATCTAGGTGCTTGGACCACAGATGATACTGATCAAACAAAAGAGATAAAATGCAGAATAGAAATTGCTATATCAGTTTTTAATAAAATGCGCAAACTTTTTGCAATCGTGATATCAACATAAAGTTACGAATACGAATGCTGCGGTGTTATGTCTCTTCCACCTTGTTATATGGAGTTGAGGCTTGGACACTAAAACAGTCGACCATAAAAAACATCGAAGCATTCGAGATGTGGTGCTATAAGCGCATTCTCAAAATATCATGGATGAACCGCGTCACTAACACGCAAGTACTCCAAACTTTAGACAAAAGATGCGAATTATAAATGAGATGAAAACTAGAAAGTTGAAATACTTGGGGCACATTATGAGGGGTGAAAATTACGAAGTTTTAAGAAATATCATGCAGGGCAAAAGAAGAGTGGGAAAAAGAAAAATGTCGTGGTTTCTAAATCTACGTGAACGGTTCAGGTGTAGTTCAATTGAACTTTTTAGGCACGCTGCTAACAAAGTCACAGTGGCCATGATGATTTCCAATCTCCGCTAGGAGTGGCACGTGAAGAAGAAGAATCGTTAGCTATATAAATATTGAGTAGGCTATGAGAAATATATTGTGTACTAAATATCTATTTTTTGTCAGCATATAGCGGTGAAATTACACTATAACTACAAACCATTGCCGATGAACATTGTCAAGTATCAAATAATGTATTTCCTCATCGGCCCATCGCTTAAAAAAAAATTTTTGTAAACCTTATTGTACACACTCTATTATTTTTTATGTAACAGTGTATTATACCATTTACTCAATTATGAAACATTTATCTGCATATACGGAATAAAAGACCTAATCGTGTTTTGCTTAAATCTTAATCTAGTTATGTACTTAAATCTCCAAATTCATCGCCATGTTATTTTTGTGTTTTTTAGTTCGTAATATACGTTATACATATATATATACATCGGTTTGTTTGGTTAACCAGCTGTTTGGGGTGGCCATTTGTTTTTCGATTTATTTCACTGAGGGCAATTCTAGTGAATTTAAAGCATTTCAGTAAATAAAATTTTCATTTATTGAATCTGTACAACCAACGAATTTAATTTGTAGTATATTATAATAGCAATTATTTAATTTATGAAATGTAATTAAAAATACTCTGGTTTGATGCACATTGCCATTAAATACAAGTTATATAGGGTAAAATATTTTTCATAAGATTTTCCACAGTAATGAAACTTATTTTTTTCACCTACCTCTACCGAAAGTATACTTTTCCTGACCTGATTTAGGGAGCAATGTCGCACTTTTCCTCCCTAGGGAGGAAAAATAAAAGTGACGTCATGGTATGTCATTGATGAACTAACTTATTGACACCCTGTATAATATTCTATTGTCTATTACGTAAGTATCTATACATTTTAACGTTTATTTATAGAACACCCTGTATTTTGCAGAGCGGTAAAAACTGTAAATTGGTATTTTAATTTACCAATGTTTACATTAATATTTTGACTTATATTTGACAGCTCACAGTTATAATGTACCTACTTGTTAGTTTTTGTTCTCTAATAAAATTTTAGTAGTTAGTTACATAAATAAATTATTTCAAAATGAAAAAATAACTCGTTATTTGAGGAAGGTGGAAAAATCAAATGTATAACATGGGAGTAAAGTGCCTATTCCTCCTTTGAATGATTACTTATTCTCGGGAGGCAAAGTAGCACTTTCCTCCCTTGTTGTACAAATAGCTATATTTATTACATTTGTTCACATACCCACCCATTGTAATATTTTCCTACAAGTGTCATCTCCACGACATAGGTCGGCAAGCATTATAGCTATTAGGACTTTAGAGACGACTTGCTCTGAAAAGTTCATTTGATGTACATCCGAACCATTCTCTTAGGTTGAGCAGCAATGACATTTTAGGTCTCCTTGGGCTTCTTTTTTCTTGAATCTTTCCCTTCATAATCAGCTTGGGCAATTCAATTAAAGACGCATTAAATTAAAGAATTACAATTATACTAGAAAAAGGTCCAAAATCAAAGCGATATTTTTCTTGAAAATGCTGATAACCCAAAACAAGTTTGGTTGACGAAGAAACTTGAAAGCAACCAGTTATGGTGGCTGGGCGTTGTAACCCCTATAAGGGAATTGCTTTACTGGAAGACACTATGTGCTCGTAGATATATTTATTTATTCAGTAAGTATTGTTTAAGAACAATAGTAACTAATACTCAGTTGGAATCTGATGTTAGTTGCGTCGGCGTCATCTGAACATTACAAAAGTCTTTCTCAGAATAATCTCTCCCATTCTTTTCGTGAGTGTAAATAAAGTCTATTTGTTTGTTGTGATTTCTTGTTAACTTAACACGACCGTGAAATATTAACAACAGCTTTTCTCTCTATTTTGCGGTTTTCGGCGAGTGACCTAATTACACAGATATTCAATGCCACCTGCTTAGTATAATCAAAACATTGTCTAATATTGTTACACGGATGTCTCAGAAGTCAAAAGGTTTAAGTCACATTCTCCCTAAAAGTGACTTATGAGATATAACACTTATTATTACATATAATAGTATTATTATTTCCTTGTTTGTATTTATGAATATGTTACCCTTATTATGATCAATAAGGACAGTTTATTTGTTTTTAATAACTACTTACATTTCTGCAACTATTGCCAGAAATATCTTAGTATCTCATTTTATACACTTATGGACTTACACCGATTGGTTTCTGAGGCATCGACATATTAGTAATATTGTTATTAGAGGATTTAAAATTTAAACTGATATACAGTCGAACCCGCTTATTGGAATACCGGTTATAGAAATATCCCGGTTTAACCCTTTCAACCTCACTTTTTTACTTGGAATGAAAGAAGTTGAAATCGTAATTTCTGAGCTTTTTTGTATGTAATTAGGTTACGCAAAAAAGTTTTCATAAGATTTTTTGAAGATATTCTTCTTTAGCGGCGAATCGATTGAGGGTAAAATTTGATTGATCCGCGCGCATGCGCACACCGACAGTATGGTATTAGTTGTTATACGGGCTCTGATTGGGTGTTGAAATTTTGAAATGGTCTGTCAATAATTGTTCAATATCGAGGTTATCGGTAAACAAAAATATTGTATAATATTAGTTTTTATTGATATGTGGACAGAAATAAAATCAAATTTATAATTATAGTGACTTTTTAAATAATTTTGAAAAGCCGCAGGTACGTAATTCTAAATGTTTCAGTTGGAAATACCTAATAGTTTCAATACCTATCTATTTGGAAAATGTAAACAAAATAATGTAGTTACATATTAGTAGGCAATGCTTTAATTTACATAATCTGATTACGAATAAACTTTCTACAAATCTTCATCTCATATATCGTTTTCTTACTCTATATTCTGTTGTATTTTATTTCGACAAAAATCAAACTAATAATTTTATTAAATTCATATAAATTTATGGTGTAAACGATTAGTTTGTGTATATTCCCACATGACGTATACGAGAGTTTGGTGCAGTTTGAAATGGCGTCAACTTTCGTACGGCGCGGTACACGTGAAGTGGGTTCAAGCCCCAAGCAAGTTATTATTTTTTTATTCTTTTTTATAGATTTTATGATTGTAAGTATATTATTATATAATTTTTGAAGATATTCTTCTTTTTTGAAAGTGGTAGATAATAAAGTTAGTTTGATTTTTAAACAAAATAAGTACAAATAACCTTTTAAGTATATTTACTTCGTTTAAATTACCTATTATATAATAGAAGAATATCTTCTTACGTACGTACAAAGTACACACACATTCTTTTTTCTTATATTTGACATTAACAGATGGGATATATGTGTCCCACTGGTATTGTTAACTGAGACATATATATCCCAGTGGTAGCCTATGAAAAAGGTCCAAGTGTTGTTGTCTCTGTCTCATACTTTTTGTTGCTGTCGTCATTAGTCTCAAAACGGAGTTCAGTTTCAATATCTGAAAGCTTATTGACTAAAAATTTAAGTTCCTTTTCAGAAAGCCCTCGTTTTGACATACTGCAAAAAACCCAATGGGTTAAATATGTCCCGCTTAAAAAAATCACTGGGACATTATTGTCCCACTAGGGTTATTCCTAGATAATCAGGAATATTTCTATCAAAATACCATAGCATATTTAGAATATGGTGATCACTGATATAAATGTTGAAATATACTCACGTACTGTTCAAAAATCTCGATGAATATGGTAAAAAGCGAATATAAACGCATTGAAACGTTGAAAACTTGTGAAAATAAATCTGTAAGTGGCTCCGGAAGTCACCCAGTGTTGTCAATTAAGATTTATTTTCTTGCTTTTGCACTAATAATAGGTTTGTTCTAGCATAAGTTTCAAACGGTTTGAAATCTTCAGCGAATAGTGGACCAGCGCCAGAGTAGAGGGGATAGCACTGGTGACTGTATTATGTTCTCTCACTGACCAACTGTTTGCTGACGGTTTCTGACTAGTTTGACTGTTTGCTAGAACAAACCTAATACCACTAAAGCAAAACTACTTTTAAATCGGGACGTATTTGAGCCAGTAAATATTTTTAAACTTTAGTGGGACATATGTATCCCGAGAGGGCAGAAAGGATTGAGGAATAGGAATTTGAGATCCGGAAACGTTCCTACTAGTTAACCACGATCGGTTATTAGAATATCCTGGTTATAGGAATAATTTTGATTGGCATGAAGCCTATTCCAATAAGCGAGTTCGACTGTTTTATTTGTAAATGAATTAAAACTCTTATTTTCTGGATGCATATTTAAATCCCTTTACACAGTCCTGCTAGAAAAAGGAATTAATCTTACGATATCTAAACAAGTGATGATTAAAATTATGAACCCAAAGAAACATCTGAATTGGAATTAAAGTACGATTATAAGTTATTTAGCTACTTTAAATCCTTCTTTTAACCTTTGCCGAGCGGTATAATTTTACACCGGTAACAGACGGCATAGGTACAATTGTACCTGTTATACATTTTCTTAAACAATCTTTAATCTAAAGGGAAATATTTGTTCGTTTTAAGATAATATTATTTAATACTAGCATAACCGCTTAAAAAATTTTTTACTATTGCAATAAATAAATAATAATATTCGGTAATTTGTTCTTGTACGGATTTACAAACAAAGATTAGAAGCCGCTTTTAATTGACCCTTCTTATCTATCGTAAATTATTGAAATTGCTGTAACAATAAATCCGGAAATAGTGGTCGTAAACAAACTCTATGAAGAGTAGCATTGTATACGTGTATACCTGAAAATTATCGTGAGTTAAAATGATTCTACATTTTTTAGTTTGCCGGCATGCTGACACAAGAGGTATAAATAGAATCAACAAAGAAAACTTGTATGATATATGGAATATGGAGTCTCTGCCACTAATACGTGCAGCAATGTCTCGTGATCGTTTCAAGACCATGCTAAAATTTATAAGATTTGACAACGAAAATACTCGCCAATAACGCAAAATAGCCGATAAGACTGCACTCATACGAGATATCTGGACAATGCTGAATAAAACTGTGCAACTAGTCTACAAACCATCCCAATCCATCACCATAGATGAACAATAATTGTTTCTATTTAGAGGCCGCACAAAATTTACACAATATATATCTTCCAAACCCACCAAACATGGTATTTTGGACTTGTAATGCATTAAATACCTTGTCCCATACAAATTCACCTTTATATTTGAAAAACAGCATATTTATGGTTACCGGCAAGTTAACGTTGGCGAACGAACAGTTTTGAATCTGGTCACGTCTTATAAAGATTCTTGATGAGATGCTAGCTACTGTATTAGAAAAAATAAGAGATTTCTACTCACCAATATGAAAGTAAGTTAGAAAAGAGCTACAGGTTTTTTCCACAAATCTTTTATACAATCATGATGCTATTGTATGATCTTATTTGCTAAAGAAAAACAGAGCAGTAGTGTTACTCTCGTCCATGCATATAACAGGATAACTAGCCAGAAATGATTGAGTATTAGAGTAAAGTTAAGGGGGGGTTGATATAATGGATAAAATGCTGGGTGAGTATAAAATCATACGTTTAACATTGCTTTGGCTCTTGGCCTTTTTTATAATATGATTGACGTCACATTATATCGAGAGCACAATCCATTACAAAAAAAAGGACCAGCGCAAAAAGTTTTTGAAGGATCTTTCTAAAGATCTTTGTGTTGCTGTAGATATTCCTCCTCAAGTAACTCACAGCATTCGTGGACCTACTCCAGTAACCGGAAGTTGCCATGTTTGTAAAACGAAAGGAAAAAACAACTTAAAACGAGAAAGAGTTGTGTAGTATGTTTTCTACCTTTGTGTGACGAAAATTCTTTTTCCGACATCTATGTATTGCGAAAATCTACACTACCATTCATTTTTGTATTTTGATTCAAATAAACTATCACCTAAATAAAACAGGTATTGATTTTTTTATAACATTTAAAAAAAATACAAGGTACAAATGTGCCTATGCCGTCTTTATCGGGGTAGGAAAAATTTAAGCCCCCTGCTGCCAACTGAATAAAGATGTCTTTGTTATATTTGGCTCACATAATCTACTGGATAATTGTAGAGATGTCACAAAAGTTCAAGTCGCTATCTCGTTAACAAAAAAAGTTATCACAGTTTGAAAACTCAAAAGTTACAATTATACCTATGCCGCCCGAAGAACCGAAGAAGGATAAACCTGTTACCAGCTAATAAAGGCTGTAGCGGGATAAGAAGGTAAAAAATCTGCACTCGGCTGGATTCTTATTTGGGATTGTCAACTCATAAGTACATACGGATGAAGTCCACAACGGCAGACATGGCGGAGGAGCGGAGCTTCGGTACGGTGTGGATGGCGGAAGTGGCAACCCTCGATTATAGGGGTAATATAGAATCAAAACGGTAGCGTCTGATCCAGAATGGACGGCTACAAACAGCGTCTGACCCAGAGTGGGCAGCTGATATAAAACTCACCAACCCGTCTAGCCAGCGTGGTGTTTTAAGGCTACTCATCCTTCCAATCTACATAAAAAATGGCGAATACTAAAACGAACGGATATGGTCCCCAGGTGGGTACGGTATGTTATGCCAAGTCCCACACCCAGAAAAGGGTCTGTACACACAAAATGCACATCGGAACATATAACATCAGAACGATAAGAACGGAAGATAACCTAGAAGAGTTGCAAGAAGAACTTAAGACCATAAAATGGGACGTAGTAGGCTTATGCGAGACAAGGCTTAAAGGCGAAAAAAGGACTCTACTAAAATCAGGGCACACTTTGTACCAATACAATTCAGGAAATAACCAAGGTGTAGGAGGCGTAGGCTTTTTGGTACATAAAAGAATTGAAAACTTGTTAACTAAATTCCAAGCGATTTCTAATAGAGTTATCTATCTGGTAATAAAACTAAATTGTAGATACAGCATTCAAATAATCCATTGTTATGCGCCAATTTCTTCTGCAGATGATGAAGAGGTAGAACAACTTTATGAAGACATTACAAGAGCCAGAAACCTAGAGAAAGCATATTACGTAATAATTACGGGAGATTTCAACGCTAAAATAGGAAAGAACGAAAATAACAACGACAACGAATATATTGGAAATTTTGGACTGGGAAGTAGAAATCACAGGGGAGATATGCTCGCAAATTTCCTCAGCAAAGAAAAGCTATTCTGTTTAAACACATTCTATAAGAAAAAGATGCAGAGAAAATGGACGTGGCACAGCCCAGACGGCAAAGTAAAAAATGAAATTGACTCGATTAGTTAGGGTGCGAATAGAAGTAAATACGAAATTCGATAGAAGAAAATTATTAACACAGGATAAATTACCAAACATAGAAGCACTCGAAATGAATCAAGAGGAATATCAAAGTGAACTAAAAAAGAAACTAGGACCTTTACCAGTATTCAACACGAAAGATATAAATGAAATAACACAAAAATTAACGAATGACATAACATCAACTACAAAAAAGATCTGTGATAAAAATAAAAATCCGAGAAAAACGAAACTTAAACAAACAACACTTAATTTAATGGAAGAAAGAAGAAGAACATCTAAAGAGTTACCAGAATATAAGTAATATCAACAATAAAGTTAAAAAGAGCATAAGGTCAGACTTGCGGGCTTATAAAACAAAACAAATATTGCAAACCATCGAAGACAATAGAAACATGAGAGTATTGAAAACAAATTTAGCAAAAGGAAAATCGAAGATAACTAAAATCAAAAACCAACAGGGGAATACGGTGACGGAAAAAACCTCAAATAATCAAGGAAAAACAAACGTTATACAAGAATCTTTATACATCCACTATACAGAACCCCGGAACAGACCATAGAACAATTCTAAACGTCGGCTCGGAAACTCTCCCTAAAATAACTTCTTCGGAAATTAGACATGCCTTACAGCAAATGAAGAATAAAAAAGCTCCTGGCGAGGATCATATAATGTCTGAAATGTTAAAAATGGGTGGCAACACCGTTGTAGAGGTTGTGGAAGTCTTGCTGAATAGGTGTCTAATAGAGAAAAGAATACCCAATCTGTGGGAAAACGCCGAAATAATACTTTTACACAAGAAAGGAGACACTACTAATATTGAAAACTACAGGCCTATAAGTTGTCACATTTATACAAATTGCTAACAGGAATAATAACCAACCGCATAACACAAAAACTTGATTTATATCAACCGGTTGAACAGGCAGGATTTCGAAAAGGGTTTGGTACTAACGATCACTTATAAACCATCAGAACACTGGTAGAAAAAACCACAGAATATAATATACCCTTACATATGGCATTTATTGACTTTCACAAGGCTTTCGATAGTATTGAAACCTGGTCCTTTTTGTCAGCCCTAAGAGATGCTCGAATAGACTCACGGTACACTACACTCATTAAAAACATTTATGAACAGGCCACATTCCACATCAAAATCAATGAAGACCAAAAAACCGAAAAAATACGCCTTGGTAAAGGTATTAGACAAGGTGATACTATTTCACCAAAACTTTTTACCTTAGCAATGGAAAATGTATTCAAACAGCTCGACTGGGAGGAAAAAGGTCTAAACATTGATGGTGTACGTTTGAGTCATTTGAGGTTTGCGGACGACATAGTATTATTCAGTACAGATATCAAGGAACTGGAACAAATGATGAAGGAGCTAAACCAGCAGTCAAATAAAATAGGTCTCAAAATGAATCTTCAGAAAAAAAAATAATGAGTAATATACAAACTAATCTTGTTATTGACAACGTCAGTCTTGAAAATGTAGACCACTATATATATCTTGGACATACCATTAAAATCGGCAAAGAAAACCAAATAGCCGAAATAAAAAGACGAATACAATTGTCGTGGGTAGCTTTCGGCAAGTTAAGCTTTATCTTGAAGAATAGAGATATACCAATGTGTCTAAAACGTAGAGTTTATGACAAATGTATCTTGCCTGTAACTACATATGGACTGGAGACCATGGCCTTTACAAAGAAAACCTTAGAGCAGCTCAGTACGACTCAAAGAGCGATGGAGGTGGGCCGTGCTAGGGATTAGTTTGACAGACAAAATTCGAAATATCGACATTCGTGAAAGAACAAAGATTACTGATGTCGCAGAACGTATAGCAAGGCTCAAGTGGCAATGGGTCGGACATGTTGCCCGAGATAATCCCGAAAAATGGACACAGAGACTAACAAACTGGAGACCAAGAGAGAACAGGCGAGGAGTAGGCAGACCGCAGAAGAGGTGGGCAGATGATATCAAACAAGTCGCGGGAAAACAGTGGATGAGTATTGCCAAGAGTAGAAATCGATGGAAGCAAATGGAAGAGGCCTATGTCCAGCAGTGGACGAACACAGGCTGAAGAAGAAGAAAAAGAAGAAGTACATATTAAATAAACCACTTAGCCAAATTTTTAGCTCTCTAAGTGGCCTCAGGAGTCCCCTCTTGCATAAAAAGTGTTTTTTCGGAAAAAAAAAATCTTGAACGATTGTTTGTGTGTATAATTATTTTGAATTCCTTGTATAAGACTTACAAATGTATCTTAATTTTCATTTTTTTAATAGCTACTTACTAATAGTTGTACATATTAACAAGGTAATTCGACTTCGTAAGTCCTAGGCTTTCAAACAAATTAATCTAAAGTAGTACTGGAAGTCGATATTTGAACTCTTCGTGTAATACGTCGATTGATATACGATTTTAGTAATTTTGAGTCATCTTTATTTACATTCATATCACATACATTTTCAGGGATTTTAAAACAGTACTTACGGCTGCAACTCTAAAACCGAAGTCCGATGTCAAATTTCTCATTAATACCATCCTAGGGTTATAAGCTTTCATTCGACACCTTATTTGTCATTCTATCTGTATTAATAACGGAGAAGTTGTATTCTCGGACGGACGGACAGACAGACAGACAGTCTTGAAACCGGAAATACATATTTGTTCTCGTCTTGCGAAGGCGCGTCGATTGATATCACTTGTACTATTCCGCTAATTTTAAAACAGTACTTCCGCTCGCATTTCTACAACCGGAAGTTTTAGGTAAAGTTTCTCACATTTAGTAACATGCTGGAATTATAAGCTTTCATTTAACACCTCATTTGTCAATGTACCTAGTATAATGACGGAGGAGTTATATTCGCGGTCCGTCAAACAGACGGACAGACAGCCTAGGTCAAATTTCTCACCTTTATTACCATCCTTGGATTATAAGCTTTCATTCAACACCTCATTTGACACTTGGTATAGTGACGGAGGAGTTATATTCGCGGTCGGACGGACAGACGGACACGCAGCCTAAGTCCAATTTCTCACCTTTAGTACTATCCTTGGATTATAAGCTTTCATTTAACACCTCATTGGTCATTTTACCTGGTATAATGACGGAGGAGTTGAGTTCACTGTTAGAAAGACGGACGAAAATTCAACGTTTTCATTTTTTCAAAATTGGTGAAAACAATTTAGCTATTCATTATAAATTTGGAAAAAAATTCGAGTTTCTTTTTTTTATAAGCTGGTAAAATATAACAGTTAATAAGAAATTAAATATTTAACGTATGTATTGTTATATTTCTATTTGATATGAAAATTAAATTTTGATAATTATAGACAAAATTCAATTTAATATAAAATATTTTCAATTTTCTCAACCACGGGCATATAAATTTAGAACAACCTGTATACAACAAATTTTTATATTTAATTTTAAGAAGTGATTAAACGAAACTCGGGATAATGCGCTTAAAATAAAACTCAAGTAAAATCGATAATAGGTCATTATCGTTGTTCGCGGAAGGTTCGATCATTAGCCGATGCTAAATAAGACTTAGTGGAAGTAGATAATAGATCATTAAATTTTGTAATTAGTAGAAAGTAATTTTAGAATGGGAATTAACTATTTTTCTTTTGAAATCCATTAAGCATATTTAGAAAGATTAAAAATTGGTTTTGAGGAATACTGCGAATGAGAGTTGGTGGTGGAATTTTGATTTGTGAATCTGGAAGGGATATTTAGAAAGTAGGGGAATGAATGACAAATAGAGATCAGAATGTTTTGAGCTGTCGAGAAGTGAAGTCCAGTAGTAGACGGTAGTGTACGGAGAGTGAGAAAGCCGGTGTAGTTCCGTGAGTGTGGAGTATCTATCGTGGAACGAGAGGTAGGCCAGGTTTGAGAGTAAAAGAACCTCCTTGAGCCAAGAGTTCCCGGTAGCTGATTGCAGTTTCGAAAAAGGTAGAACACAGCATCACGACAGAAGCAGGAAACGAGAGCTATACGAGCTAGTTTCAAAGGAGAACATTACTGGAAGCCAGGACGAGGTTTTGATTGCAGCCAAGGATAGCAGGAAACGGGTCTTGTGTGAAGACATTCTCAGTTCACCAGAAAAAGGTCAGTCTCATTTGTTTGGACATGAATGTATGGGTTTTTCGTATTAAATACCACATTTAAATTTGAAGAAACATAATCAATAATATCAGAAAAGCTTCATCAAACTTAAATAGAATTGTTGCTAATAAATCATAATAGTTAAATGTTAATAAAAACTTTCAATTGGAAACCAAAAGGAAATAAGATTCCCATGTGTAAATGTTATGTTTAAGAATAATAAGATATAGCAAATATTAAGCAGTGATTGCCATTTAAATAAAATAAACAATATTTTGATTACCATTGTAACCCATATGTGTTATTATTTTACTCTTTTCTTTCCTATCCCGATTAGGAACCATTGAGAAATACTTAGAAGCCACGTAAGTAAGTAATTAATTTTATAAAAAGCCCTGAGATTGAAAACATATTGATATGTGATCTGGTAAATTAATTAGATTATTATTAATGCATTGATTAAATTAAATGACATATAAAAATATTATCTCATATCAATAATCAAGATCACAACAGTATGTATTCCTGGAAATAATATCTTAATTTAAATATTTTAATGTCCTCAAAAATTTAGAGATAGACGTGTGAGCTATTATTGTTCTTCTTTATTACAGCTTTACCACATCCTTTTCCACTACTTCAATTTTGTTTTTGTTTTTTTCTGTAAGCCTCCAAGTTTCAGCATTATATAATAAACTACTGTTAATCATAGTCTCGTAGATATTAAATTTTCTCTTATTCGATATTTGAGTACTCCAAAGAATATTATTGAGACATCGGATTGCTCTTTTTGCTTGTATAATTCTGGAAGTAATTTCTTTGTCATCAGTTCCAGTTTTATCAAATGTTACTCCTAGATATTTATAACCTTGGCAGGCTTTAATTTTTTGATTATTTTCCATAGTAAGATGAATATCGTTCTCTTCTGAACCAACACATAAGTACTTTGTTTTATCTATATTGACGTCCAATCCCCATCTTTAATATTCCTCGACCAACTTACGCATCATGGAAATCCGTTGTCAGTTTTCAAAAAAAAGTTGTAATATTTAACCTTTGTCGATCGGCATAATTTTACACCGTTAACAGACGGCATAGGTACGATTGTACCTATTATATATTTTCTTAAATATTCGTTAATCTAAAGAGAAATGTATGTTAATTTTAAGCTAATATTATTTATTACTAGCATAACTGTTCTGAAGCTATTTTCTTGTGGCATTTTTGCAATTAACTAGTTTTGATGGGAAATAAGCTACAATTTTACTAAAAAAATGATTTTATTAACGTTTCGACGCCCAAATCGGGTGTCGTTGTCATTAATATTTTTTGTATTTTGACAGCGACACCCGATTTGGGCGTCAAAACGTTAATAAAATCATTTTCTTAGTAAAATTGTGGCTTATTTCCCATCAAAACTAGTTAATTACTAGCATAACTGGTAAAAAATTGTTGGATATTGCAACAAATAAATAATAATAATCGGTAATTTGTTCTTATACGGATTTACAAACAAAGATTAGAAGCCGCTGTGACGCAACCGCTCTTATTTAACGTAAATTATTGAAATTACTACAACAATATACTTATAGTGGTCGTAAACAAATTCTACGAAGAGTGGCATTGTATTGTATTTCAATTGGAAACATAGATCTCATCCCCATTTAGTTGTTTGGTGTTTGTCAATACGTGTATACCTAGAAATTCTCGTAAATAATAGTAAATATACATCACCGAAATGGCAACGAAAGAGGTGTAGGTACATAGAAATTACAAAGGAAACTTGTGTTAGGTGTGAACTATGGAGTATCTGACACTAATACGTACGTGCAGCAATGTCTTGTAATCCTTTCAAGACTATGCTAAGATTTATATGATTTGACAACGAAAATACCCGCGAATAACGCATAAAAACCGATAAAGCTGCTCTCATACGACATATCCAGACAATACTAAATAATAATCTGCAATAAAGCTCCAAACCATCCCAATGCATAACCACCGACAAACAATTGTCTCCATTTGGTGGCCGTACAAATTTTACACAATACCTTCCAAACTCGCTAAATATGGGATCAAAGTATTTTTGGCCTGTGATGCATCAAACGCTTATCTCGTACAATGTACAAGATCATCATTATATTCGAAAAACAGCATATTTTTGTTCCGGACAAATTAACGTTGGCGAACAAACAATTTTGGATCTGATCACGTCTTATAAAGGTTATGGGCAGAATGTTACCCCAAATAACTTTTTACCAGTTTTGAATTCGCTAAATTCTTGAATTCATGGCACATGACGTTAGTAGTGCTAGTAGACACAGGTAGAAAAAATAAGAGAATTTTACCCACCAATATGCCAGTAAACAAGGAAAGACCTGGTTTTTCCACAAATTTATATGTGCCAAAGAAAAACAAAGCAGCAGTGTTACTCTCGTCCATGCATATGACAGGAACAGTAGAAGACAGTGAAGTAGCGAAGTCGGAAATAATTCAGTATTACAATAAAACCAAAGCGGGATTGATAACATGGATAAAATGCTGGGTGAGTATTTGACCGTAGGTATACTCACCTAGCATTTTATGTCGAACATTGCGTTGGCTCTTGCCCTTTTTTATAATATGATTGACGTCACTGCCTTAGCATGCTACATTGTACACCGAGAGAATAATCCATTTAAAAAAACCAAGGACTAACGCAGGAAATTTTTGAAGGAACATTCTAAAGATATCTGGTTGCCTTTATTTCAATATTATAACGGTCCGAAATTCGTTGTATTTCTGCTCCATCCTGTATAACAAAGTTATTTGAAATTTCAATCTAGTTTACATTTGTAACACTTTCGCTACGCCCTGTATATTGAATCGAAGAATCGTAATTCCTAGCAGATCTCTCACATGATGTGTGTTTGTCGATTTCACGCTCCCACAATGTTAAGTATGTATTACGCAGTTCTTTCCTGATTCACACGAAAGTCGCATTTATGATCTGTTTTTACGCAGAATATGACGTGATTGTCTTTGAGTGTCTCAGCGATGCTTTGTGGAAACTCGCCGCCAAGGAAGTTAAAAGCTATAACTCCTTCAGTGGATTGTTTTTATCTACACTTTGAGTCGAAAGTGTTTATTTAATAAATTCCATTTGTAGAGATAAGGTCTCTAAGTGTCGATAAAATTCTTAAGAGTTGAGTTCTCAGATTTTGACCGTTGGGGTCTGACTTAAGCATTTTCTTCGCGGGCATCATAAGCCTGTTAACGGAGAATCAGCGATTTTCTATTGGCGAAAAAGAATGACGATGGATCAGTAGGGTGTCCTAATCATGATTCTCTCGCTATCCGATTGGTAGGGAAATGTTTTGAATGATCATTATTGGACAGAGTAGGTGATGGCTGTCAGAATGGGAGGAAGGCTTCTGATGTTGAGAAGGCGTTGATTTTGGAAATAGTTTTTTTAGGAGGGGATCGAGTTTGGGTTCGAGGGGGAGTTCCTTGGAAGCCGTGAAGCAGGAGAGTTCTGTTAAAGAGTTAGCCTCGGGAGGTCTGCAGTGTTGCAGTACCTGAAAGGTTAAGTTGCCAGTTTAGTTTGTGTAAGGTGAAGTTATTGTGCAATCTTGCTGCAGAAGCCTTTGTGTTGGAGTTCCATTATGGTCTAAGCAAAGCGTAGACTACCGCGTTCTCGCTGTTTTCAAGCGAATCGCCGATATGATTTCATACCACTTTTGGTATTAAATATTTTTTTATGCAGTCAGATCCGGAAGTAGGAGTTAGAAGTTTCATTTTGCATTACTAAGTTTAACATTACAGTCAAATCATGAAGTATATTTATATATTTCATTTTGATCCCGTTTAATATTCAAAAGGACTATTGAGTTCTAAAATATTTTTGTTCGAGTAGAAAGCCGAATTTTTCTATAAAAACTTTTTTTTATAAACTATGGATAAACCTTATGTACTGTTTCTGTACCTCTAAATATTGTGAAGTGACTTTCGCTTAGTGAAATAGCGTCTGGGACTTACAAACCAACGAACAACCAGAAGAAAATAGGACAGTGATGCCTAAAGGTATTATTTTTATGTTTGTAGAATTTTTGTTTCATTTTTTTTTATTTGATAATCTAAATCTCAATCTGTAACACCGAGAGATCAGAACTTAATTTTCTTTGTTTTTTTTTTAATAAATAATCTTTGATTTGCAAAATACAAATCTTATTATTTCCTTTCCTTCTCTTGCATCGTAAGAACAATAAAGAAATTGCCTAAGTATAAAATATTGAGTATAGAGTATTGAGTATAAAATATTAAGTATAAAATATTGAGTATAGAGTAAATAAAGTAAGTTACGTTATAGTATTTTGTATATATTTTCACAGTGACTATTTATTTTGTTTTATTTTGATTTAGTGATCTATCTATTTTTCTTTTTATATTTCTATTTTGTGAAATTTTGATTGCGTAAGGTAACCAGTGGCGCCCAATATTTTATTTTTTATTTTTTTATTTTCTATTTTACATCCTTATTTCGATTTTTCTATCTTTTTAGTTTTTCTAAACTACAGTATTGCCCAAAATAAACAGTACTGAAACTGAAACACAGATGTATCTTTGTGAGCGTTGTCATATTCAAATTAACTAGTATAGATCTGTCGAGTAATCTTTAAATAATTACTTATTATAGCCTAATTGTTAAAAATGGTGTTAAATACAGAGGAGAAAGTGTTTCTCGTGTAGCATTATTTTCGCTCATACGGAATCGGCCGACGTAATAGTGCAAGTCTGCTATACGTGTGTGATCAATTCACACAACAGTTTAATAAACGTTGTCCAAGTAATGCTGTAATTTTGAAGGTTGTTGAAAATTACAGCATTAGAAGTATTAGAACGTTTATTAAACCATTGCGTTGTGTGAATTGATCACACACGTATTGCAGACTTGCACTATTACGTCTGCGGCCGATTCCGTATGAGCGAAAATAATGCTCCACGAGAAACACTTTCTCCTCTGTATTTAACACCATTTTTAACAATTAGGCCTTATTAAGTAATTATTTAAAGATTACTCGACAGATATATACTAGTTAATTTGAATATGACAGCGCGTACAAAAATACATCTGTGTTTCAGTTTCAGTACTGTTTATTTTGGGCAATACTGTAATAAGAGTATATCATAACACCTTTTAAGAATCCACCCCTTTTTAAAGCTCTGAGGCAGTAGCGACCGTGGCCATGTTCTTCATTATGTAACATCCCCCTATATGACATATCAACATCTTGTCAAATTTCAAAAATGACACCCTTTCGTGGGACGGTTACAAAGTGCGCCCACCGTTTAGGCTTGTGTTTTCATTTAATGTTACAATCTCAAAGTAAAAACTGGATGATGATGAGGAGTCATTTTCTACGTAGTGCTGTAGAAACGGTCCTTGGTCGAAACAGAGTATGTATTTGTTGTATATACTCCTCCTCAAATATCTCACTCACAGCATTCGTGGACCGACTCCAGTACAGTAACCGTAAGTTGTCATGTTTGTCGAAACGAACAGAAAAACAACGTAAACTGAGAAACACTTGTGTAGTGTAACTTCTACCTGTGTGTGACGAATGTTCTTTGTCTAAAACTACATGTATGTGTTGCGAAATTCCACAATAACATTCATTTTTGTATTTTGATTCAAATAAGCTATCACTTAAATACAAAATGTATTGTTTTTTTAAATTATTTATTTAAAAAATGTACAAGGTACAAATGTACCTATGCCGTTGTTTATGGGGGTAGGAACTATTTAAGCCTCCTTATGGGAACTAAGTAAAGATTTTTTTGTTACATTGGACTCACATAATCTACTGGATAAATGTAGAGATGTCACAAACGTTCAAGTCTCTACCTCTTTGAAAAAAAAAGTTACCACAATTTGAAACCTCCAAAGTTACAATTGTACCTATGCCGCCCGACGAAGGTTAAGAACACAGAAAATGGTCATTGAACTACACTTAAGACGAACATACCTTTTAAAGAATTTAAGTTTTTAATCGGAAGCCATGTGCATTAGGTGATTTTTGCTGCTGTTTTGCTGATTCAAAAAACCTCTTTAACTGGCCTGAAGATGGGACAAATAATGAAAGTCCCGAAACCGATTGCCATTTTCTAAGATGAAAATAAAGAACATATATAGATTGTGAGTATTGACCTTTTTCATTACCAAATTACTTTGGTAATTTTTGGTACTTTAAGTTTTATTTTTTATATTTTTTACCATTAAATCTGATTTCTAAAAAAGTTTTAGTATACTGTATATTATATCTACAGCTAATGTATTTAAGTAACCGTCATTATGATACATTTGTGCAATAATAGTTCTTTTCCCGGAGCCCATTAAGGCGCAGTAACAATTTGCACCAATCCAACGACTTTCTTTCCAAAATAATGTCGTCTCATCAGAGGAAACATAAAACAACGGGAACGTAATGTCTGCAATTGCGCTTGTCTTTATCCGTTTCGAGTTCTTGTCTTGAGTTGCAGATGGATGTAACTTTTTGTCTAGACAAGAGTCGTAGAAGTGGCGTTTATCAAAAAGAACATTCTTTGAAATATTATCTCAATTTACGCTAATGGCCTCTTTATCACTGGATTTTCTATGTATGCTCTCAAGTAGGCGTCGGTGAATACTTCTTAAGGTAAGTGCTAGTAAAACAAATTCAAATTGTAACGGATGGAAATGATATGAAAAAGTTAAAATTTTACTACGCACAAAGAAGCCACAAAAAAGAATATAAAAAAAATTAATAAAAATAGGGAATACAAACCGGAATGTTAATATACACACACCGGCAAAATTAAAGAAACACCTTAAATATGGGACATGTTTGATATCTCGGATTTCCTAAACCAGTAGTCCGATTTAAGTGATTTTTTTAGTATGTTATAGCCTTATTATTTAAAGGTATCTGTGTAATATTATTGTTGCTAGACAGATAAATGTCATTTTATACCGGGTGTAACAATCATACTGTGTTTTTCTTAAAGTTTGGAACACCCTGTTGAATATTCTAGCATATTTAAAATATTGAAATTAAAACTCAATTGTAGCCTTAGGCTTTCTTAACATTGTTTTTTTGATTGATTTGCTTACGTTTGTTAATAAAACAGGTACTTTAACAACTAGCCATCTTCTTCATCAATAATACAGGGTGTTTCTAAATAAGTGCGATAAACTTTAAGGTGTAATTCCGCATGAAAAATGAATGGGTGCCACTTCGGTATGCGGTCTACCGTCTAATATGTGGTCTACGGCAATTTAGCTGATTCGGCAGGCGGTCTACGTACAAAAACAAATTAGAGAAACTATTACAAACATTACTATTTTATTATTACTAACAGCTTCACTGTTCAATTGGTAATTATACAAAGAGTACATTCTACCACATCCAATACTATTTTAATATTAAATATCATGCAACCGCAGTAAATATCGGTTTTTGCCTGAAAGGAGGAAGACCTAACCCTTCGGTCCAAACCCAACCTACGGGTATTAGAGTGAGAGAACCGCAGGGCAGGAGGTATTTGACCGCTGCGCGCAATCACAACCCACCCTTTTTATTATCACTAAACGGTCTTTTCAGCGTTTTAAATTAACACTCAAGGCCCATTTCGTTGATTCAAGTTTATATAGGCAACCCAAATTACACGCCGCTAATCCTCGGTTCGGGATTTAGACAGAATAACACGTGAAGTGTGAAGTAAAGCACAAGTAAAGTAAAGTATAAATATAAATAATAAATAAAAAGTTTGTAATAGTTTCTCTAATTTGTTTTTGTACGTAGACCGCATGCCGAATCAGCTAAACTGCCGTAGATCGCATATCAGACGGTAGACCGCATACCAAACTAGAAACTCTGCCGTAGACCGCATACCGATGTAGCACCAATGAATGACCGTTTGCTTTATAAATATATGTCCGCAAATGCTTCGTTTCCGAGATACGGGATGTTGAATTTTTTCTTACAAACTGACGATTTATTTATTGCTCTAAAACCGGCTGGTATATGCAAATGAAATTTGGTAAGTTTTAAGAGGTAGTCATTGCGCATTTTTTGACTTAAAATTAAGAATTTTGTATTCTCCATTGGCGTGCATACGTCTATACACATTTTAGATATATCCCGGATGCACGCCAATGGTGAATATAAAATTCTTAATTGTATGTCAAAAAATGCGCAATGACTACCTCTTAAAACTTACCAACCAATATCCCAACCAATTTTAGAGCAACAGACAAAGTCAGTTTGTAAGAAAAAATTCAGCATCCCTTATCTCGGAAACGAAGCATTTGCGGACATATGTTTATAAAGCAAACCGTCAATAATTTTTCATGCAAAATTACCCCTTAAAGTTTGTTGCACTTAATTAGAAACACCCTGTATTGATCATGAACATGGCGAGTTGTTAAAGTACCGAACTTTTTTATTATCCAACATAAGCAAATGATTCACAAAAGAAAATGTTAAGAAAGCCTAAGGCTATAATTTAATTTTAATTTCAATATTTTATATATGCTAGAATATTCCACAGGGAGTTCAAAACTTTAAGGAAAAATCACAGTATAATTGTTACACCCGGTAAAAATGACATTAATATGTCTAGGAAAAATATTATTACCCCCGTATTCTTAAATAATAAGGCTATAACGTACTAAAAAAATCACTCAAATCGAACAACCAGTTTATGAAATCCGAGACATCAAACATGTCCCATTTTTAAGGCGTTACTTTAATTTTGCCGGTGTGTGTATATTTTAAAAATATACAGAAATGACATCAAAAAAAAAATATTTTGGTAATCCATAACCATTACAAGAAGATATGAAATTAACCAACGTAAATGTTACATAAAAGTAGTGTTAAACATAAAAATGCTGAAAAATATTGAAAATATTCTCTCCTTTCTAGAATGGTTCCCAGAAAGTTTCTTCTATCGAGAATTGTAAATTCTGTATGGTATGTTAAACAGTAAATGGTTAAGTTCAATTAGTTACCACTATAAACAGCCCGGATTAACCGATAATAGTATAACAGGCCCGGTTTCAGGTAAAATTTATTTTAGGCTTTATTATGGGAGTACCGTCTAGTCAGTGTTAATTGCAAAAGACCAACTCTGTCTACCTCGGTGGCTTATCGCTCCGGGTGGGTCTTAACAATGGGCCAGGTCAGATAAATTTAATAATATTTACGAGCGCACTAATTGAACTTAAACCATTTACTGTTGAACAAACCATAACAATGTTGGTTGTGTATTGTTATCTTACTTAATGCTGTAGATAATGTGCTACATGAATATGATTACCATTATTTTCTGTGTGGACTTTTTTAAACATTCTTCTTCTTTACATGACATCTCCCCGAAGAAGGTCGGCAATCATCATAGCAATTCGCACGCTCGATACCGCTGCTCCAAAGAGATCTGCAGAAGTGCAGTTGAACCAAGCTCTCAAATTGTTTAACCAGGAGATGCGTCTCTTTCCACGACTCATTCTACCTGGTATTCTTCCTTGAATTTTAAATATTAGTGTTTATTAATATTTACTACAATGTTATTTTTCTTTTAAAATAGAATATCTACCTTTGGGTTACCTTTTGTTAATTCGTTGTACACTAACAAAAAAGGCAGAATGCAAAACATGTTGATAATTTTTATACGTTTTTTGAATTCTACCAAATCCTAAATATTGTTATTATGTTGAATGAATAAACGCTATTATTATAGAAATACATAATATATTATACGCCAGTCAATGGGAGCAAGAATAGGAATCATGCCGATGTGTGTTTTTATCTTGGGGGTGGTTCCCACCCCCTCTTAGAGGTGGAAAATTTTTTGGTTAAAATTACCACGGAATTCGCTAGAGAACCTAATTCTAAGCAAAAACTGTTCTATATTTTTTTTTGAAAACAATCATTTGTGAGATATTCGTGGTTGAAAATTG
Organism: Diabrotica virgifera virgifera; assembly: GCF_917563875.1. Taxonomy (NCBI): domain Eukaryota; kingdom Metazoa; phylum Arthropoda; class Insecta; order Coleoptera; family Chrysomelidae; genus Diabrotica; species Diabrotica virgifera. The sequence continues at coordinate 182,841,740 of NC_065447.1, forward strand.
TCCATTTTATTTGAAACATAATACCTTTTCGAACGGTTTTTTGTGAATACCTTAAAAACTATGCATCTGCAGTGGTGTTAAAAAGTCCTAAATCACCTTACCAAATACGCGGTCTGTCGTCGATTTTTCCTTGTTCAGCATACTTCTTAATGACTCTAATTACTGTAGATTGATTACTAGCGGATGCTATTTCGCGACTAGATTTGTCGTTTTTATGGTGAAAAATAATTTCAAAACTATTTTCGTTCGATAATTTAGTTTGTTTGGTCTGGGATGACATTTTGACCTTTTTATCAAAAATCAAAGAGCGAATAAATGTGTTAGGGTATGTAACTACAGTGTTTATATAGTCAAAATATGTGGCAAATTTGTCATTAAGATTCAATTTAATAGTACTTTAACGACTTAATAATCACCTCATAATTCCCTCGGATTATGGGAAATTCCTTCAATCAGATTATTTTAATTTTTTCTGTAGAATTTTGAGCTAGTAATTAAACAAACATTAGTAAGTATACCGATAATGCCAATTAAAAGCACAAACTTAAAATGAATTAGCGAAAATACACAAAAAACTTGTGTTAAACCTAAAAAACTCTAAGGCGCTTAGGTGATGCAGGACTTTCTAACACCACTGTAACTAAAAAACTAAATTAAACATTTTTGTAGGTTATAAAAAAACAAAGAGACACTTGCCTTCATAAATCTTCTAGTAATAATACAAAACGGGATGTGGTAGGTGAAAATAATTTTTTTTTTGGTACATTCTCAAATTGGTGTATTAAACTTGAAATTACAAAGAAACGGTCGATTTTAGGTGTACAATGCTACCAATACCTTTTGTAGTGCTTGAAAAGACCTTTAAAATGAGCTATATTAAAGGTCTATTACATTTAAAATAGGCGAGATATGCTGCAAACAAAATTGATAACTAATGTATTTTAAGAAAAAATGAGAAATAGTTTTAGCCCCCATCCACCAAAATGTAAATGCATGGTTTTCCTTCTACAATATCTTTTATTAGAGTGTTATTTCTATGTTCAAAAAGTTGGACTGGTTTAAAATTAATGGTTTTTGAATAAAAAGATCAAATTATGGAGCGCATTTTTAAATTTTCTTAAAAATCTTCTTTTTTCTCTATGTATCTTGAAAATGGTAAGAGATACAGTAATGAAAATATAAAAAGAAAATTTTTATCGGATAAAGCATTTCATTTCTGTGTGGTATCTTTTTCTCGTATCTCTTATCTCTTTCGAGTTACATGGAGGAGAAGGAAGTTTTTTAACAAAATTTAAAAATGCGCTCTATAATTTGATCTTATTTTTTTCAAAAACCATTAATTTTAATCCAGCCCAACTTTTTGAACACAGAAATAACATTACAATAAAGAGTATTGTAGAAGGAAAACAATGTATTAAAATTCTGATGGATTCGGGGTTAAATATATATCTCATTTCTTCTTAAAATATATTAGTCATTAAATTTTTTGCAGAATATCTCGCTTATTTTGCATGTAATCAACAATTAGTATTGCTCATTTTAAAAGTCTTTTCAAGCACTACAAAAGTTATTAGTATCATTATACACCTAAAATCGACAGTTTTTCTGTTATTTCAAGTTGAATACACCGATTTGAGCATGCAGCAAAAAAACAAACTCTTCTTACCTACCATACCCCTCTTTGTATTTTAACTAGAAGACTTATGAAGGAACGGATCTCTTTGTTTTTTTTTATAACCTGCAGAAATATTTTATATAATTTTTTTGTTAGATGCATAGTTTTTAAGGTATTCGCGAAAATCCGGCCGAAAAGGTGTAATTTTTCAATGAAAATGGCCAATTTTCAACCACGAATAACTCAAAAAGTATTGAGTTTTCAAAAAATAATTATAGAACAGCTTTTGCTTAAAATTAGGTTCTCTAGCCTTTTCCGTGGCTATTTTAACCAAAACATTTTTCACCCCCGAGAAGGGGTGGGAACAACGCCCAAGATAAAAGCGCACTTCGGCATAGGGTAGACCTTGATTCTTGAGCTACTCCCTACTTACTGTTAAAATATCAAGTAAATCGATGTAGTAGGATGGAATTCGGAGCCAAACACCCTCATTGACTGCCCTAATAATGGATAATACACACTGGCAAAAGATAAAGAGGTTTAAATACAATTAACGTTAGAAAACTGCAATATCTGGGACATGTCATGAGGAGCGAGCGTTATAACTTATTGCAATATTAATAATACAAGGAAAAATACAGAGTAGAAGCAATCGTGGAAGAAGATGCATCTCCTGGTTAAACAATTTGAGAAGTTGGTTTAACTGCACTTCTGCTAATTTCTTTAGAGCAGCGGTATCGGAAGTGCGAATTGACATGATGGTTGCCGACATATGACACATGAAGAAGAAAACACAATGGATAAAAATTTTATAAAAGTTAATTTTATTTTTAACTTACCACGCAGTACCGTGGGTGGTCGGCTTTAAACTTAACTGTTTTGTATATTTTGTTGTAACGTCAGTTTTTGTTCACCGAATATTATTATATAATAAATATAATAATAATATATGAATTATTAATAATGGAAAATATTTTAAAAAGTTCTGTCGATGAGATCAATAGTTCATCTGACTGTAAATTTAAACCGTAGGTATTTTCCATATTATGCATAATATATTATTACAATAGAGTCACAAATATAGAATGTGACAAATAACCTACCTTACTGTATGTTTAATATAAATAAAATATTTTAATTTAAATATAAATTCCATTTTGCTATTTTTGTATTTGTAAGAATATACAAATACATAAATATTATTTTTAAAAATCGAAAATAGTTTATAATAGGTACATGTCGAGTTCCACAGAAAATATCAATTTTTTGATGCTAAAAACATCAATTTTAAAAAAATGTATAAACATTTTCAATTTCGTTGCACTCCCAAAACGAAGCAAGTACCATATTCTGGTTCAATCAGACTGCAGGAAGAGTCTATACCGGTTTCGGGGCTTTTTTCCCCATCATCAGTAGTCCCATATCCTCTTATATGGTACTTGCTGCGTTTTCGGGTTACAACGAAATTGAAAATGTCTATATATTTTTAATTAATTTATTTTTTTTTGAGTACTTTTTGGACTGAGCTGGAACGCTGTTAGCTGACTAGTTAAGATATCCCTAGTACTGTTGGACTCGGACAGGAGAGGAGAACACGCCAGGGCACACAGACCAGAGTATGGTCCATGCGTCCCGCGTGCCCCCCATAACCAGCCGCCTACCAACTAAAAACCACCCCCTCTTCCGATCCGGAAGCATATTTACAGATGCTAGCGTGTGGAGACACCAGGGTGTTGAAATCAGTTAGGGTTTGGAAAAACAATACATGTACACAAGCTAGCGTGTGTAAACACCAGGGTGTTGAAATCAGTTAGGGTTTGAAAAAACAGTACATTTACAAATACTAACAGATTTGGACACCAGAGTATTGAAACCAGCTAGCTTTTTCGTGGCTATATGCATAGATGCTAACGGCTATTTACATTGATTTTATACAGTATTTACAGCGACTTAGAGGAAAAATCTGGAAACAGGTCGATTTTTAATTTTAAATTATGACTTTTTGACATATATATCAAACTAGTGACGTCATTCATCTGGGTGTGATGACGTAATCGATGAATTTTTAGATAACAATAGGGGTCGCGTGCTAGCCCATTTGAAAGGTTATTCAGTTCTCTATTCAGTAATATAAATATTAACATAATTATTTATAAAAACATTTTTTTTAATAAAATTTATTGACACAAAAAGAAGAATGTATGTAATTTATTTAATTTAAAATACGCTCTACTGCTGTCAAAAAACAGAAAAAGAAGTTTTTTGATAAATTAAAGATTGCTTTTCGCTTAATTTTAATGTTCAAATTGCCACCCATCTGTCTCTTGGCAGTTTGAACGTTGAATTTAAGCGAAAAGCAATGTGTATTTATAAAATAAACATTTTTTTCTGTTTTACGACAGCAATAGAATGTATTTTGAATTAAATAAATTACATATCATTCTTCTTTTTGTGTAAATTAATTTATTTCAAAATAATTTTTCTAGGACAACCTGTACAAATAATTATGTCAATGTTTACAATATTGAATATAGAATTGAATAACTTTTCAAATGAGCTAGCACACGACACCTATTCTCATTAAAAAAAATCATCGATTGCGTCATCACACCTAGATGGATGACGTCACTAGTATGATATATATGTCAAAAAGTCATAATTTAAAATTATTAAAAATGGAACTATTTCAGGAATTTTCCTTAAAGTCAGTGGCTTCCGAAATAATGAATTTATTCCAGACATTTGCACTACACTGTATAAAATCAATGTCAATAGCCGATAGCATCTATCCATGTATAGCCACTAAAAAAGCTCGATGGTTTCAACACTCTGGTGTCCAAATCTGTTAGTATTTGTAAATGTACTCTTTTTCCAAACCCTAACTGATTTTAGCACCCTGGTGTCAACACACGCTAGCATCTGTAAATGTACTGTTTTTACAAACCCTAACCCATTTCAACACCCTGGTGTCTACACACGCTAGCATCTGTAAATGTACTGTTTTTCCAAACCCTAACCGATTTCAACACCCTGGTGTCTACACACGCTAGCATCCGTAAATATGCGACCCGGAATATCCCTGAACGTGTTCAGTGGATGAACGAAACATGGGTATATTCTGCGCAGTCTAAAAAGGATGTTTGAAGATATCTTACGTGTTAAAAAATTCTATTATGCTTGCCTAGACTTCCTGCCTTCACATAGCAGGAAGTCTATATCGGAAGTTTGAATAACTGAACCCAAAGCACCTGCCTAAAAGCGGCAAACGCTTGTGGAATAGGTCCTGGCTTAAAAGTTACACCCGAGCAGCGGAGAGACGTAGCTATAAGTGTTATGATAGTATCTATGGTCTTGGATCAGGGATTTCTCTCAAGAGGGAGAAAAATTGTCTTTAGAAAAGAGAATTAACGTGTTGGAAATCTGTCTCGGACCATCATAATATTTTTTTTTGTTTTTTTGTTTAATATATTTTCCTTCTTTATATATATTATATTTTTAAATTTTTATATTATGCCCTTTTGTAATGACCTGGAGTGACCCACCTCTGCCATTTTGCTCAAGCCTTTCCATTAGAGACTAACGCTTCATTATTTTTGTTATAATATCAATAATGGTTTCGAAGTTGCTCTTACTGCTAGTCGCTATTCGCAGAAAATTGTCATGTCTAATGTCTCCTGGCATATTTCGCAGGATACACCGCTCACGGGCGAAAACATTGCATCTAAAGATACAATGTTCCGCATCCTCCCTCACGTGGCAGGTTTGACACGTGTCATCGTATGATTTCCCGATTGCGAAAGTAAATGATCTGAAGGACCCATGTCCTGTTAGAAATTGTGTAAAATAATAATTGACACGCTTGAACTTGCAGTCGTACCACGTCCCAACACCTGGGATCAGTCTCTTAGTACACTGGGCTTTCGTGTTCTCTGCCTCACATTCCCTTTGCCAATCTTCCATGATCTGCTCGCGTGCGGTCGACCTTACACTCGGTACGCGACCATTGTCGTTTTGTATAATAATTGGCGTTCCTTGGCTAATAGGTGAATGGGGGCGCGCCCGCTATCACCTACAGGGCCTTGGTAGAAGTAGTTTTATATGCACTAGTGACTTTCAACAGACATTTACGTTGCGCTGTCGTTATCATATCCCTGTACTTTTGGTATCTTAGTACCCCGAACCCAACTGGGATTCCGTAAAGAACGGTAGGCTGAACGATATGTAGGTATAGCCTTCTCCTGGAACTGCTCGGGCCTCCAATCTTCGGTGTAATTTTTTGGAGGGCCGTCATCTGCACTTCCGCCTTCTTCACCACTCTTTCCAGGTGTTTAGTGAATCTCAGTCCTTTGTCGAGGTCTATACCTAGATATTTAGCGCATTATAATGGACGTTGTTATTTTCTAAGTGGAACAACAAGTCTGGCCCATTTCTCGGGGTTTTTAGGATGGCGATCTCTTTCTTGCCATCTGCAAGTTCAAGGTCGTTGTCGGTCATCCAATCATTTACTTTCTTATAGCAATTCTCTACGGTCTCAACTAGCACCCGATATATGTCACTAGTCGTGAGAATGGGCAAGTCATCGGCGTAGGCCACGGCTACACTATCTCTGCCTTATGGGATCTCTAGCACTCCATTATATAGAATATTCCATAAAGTTGGGCCGAGTACCGAGCCTTAAGGTACACTTGCTATTAGCTTTATATCTATATTTTTCTTCACAGTTACACACATATCTGTGCGGTAGCTTTTAACAGTGTTAAAAGTATGTACTTAGGAAAGTACAAATGTTGGAGTACTTAGGAAATCCTTTTGTTGGAACTTTACCACGCTGGGCAGATGGTACGTGAATTATTTAAAATTCCCTGATCTTACTGTTCGTCTTGGTGCCCGTATCGCTTATAAATTTTGAAAGCCGCGGAGGGAGTAACCAAAGAGATTTCCATCTGTTGTCAATCTGGTAGTATGGAAAACGATAGTTATTGTCGGTTTCTCTACTACTAGATTGAAAACTTAGTTTATAAATTTTGAAATTTGAGGGCACATACTTGGGACCAATTTTTTTGTTCCTTAGTACCTACTTGAATCTGAAGGAAAAAATAAAGTGAAGTGCCGCTACCCCGAACGAGGGTAATCTTTTTTGCGACGTTTCAAAAATTCGATGAGCGAAATAATAGTGATTTTAAAGTGTAAACATGTTGGGCCTTGAAATCACTGTAGAAACTGTTTATAAGCATCTAAAAATCTTAAAAAAATTACGCTCTTTTTCTGTACTATTAAAAGAATGCTTTGGTTTTCTCTTTATTCTCAATATACAGGGTAAGCCTCTATTATTTCGGAAACCGATTGCACGATTTTTATAGATTTTGGTATGTAAGGGTCTTGTGATGCTGCCGATTATATGGTGGTGCCTACTTTGTTGTCAGATCTTCTGTTATTCTGTAAATCTAATGAACTTTCTTATTTCCAAAAATATATCATCCTGTATATTTTTTACCTTTTAAAATCCTTGAGAAATACTGCTTATTTTTCACATAATGCTCCCTACACTTAGATGCTATACTTTCGGAGTTATTGCTAGATTTATATTATCTTCGCCGAAATTAATACATTTAAATTGATAAACACTTTTAATTTGAAGAATATTCAATAATTTATATTCTAATAATATCATAACAAGGTCTACTATCAAAAAAATAGAAAAAGTTTAAACGAAACTGGTGAAGTAATAGTTATTTACTAACAAGTGCAGAAAGTCATACTTTTCCCACGCGACTGAAGTTTGCCGAACGCTGCGAAGCGGGAGTTCGGCAAGCAGTCGAGTGCAGAAAAGAGACTTTCTGCAAGCGTTAGGAACAATATTTTTTCTACGAGTCTTTAAAAAATGACCAAATATTAATCAATTAATTTAATTAATATGAAAATACATACACATATTAATTCTTTGACAAAGTTGTCAAAACCAAAGTTTCAGTATAATTGGTTAGCATGACGACAATCTTGGTTTCCATAACGACGATTCAAACCACTGGAATTGTCTACTGATTTGACTTTCGAATATTATGTCAAAATTATTTTATTTCATCGAATTCTCGCGTTAATTTCATTAAAACATGAACACAATAAAATATATTTGAAATACAATAGTAAATAATATCTAAATATTAGTTTATTGCATGTATTATAATTATTTTAAGGCCATATTAACATATCTAAATTAACACGCGTGCGGAAAAGTAAAACGCGTGCGGAAAAGTAACACGCGTGCGGAAAAGTAAAACGTTCTAAACCAAAATGCGTGCGCGAATGTAGACATTTTTGCACGCTCGTAGAAAAAATATTTATCCAAATTATAACGCAGAAAACCTACATCAGCTGAAAACAAATTCATGTTAAAGGTATGTTCATATTTGAGTCATACTGTAGTAAAATTAGGAGTTTTAGGAAACTAATAAAGCCGATTACACCTGATTCTCAAAAGATTGTCAGTTTACTTCAATACAACAAATCATGTAATTTTTACAGCTGCATTTTGCGACATCCCTTACTGCTCAATTCATCTTTTTTCTGTGGTAATCCTTAAGTTTTCCTGTGGTTATTTCTGAATACTGGCAGGTTTTGTTTAATAAACAATCTTTTTAAGTGGCCCAAAGAAAATATTCCAAAGGATTCATGTCAGGTGATCGTGGAGCAATTAGATAAAACCAAGCCTCCCGATACAGTTCAGGGAAACACATTATTTAGGTATCATGCCTCTCCAGAAGCGTAGAATGAAGTGAAGTACCATTTTGTTGCAGCCAAATATTGTCGTTTGGTATATTGTTATTTTCTGAAAGTTTGGAGTAATGAGATTTATATAATAAAATGTAATAGGGAACTTACATAAAATTTTAAATTCGATAAAAATGTTATAAATCACAACAGAACATAATTTAAAACATGTATCAAAGATAAAAAAGTTGTCTTCCTTTTTTTTATTTACATTTACGTGCTCGGCAACTATGGCCACTCGCACGGGGGGATTACAAACAATATTACAGAGGTATAATAGAATTAATAAGTTATCCTAATATAGTAGCATTAGGCATTAAGTTGTCACAATAGTATCATATAAAAATGTTTTAGAGTTCATGATACAGCGATACTTTTTTAAAAAACTCAATAACTTTGTCTATCTGGTTAGAGTCACTGAGTATTTCACATAGCTTCGGTTTGAGATCTAGCTGTCGTCTTACTGTACTGTTTGACTGTTAGGTAGCACTGGCATGTTTGACAGTTTAGCCGGATATCTGATGTCATTAGGAAGCTGTGTGTTAGTTTGGTATGGCCTATACGGATTCTTCTTATAATTGTAAGGTATTGTCTAGAAAGTCCCGTGGGTCCAGTGCATAGAGTGTATAGAGTGGGTCCAGTGCTTATACAATGACGGCTGGATTGCACGTAATGAAGTATTTAAAGAACTCCAGTGGGTTTGCCATAATCTGCTGGTGAATCTGTACGCTTCTGTTTTTAAGTCTTTGGTAATCTGGATATACGTTGTTGACGTGGTATCTGTTGAAGCCGTTTTAGCATGTTGATCTGCGAGTTCATTGCCAGATATACCAATGTGAGACGGAATCCATATGAAGGTGAGCTTAATGTTTAATGTAGAAAGGTGGTGATAACAGTGATGGATATTTTGGACAAGGGGATGATCGGTAAATAATTCCTGAATGCATAATAAGGAATCTAGAGAGTCTGTACAAATGGCAGCATTTAAGTTCGGGACTTCGGGAGGTTAATATGCTTAACAGCCTGTAAGATTCTATATAATTCTCCAGTGTGTACGCTACACAAAAAAAGAAAAAAAGAAGCACAAATGAGATTGTTTTTAGAGGTGACTATACAGCCAACGCCCATGTCACTCTTGGAAGCATCGGTGTAAAAACCTTGAACAAATTGGTCCTTATATAGTGGTATCCCTCGAAGTGTTTTAAATGAGGAAGTTTGGAATTTGTTGAGTTGGTTTCTTGCAGGCATATAATGTTTGGATTAAATTGTGATAATAAGTGTTGGATTGATTCTCTCTAGTCGAGGGAAGAACCCATTGCAATTCCACTGAATTAACTTGAATACAAAAAAGAAACAATACACGAAGATAACTATTCATTATGTGTGCTGTGATTAGATTCGACATCAGAGGGGTTATCGGAGGAGACACTTATATAATCTTGTGTATAATCGGAAGTAGTAGGCTGTTGTTTTAATTTTTTCGAGATTCTGGTGATACGGTTTTTTAGTGACCTTTCCTTAGTACCTGTGTGAATCTGCGATAAGTCCTTCGGAAAACCATCTATGTCGGAGGAGAATTTTTGGGCTTCTAGTAGAGGGTTGGGGAATCCAAAAGAGTTTTCAAGGAAAGCAATGAGTTGAGTATAATTGAGTGTAAAATTACCAGGATTTTCTTTGTAAGCCGATTCTATATCGGAGATACCATTAGGCCCCATTGAATAATTCGGTTTTGGCCGACCCCATCAGATTTGGCCTTTTTTTGGCCTGCTTTGGTGGCATCATGAACGTCGAAGGGTCTTGAGAAGTTGATTGCTCCAGAGTAATGGAAGAAGAAAGCATGGTAGGAGTATTAATTGGACTGTTAGTAGGATGTCCTCTTTTTTGTCCTACTGTCAAAATGGGCTCAGTATTAGTTGGAGGAGGGATAGATAGATTCGTAATGGTAGCCGAGGTAGGTGTGTCGTTAGCGGAGATGGACTCAATTTCTGAAGTTGGAAGTTCTTTTACTGAAGTTAGGGAGTCAGCTGAAAGGAAAGAATCGGTAGGATCATTGGCTGAAATAATTGTATGGTCTATTTGACTGGGGACTTTAGGGCAAGACTCCGCAGTATGTCCCGTAAGCTTACACAGAAAACACTCCAATCTGTCGGTGGATGAAAATATTCTGGATGAAGCATTTTCATGGTTTATTATCAGTGAAGATTGCACTTCAAAATCCTCCTTGTCGGGAATAACAACTGTAACCCTACGAAAACTCATGATATGTACATATTGATCATCCGTTGTTCCGCATTTTACAAAAGTAACAGGTGCAACCAGCTGTAAGCCAATATTTTTTTGGTGCTGTTCGATTAGTAAATGCGGGATGGAAGGACATACATTATTTGAAATGAGAATTCTTTTGGCCGGCTAAAATAAGCATGCGGATAGGTGCGATGGTGGAATTAATTGTGACGTGAGCAGTAGTTTTCAGAAGTTTATCAACGATTTCAGTCGATGTGAGAAAAATGCATATTCGAATATTCGATATGCGAGACGCAAAAGAACTATTTTTTGGTTGAACTGTTTCACCAATTGCTTTAATAAATTTAAATAAAACGGTATTTGGAATGGAGTGCATCACAATTGATTGTTCCCGTTTCGGCAATGAAGGGGGAGGAGGCCTGGAGAGTGCGGCAGCGACATAGATTTTCTGTTGGAATTGGAGTTGTCTGATGTAGATGTGGTTGGTTGAGAGTTGTTCATGATGTGTGTAGTCCTGGATACCAAAACTACAACACAATATCAAGAGTACTTACAGACCCTTTCGCAGATTGGAAAGGGGAAAGAGATAAAAGAGCTCACCTGGTTTCCTTGGATTTTCACTTATTTTATTTTACTAACTTTTAAACTAATAAATACATTAAAACCTTGTTTCCTAATCACATTGTGACTGAGAATAAAAAGACGATAAGGAAATTCGAAATTAATTAGCACTTCGCTTCATGTTGTTAGCTTGTCGATGGTCAACACGTGAATGAGTTGTTTGTCTTTAGTTTGGCCCCTAAAGATGATTAAAAATTCAAATGATACCAGCCAGCCCAAAACGCGTCGTGACGTCATCGTGTTATATGTTTACAGTTTGCACCAACAAAGTAAACAAAATTGTACATAATTTTAAATTAGACATTATAAATGTCAGTAGAAAATAAAAAATGGTTTTATTTTCCATAGTAAACCTTTTTCCCTTTCCTTCAAAAACTGTATATAACTGTATCTCAACAAACTGGTATATAATATTACAATGACATACCTACGATAAATTTCATTAGAATATAAATATTTTTTCCTTATTCCGCGCCGATGAGCTGCAAATACCCAAGTAGGTGGAGTCCAATAAACTAAAGAAGGAGAAGAAGAATATACCTAAATACAACCATATTCATAACTATATAATAAATCTATGTGACGTCACGGGTCGTTTGAACTATTTTATATCGCAGAAGACTTTAAATTTGTATTTCTAAATTACTACGAATTTATTGATGGTGCTAAAAACGAAAATGGAGTTTATTTTAAGTTATAAGTGGGGAAGCACTTAAAAATCGGAGTTTTACCCAAAAAATAAAAAAAAAATTAAGTCACGTTCTTCAGCGTTTAACTCGCAACAGTTCTGTTTGATTTTAATATTTTGTTCTGAAATTTTTACTGCATAAATTCTTCACCTATCTATAGTATATGAGACCTACTGTACGTCTTTAGAGTTATTTTAATAAAGGTTATGAATTTTTAAAATAAATGTGTACATTTGTGATTTGCAAAGTTTAATCGCAATATTTGAGTGACAAAATGTAAAAGTAGCTTTTTAATCACGTTGACGTTAGAATATAAAGTACAAAAAAATGTACTGGGGAAATTTAGGTCAAAATGTATTATAGAAAAACAAATGGTGCAACTTTTATTACCGACGTAATCCACCCCCAAAATAACTCTTATTTCTCGAGACACTGACCACGGACTGTAAATGGCTACTTTTGGTCTTACTTTATGTTATCAAGTATATTCAAATGGGAAATAAGCCACAATTTTACCTAAAAATGATTTTATTACCGTTTCGACGCCCAAGTCGGGTGTCGTTGTCAAAATACAAAATAATACTAAATAAACAAAAATGTTGTTGCTTAGTAAAAAATTCTTCTAATAATTTATTTAGTCTGACTCATTTATATCGGCAATTCAGACACGTATTATACATTTTAAAGTAGACGACTTTAAAATGATATTGCCAATAATGATGAGTTGCGTTCCTGGGACGACTTTACTAAAAGATAGTTCATTCGATTACATGAAATCAATCCCAACTCAAGAATATCCGCCACAAAAAATCATAGCATGTGATCTGTCTTTAAAAAGACAACCAAATGCAACGGTGGCACTGAAAATCTCGCGTTAGAGATTCCATAGTAAATCACGAGGGAAAACCAGGAAAAACCTCGTGATACTATCCCGACATCGTAAGTATTTGGGTTTACATTTAGTTTACTCTCAAAACTAATACCAAATTCTGACTTGATATTTTGAATTTTAAATAATACTAAAATTCTAAATATGCACTAACTCGATATGTTACTGATTTACTAATTGTGGTATTTTCTTTCTATTGACTTCCTCCTTTAATATGGGTAACCACATTCTTAAATTGAAGAAAAAAATATGTGTATAGATTATAATTATTGATCTTCGTTAATTCTACACAGTTTATGTACAGGTTCTTTAATTTCTTATTTCTTCAACATTATCCCTAAGTTTTTGTAACAAATCTTCTTCGATTTCCACCTTCGTCATCTATAATAACTGTCAATAGGTTGTAGCATCTTTTTTCGCCAGTGCCATCTTTGCAATTTATGCAAAGCTCGGTACAATTGATTTATTTCAAGAAATTATGGATAATGTGGAAGAAATTAATCAACCTGTACAGAAACTGTGTAGAATTAATGAGGATGAATAATTAGAATCTATATATAATGTTTTTTTAAGTTAAGAACGTTTTTGTTTTTAATTAATTTTTAAATCTAAAAATGTACGATTAAGTAATTATAAATTTTGTTACAATAAACATCTGATTAAATATGCTGAATAGTCTATTATGACGATCCAAGAAAAAAATTGTCACTGATTCTTAGATTTGTAAATATTTTTTTTTCTAAATCTTTACATTTTTCTAAAAATTGAAATAAACCAAAACACCCTGTACTTAGGTATAGTCTAGCTTCTTTTTAAGGGCAATTTAAAAATTTCTTCAGGTGAAAGGTGTTCCATAAAAAAATATAACTTTGATATACCACTCTTTTTTGGAGGACCCTGTATAATTCTCATTATTTTTAGATTGCAGTGTTAATGGCCCGGTATATTTTTTATGAAGAAATTTTTTCTTAAATCAAGTCGTTTTCCGTACAGACACTGAGGCGAATAAAATGAACCACCCTGTATATAAATAGGTATATACTATAATTTTATTTTAATATTTATTCACAAATTTATAATATTTCATGACAATATTTATGAAATTATATGCGTTAACGTTGTAAATGCATGTTGAATAAAAAAGTGCATTTTCCAGAATTTTCCGATTTTTCCGGTAAATGAAAATTAGCTAGTTGCTATTCTTTCGTCGAGTTACTCCAATTTAAAAAAAATGAATGCTCTACGTTCTCTGCAAGCTGAGATATTGTAAAATTTTTCAAACGCTCCAAATTGAACTTTCTATAGCAAAATCTCGACGCGCGAAACTGGACTCCGACAATCTTCCCCATCACACGGTCCCAGCTCAGTCAGCGTGTGTAACTTCAATTTAAACGGTTATTACTCTTTTTAAATAGAAGATATTCCGTACTTATCAATTGAAATATAAAATATAGATATTTATTATCATTCTGTAAAAATTTCAACTCTTAATATTTATAAACAATAGAAAGAACAAAGAATTGTATTTATAAAATACCTTGTGAATGCGAACAATTTTATATAGGTGAAACGTCAAGACCATTAGACGTTAGAGTAAATGAACATCAGTCTTATATAAAAAACAGAGAATTTGATAGATCTCAAATATGTCAACACGCATGGGATAATGAACATAGAGTTCAGTGGAGAGATTCAAGTATAGTCCTAAAAGAAGCAGATAGTAAAAAGAGAAAAATCAAAGAAGCGGCTCTAATTATGTTAAATGAAACCAATTGTGTCGCAAATTCCTCGGTAGAATGCAGTAGGATGTGGTTACCCATATTAAAGGAGGAAGTCAATAGAAAGAAAATACCACAATTAGTAAATCAGTAACATATCGAGTTAGTGCATATTTAGAATTTTAGTATTATTTAAAATTCAAAATATCAAGTCAGAATTTGGTATTAGTTTTGAGAGTAAACTAAATGTAAACCCAAATACTTACGATGTCGGGATAGTATCACGAGGTTTTTTCCTGGTTTTCCCTCGTGATTTACTATGGAATCTCTAACGCGAGAATTTCAGTGCCACCGTTGCATTTGGTTGTCTTTTTAAAGACAGATCACATGCTATGATTTTTTGTGGCGGATATTCTTGAGTTGGGATTGATTTCATGTAATCGAATGAACTATCTTTTAGTAAAGTCGTCCCAGGAACGCAACTCATCAATATTGGCAATATCTTTTAAAGTCGTCTACTTTAAAATGTATAATACGTGTCTGAATTGCCGATATAAATGAGTCAGATTAAATAACTTATTAGAAGAATTTTTTACAAACAACAACATTTTTGTTTATTTAGTATTATTTTGTATTTTGACAACGACACCCGACTTGGGCGTCGAAACGTTAATAAAATCATTTTTAGGTAAAATTGTGGCTTATTTCCCATTTGAATATACTTGATTATAAAAATGCCACAAGAAACTAGCTTCAGAACAACATAAACAATAGAGATGTGATTTTTCAAAAAAAAAAGTATAACTTGACTATCATTGGTCCTAGAAAGTTGGTTTTCTTTTCTAATGTGTGTTTTTTACCAGCTTTTGGATACAGTCAATTATAATTATTTATCAGAAAAAATTACAAAATTATTCTAATTGTTTATAAGAAAAAAAACTCACCATTTTTAGCGACTTGTTTAACAACATTTAAAAAACAAATATATTCTTTTTTTAAGTTTCTTAGTACTTTGAGTCTTTAAGAACCCATTGCACTTTGCCAAAAAGCTCTGAAAATACTCCTAGGGCAACAATGATTGTTTAAACATTCGATGTCTGGGAAAAACATTTAACATAACTCGTAAACTAACAAATAGATATTTTTAAAATTTTGTACACTAATAAAGGCCACTTAATTACCTCGTGATCATGGTAAAAATAAGTTCCTTAGGGCCTTTTTGGCAAAAGTTATTAACAGTTACAAAATAGTGCAAAAAACGTGGTTTTTGCAATTAGTCCTGTCGCCAGGGGGGGTACAACGGCCTCCTGTATTCAGATGGACTTACCCAAGTTTTTATTATGTATTTTGGCCCGTAGAATACGAATTTTTTGGGTAACAGTTGATCCGGATGTCGATAAGATTGTTATAAACAAAGAAGTTGAGGAATTACATAACAGCGATTTCTCGCAAAACAAAACATGCTTTTGTATTTTTTGGGCCATTCTAACCAAAAAATGTTCCTACAAGTTTTTTCGTATGATGCATAGTTTTCGAGATAAACGCGGTTGAACTTTCAAAAAATCGAAAAATTGCAATTTTTGAACTCGAATAACTTTGGATTAAAAAATGAAATAGCAATTCTGCTTACCGCATTTGAAAGTTCAAGTCAAATTCTATCGGTTTCGAATATATACATTGCTAAAAATTTATGTGTTTATTGCTAAAAAAAGCTATAAACACATAGTGTTTCCCGTGCCTAATACATGCGTTTACATGCATGCTACGTAGAAATAGCCTCGCTTGCACTTGTACCTACTCTACCTACTCGTTCGATTTTAAATGAGAAATCATTGAAAACATCACTCCAGCACTAGGTGTTTATACTTTTGTTTAACAATAAAATAATAAATTTTTAGCAATGCAAATAACTAAAACCGATATACTTTGACTTGAACTTTCAAATGCGGTAAGCAGAATTGCTATTTTATTTTTTAATCAAAAGTTATTCGGGTACAAAAATTGCAATTTTTCGATTTTTTGAAAGTTCCACCGCGTTTATCTCGAAAACAATGCATCCTACGAAAAACTTTGTAGGAACACTTTTTCGTTAGAATGGCCCAAAAAATACAAAAACATGTCTTGTTTTGCGAGAAATCGCTATTATGTAAATCCTCAACTTCTTTGTTTATAACAATCTTATCGACATCCGGATCAACTGTTACCCAAAAAATTCGTATTCTACGGGTCAAAATACATAAAAAAAACTTGGGTAAGTCCATCTGAATACAGGAGGCCGTTGTACCCCCCCTGGCGACAGGACTAAATGATCTCGGTTAATTTTTTATGGATTTTAACTTATAAAAATTCAAATTAATCGTTTTTTCATGATACACAACTTTTGTAAAACAACTTTTGCTGTAAATATGATACTAAAAATGCTATAGGCAAAAAACCATATTTTTTTACTTTGGACTTTTTTTTTAAAATGAGGTCGATTTACGAGTACCTCTGTATGTATTTTTAATTAACTATATCCATCCTACCATTTAGTACCTTCAAATACCTGTACTGATTTTTACCCTGAAATCGCTCATACTTATTTTTCTACCCTGGTCTATTATGACAAATATTTGCTACGCTCAATTAGATTTCTTTTGTCTAAACAAAGAAAAAATATATAATTCGTCTTCGCGCTCGTTCTTCGCCTCAGTATTCGACTCGGAAAATTTAGGTTCTCAGTAATGAACTCGTAAGACATTAAAGTAATACCGCACTTCAGGATGTATTTTATGGGCCAACGCTGGCTGAGCTGACATCTCTCGACACCAGCGTCGTTTTTGTTGTCAAATTACTGGCAAGATAACGAAAATATAGACTGTTTAAGTACTTTGTTTGTGTAGGCGAATATTTCGCCACATTTTACGTTTTCCTTTCTTAGCGCTATCATTTTAAGAAGGAATTTTACGGTTGACACCCTTTTCAGGTTGTAAACGTTCTCATTGCTTCCGGTTTTACGATTAATACATTCTGTCGGTTGATGAATGTTTAAAAGTAGCTTCTTTTATAGGAAGACACATCTGGAGCATCTAAAGGAGACAATTTTTAGAGCATTTAAACGAAGACAGTTTATACAGTATGTCCTTGTAAGCTGTATTCAAATGGAAAATTTTTTATTATTAATTTTACGAAAAAAAAGTTATTCTTCATAATAAACTCTGCATGGTCCAAAACCTAAGATTTAACTATCAAATATCAAATTCTTTGAAGATTATACGAGATATGTCAAAAAGTTTGAATTTCACTCAAGAGTAAAGTAGCTTTATTTTAAAATAGTGCGGCAGATTCGTGCAAATATTATAAGAATTGTGCAGTTAATGATAAAAGCATATAATTTGGGCCACATAATATACTACACATATAAAGGTTCAAAATTAGATACGAGGCCATCTTTACATCATTACAGAAATTGCGGGCTTTCAAAATGGCGACGATGAATATATGTGACTAATACCACGATAACTTTTAAACGAATTGTCCGACTTTAACCAAATTTGGTATATGGGTTCTTTTTTTGATGTGTAAGATCGAGCTCCTGAACCGGAAAAATCGGTTTACCAGAAGTTGTGTTTTTCCTGACTTTTTATGTAAAAATATGTTGTTTTTTTTTAAATTCTTTTACCCTGTATATATTAATTGTTCAAAAAGGTAATACCGGCGTTGAAAAGAGCGTAAAAATATTTTTAAGGAAATATTTTGAACTCTTAATTATATTAATTACCATTTAATAAATGCATAACGTATCTCCACATGTAGGTACCTATGTGCGGCAGATTCGTGCAAATAATAATATAAGAATTATTGTGCATTTGATGGTAGAAGCATATAATTTGAACCATACATACTACACATACAAATATTCAAATTTAAATATGAGGCCATCTCAGATTTTGTCTTTTACAAAAATTGCGGGAATTCAAAATGAATCTACCGCTCATAGGTACATGTTAACATATGTTATGCATTTATTAGATGGTAATTAACATAACTAGAAAGTTCAAAATATTTTAAAAAAATATTTTTACACTCTTTTCAATAGCGGTACTAAATTTTTAAAAAATTAATACATACAGGGTGAAACAATTGAAAAAAAACAATATATTTTTACATAAAAACCAGGAAAATCACAACTTTTGGTAAACCGATTCTTCCCCTCAAGACTTGAATATTATATGTACATCAAAAAAGGAACCTATATACCAAATTTGGTTAAAATCTGACGTCTCGTTTAAAAGTTATCGTGCTATTAGTCACATAATATGTATAGTCGTTATTTTAGTATAAGAGCTGTGAGACATTTTTGAGTAGGTATTTTAGGCAACCTGAAAATTTTTCAGGTGACTCTTCTATGATAGCCTAATACAAAAATGCCGGTCTGGCTGGAGGGTAGCGGTTATTTTCCCCAAAAATCCCCACAAAGTTAAAAAAGGGTAAAAATTGTTATTACAAAAAATATCATTGATATGACTTGAAAGTAAATTTAAATATTCAAATATAAAGAAAATAAACAGGCCAGGCGATTTGAGAGCGATTTTAACTCTGCAAGATACTTGCATGGGCGCCCCAGGATTATTTTCAGGGGTGCATCTGAACTTCAGAAGATTTCATCTGAATCTGTACATACTATTAACGAGTATAAAATATACAACTATACATGCATAGCTATCTACATTCCTTCCGGACAGGGAGGTGCAATTGTTATTTTGACAGGGTATTTTTTAATTTTAAAAATAAATATTCTACAAAAGACAGGATTTTTTTGGTGAAATTTTCCAATTGCCATGTGATCAAACAAATTACGCGTGCATATAAATGAAAAGCGCTATAAGTAAGCAGCAGTGTGAGAAAGAGCGTATACCGATAGCTATTTGAGTCCTCTGTTGTAGTTGAGTGAGTCCGTTCGCTCAAGAAAATCACGTGACCTGGCGATATCCATGTTGTTGTGCCTCGAAACGTTAGAGTAATTATTATATATATTATAGTTTTTTAAGTAATTTTTCTTAACTGAAGGAAAATAATACGTACTGTACAATAGATTTTGCAAATATGATAGAAAAAGGCAAATTTATTATTATAAATATATAGGTAGAAAATATAAAACTATAAACTAAATTATTTCGGTGTCCGAATCTTGTACTTCTTCTTCAAACTCCTCATCTGAGCTTAAATGTTCATTCTGTTCTGCTTCGTCAGACTCCCCTCGAGACTCAGATTCCTCATCTACATGATCTGTAAATAGTTGTAATATGTATTCTCTGTCCTTTTATACGGATTCGAAGCCTGGACAATCACGGGCACATCTGAAGAAGGACTTACCATTGTTGAGATGTGGTGTTATCGAATAATGTAAAAAATATCATGGACACAACACTTAACACACACGGAAACATTAAGAAAGATGAAAAAGGCAAAAGAAATACTCAACACTATGAAGGAAAGAAAAATGAGCTAAAATAAATATTCATTCTCTTCTCCTTCGTCAGACTCCCCTCGAGATTCAGATTCTTCTACCTGATCTGTAAATAGTTGTAAGTATTTAGAATTAATGAAAAATCACCAATGCTTAACACTTTTCCTTATATAACCAATCACATCACGTTTTTTATTTCTTAGTGTAGCTCATGTTTCTTTCCTTCATAGTGTTGAGTATTTCTTTTGCCTTTTTTATCTTTATTAATGTTTCCGTGTTTGTTACGTGTGTCCATGATATATTTAACATTATTCGATAACTCCACATCTCAACAACGGCAAGTCTTTCTTCAGATGCGCCCGTGATTGTCCAGGCTTCGACTCCGTATAAAAGGGCGGAGAGTACGTAACAACTCAACTAGTTAATCACTAATTAATTTTTAATTAATTCTAAATACATATTACAACTATTTACAGATTATGTAGAAGAGGAATCTGAGTCTCGAGGGGAGTCTGCCGTGGAAGAAGAGAATGAATATTTAAGCTCAGCTGAGGAGTTTGAAGAAGAAGTACAAGATTCGGACACAGAATTAATTTATGTAGTTTATAATTTTATACTTTTCTACCTATATATTTATAATAATAAATTTGTCTTTTTCTATCATATTTGCAAAATATATTGTACAGTGCGTATTATTTTTCTTTAATTAAGAAAAAGTTACTTAAAAAACTATAATATATTATAACAAATACTCTAACGTTTCGAGGAACAACAACATGGATATCGCCAGGTCACGTGATTTTTCTCGAGCGAACGGACTCGCTCAGCTACAACAGAGGACGCAAACAGCTATCGGTATACGCTCTTTCTCACACTGCTGCTTACCTATAGCGCTTTTCATCTATATGCACGCGTAATTTGTTTGATCACCTGGCAGTTGGAAAATTTCACCAAAAAACTGTCTTTTTTAGAATATTTATTTTTAATATTAAAAAAATACCCTGTCAAAATAAAAATTGCACCTCCCTGTCCGGAAGGAATGTACATAGTTATGCATGTATAGTTGTGTATTTTATACTCGTTAATAGTATGTACAGATTCAGATGAAATCTTCTAAAGATCAGATGCATCCCCTGAAAATAATCCTGGGGCGCCCATGCAAGTATTTTGCAGAGTTAAAATCGCCCTCAAATCGCCTGGCCTGTTTATTTTCTTTATATTTGAATATTTAAATTTACTTTAAAGGCACGTCAATGATATTTTTTGTAATAACAATTTTTACCCTTTTGTTTAACTTTGGGGGGGATTTTTGGGGAAAATAACCGCTGCCCTCCAGCCAGACCGGCATTTTTGTATTAGGCTATCATGGAAGAGTCACCTGAAAAATTTTCAGGTTGCCTAAAATACCTACTCAAAAATGTCTCATAGCTCTTGGACCATTTTAATGCCAGCCATTTTTGTAAAAGGCAAAATCTGAGATGGCCTCGTATCTAAATTTGAACCTTTATATGTGTAGTATGTGGTCCAAATTATGTACTTCTCTCATTAAATTCACAATTATTTCACATATCGGCTGCACTAAAAACTATATTCTAGTATGCAATTACATCCTTCTAATTGAAATTTTTTTTATTCTTAATAAAAAGTTCTGCATGGTCTAAAACCTAAAATACAACTATCTTCTCTCAAATTTTATCAAATTTATAAGAGGTATGTCAAAAAATTTTAATTTCGCTCAAGAGTAAAATACGTTTATTTTTCACAATATCGAAATTTGTTATTATGAAAAGTTATTTGGAATTAAAAACTATGTTTCAATGTTTAATTACATCCTTCTAATTGAAATATTGTGAACTATAAATAGTCCAAATAACGAAGCTTAAAATAGGACAAAACCTCGCAATTTTAACAGAATGAATCGATTTGCTTGAAAATTTGAGAATAAGTAGTGGATACTCCAAGGATCAAAATCTATATCATGCCGAAAGGCGCTTTTACCATGGGGGTGGTTTCCACCCCATCTCGGCGGTGGAAATTTTTTATTATACTTTAATCGCAAAAGTTGGTAAAAACGTTCATTCTAAGCAAAAAACGTTTAGTATGGTATAGTTAGACCCAAACCCAGACATCCAAAGTGAAAGTTATCCTCCAGCACTAAATTGTTCTATATGGTCCACATAATGTTCAGAAAAAAGTCACACCATTTTGAGCGTCGGGTTTGGGGGGGAGAGGGGGGAGAAATCTGCAAATTCGTAGTTTTTTACGTTTTTCGTCAATATTTCTAAAACTAAGCGGTTTAGCATTAACAACACTCTACACAACATTGTTCTACATTAAATTTGAAATAGAAAAGGCTCTATGCATAACCCTTCTAAAATGAACGGTTCCGAGGTTACGGAGGTAGTATAGTATAATTGGTCCAAAAAAATGCCTAACCCAGACATCCAAAGTAAAAGTTTTCCTTCAACACCAAATTGTTCTATATGGTCCACGTATTGTTCAGTAAAAAGTTACACCATTTTGAGCGTTCGGTTTGGGGGGGGGGGGGGAGATGGGGAGAAGTCGGTGAATTAGTAGTTTTTTAGGTTTTTTGTCAATATTTCTAAAACTATGCTTTAGCGTAAGGAATGTTCTATAGAAATATCTTCTACATAAAATTTAAAACAATAAAGGTTCTATACATAGTTGTTATAAAATCAACGGTTCCAGAGTTACGGAGGGTCAAACTGTAGGTTTTCGATACTTTTTATATTTACCGATTTCTCCCCTCTCTCCCTCCCCCCCAAACCCGACGCTCAAAATGGTGTGACTTTCTTCTGAACATTATGTGGACCATATAGAACAATTTGGTGTTGGAGGATAACTTTCACTTTGGATGCCTGGGTTTTTGGTATAGTTAAATCATAAATATTGCCCAAAAAATATAAAAAGTATCGAAAACCTCGACTTTTCACCCTCCGCAACTCTGGAACCGTTGATTTTATAACAATTATGTATAGAATATTTTTTGTTTTAAATTTCCTTTAGAACATTTTTGTATATAACTTTTTTTACGCTAAAGCATAGTTTTAGAAATATTGACGAAAAACGTAAAACAACTACTAATTTACCGGTTTCTCTCCCATCTGCCTCCCAAACCGGACGCTCAAAATGATGTAACATTTTACTGAACAATATGTGGACAACATAGAACATTTTGGTGTTGGAGGAAAACTTTTACTTTAGATGTTTGGGCTAGGCCTTTTTTTGGACCAGTTATACTATACTACCTCCGTAACTTTGGAACCATTCATTTTAGAAAGATTGTTAATAGGGCCCTTTTTATTTCAAATTTAATGTAGAACAATTTTGTATAATGCTAAACCGCATAGTTTTAGAAATATTGGCGAAAAACTTAAAAAACTACGAATTTACAGATTTCTCCCCCCTCTCCCCCCAAACACGATGCTCAAAATGGTGTGACTTTTTTCTGGACATTGTGTGGACCATATAGAACAATTTGGTGTTGAAGGATAACTTACGTTTTGGATGTCTGGGTTATGCCATCTTTTGGATCAACTATACTATACTAGTTCTATACATTTTTTTATAAAATTAATAGTTTTCGATTTATTTGCTATCGAAATTGTTAGTTTTATATCGAAAAAATCAATGCTTTTAATAAGTTTTCTGCTAATAACTCCAAAAGTTTTCGTTTTATCAAGACAACTTTTCTTAACAAAAATGTACCTTTCGAAAAAATAAAAAAAACCGTTTTTTTAAATTTCCTTTTGGACCAATAGTAATCGAGCTATACTTTATTATATGTTGGCTCTTCTTCGTCAAATGCTAAATATTGTAGTTTCAAATTCAAAAGACGGGAAAACTATACATTTTTCGATGACAAGTTGAACAAACTAATTTAAAATACTTAAAAATGTCTATCACCAGAAATAAAAAAAGTCTCTATCTCAAAAATTAAGTGACTTATAATGAAAAGAATATCAGTCCCCATTTTTTTCAGTGAAAAAGTGATTGCAAGCAACCCCCTAATCACCACCCTAATTAAAATTAGTCATTAACCTTATTTCATCTTTTTAACTTATCTATTATTAATATATTCTAGAAGTTTGACCGGCTTAGAATGATTAGTTTTTAAAAAAATGGAGATAAAAGCGAATAACGTTTTTTTGTAGTTTGGAATAAAATGGCCTCTTCCTCAGAATAGCAAAATTAGCATCAGAGATACGAAAAAATATTTCAATACGAAATTGTAGCTTATTTAATTCCCAAGAACCTGGTTTGCAAACATTTTTTTTTACGGTAAAAATTGAGTGAGCTATTTATTGACAATTAAAACTTCTAATAACATGCAAAAACCACCTTTACCAACCCTTTCAATAAGCTTATAGATCTTTTAAAAACCTACAAAATTATTTTGTTACCGAACTTTCTAATATAAAAAATAAAAATGTTACAGTTAAAATATCAATATATTAAAAAAAAAGGAGAAATTAAATTGGAAGCATAATAATGTCAGTTGGCGGTGTTTTTGGTCATTGGCCTTATTAGTTCTTATTAATTTATGTATTGTTAATAGATTCTAGAAGTTTGACTGGCTTAGAATGATTCGTTTTAAAAAACTGGGAGTTAAAAGCGAATAAAGATTTTTTGTAGTTTGGTAAAAAATGCCATTTTCTTCAGAATAGAAAGATTAGCATCAGAGATACGAAAAAATGTTTCGATATAAAACTGTAGGTTATTTAATTCCCAACAACTTGGTTTGAAAACAATTTTCCTACTTCAAAAATTTAGTGAATTGTAATATCGAAAAACATTGATTTTTCTATACAAAACTAACATTTTCGATAACGAATAAATCGAAAACTATTACTTTTATCAAAAAAATGTATAGAACATTTTTTGCTTAGAATGAATGTTTTTATCAACTTTTGTGATTAAAGTATAATAAAAAATTTCCACTCCCGAGATGGGGTGGAAACCACCCCCATGGTAAAAGCGCCTTTCGGAATCATATAGATTTTGCTCCTTGGACTATCCTCTACTTATTCTCAAAATTTCAAGCAAATCGTTCCATTCTGTAAAGATTGCGAGGTGAAAAGCTTCGGTTCCTGGCCTAAAATATTGTACTTAACTTTTGATCTAAATTTATCTTTTTTGTCATACGTCGTATAAAATTGATAAAATTTTATATATGATGGTTGTATAGCATTACGCTATAATTACTATTTCTGCTAATTTTATTTTTTTCTTAATTTTAAATTATCATTTTTCAAAATATACATTGTGTTTTGGCCTCATTAAATTTATTTCATTCGAAGTACCTGGCCTATTTTCTTGCCCAGATATTGTACTAAATTTTTTGTTTTCTCTTTAATTACCTTTCGTTAGTACTAACTAGTCGTGGTTGTCAGTAAGTAAGAACAAATTGAATTGTTAAGTCGTTTCCTGTAGTTATCAAGTGTCGCCAAAAAACGCCGGTTTCAGTTATAGTAAAAAATAAATTAACCCTTTCTCCCTCCTTCCTTCACCTTACTAATAACTGAAGACTTCTCGACCTACCAGTTAAAATAAGGTAAGAATTATTTTGTTATTATTTCCATACAGTCCGCTTTAAATTCGATTGCGTAATAGACCAGCATAGCCCAATCGCCACCCCATAAGTTTGGCCTTCTAGCCGGATCGTCTTGAATCAATTTCGTTGTTGCTTTGCCGGTTCAAGATCTGATCTATCGTATTTTTCGCATTGGATAAATTTATTTAAAATTATAATTGTAATCGGTATAGTATATTTGTCGTGTTAAAATCTAATTAAATCGTAGTGTACCCTTTTTTTGTCGTATATCGAAAAACCTTGTTCTTCGGTCGACTATAGTTGGAACATTGAATTCGTGTTTTTGCTTCTGAACCCATCGCTTAGTGAAATCGATTTTGATTAAGTAAATATATTTGATTTGGATATTTTGCAAACCTAAAAATAATTTGTTTGGATTTAGTTTAATAAAATTTTAGTAATTGTTGAAAAAATATATACACCTAACTACTATTCTTGACATATTTTGGGTTTTGTTCCATTTTATTTCTTCATCATTGATAATTTTTTGAAATAATTTCAATATTTATTATTAAACATGCCTAAAAGTCAAAACGAACTAAAATTGGAGCGATTATGCTCTAAACGTGAAACTATCTTTCGTAGGGCTCAATTATGTTACGATGCCGGGTCGGCCTTAGAAAAAGATCCAGAAAATGCCTCAAAAATGCGTAACTTTGCAGTTAGATATAGTACTTTCGAAAAAACTCTATCAGAATATGAGGAAATTGTTCAAGATATCGTTATATTAAAACAAGAGATGGAGCCAGATGCTGGCGTTGCATACCATACGCATTTAGATGCATTTTATGATCTCTACTCCAATATTGAATATTTAGCTTCATTATTAATAAATAAACCTGCTGTTTTGAGTAATAATCCCAATAGTACTAATAATTCTACTATTAAAATGCCCAAATTTGAATTAGTTAAGTTTGATGGTGAAGATATATCTCTGTGGCCTGTTTTCTATGAAAATTTCAAACAATTTGTTCATAACAAAATAGAATATCCCAAGTCCGATAAGCTACAGTATTTGTTGAGTTGTATTTCCGGGAAAGCCTTGAAAAGCTGTAGCTCAATAGAACCCATTCCTAATAATTATGACATTATTTGGAATATGCTTGTTGAAAGATATAATGATAAAAAATATTTGTTTAATCTCTATATGGATCGAATTGTTAATTTTCGCGGTTTGCAATCTAATAATCCATCATATTTGGAAATATTTTTGGAAAAGTTTGATACTAATGTTTCTGCACTAAAACGATTAAATCTCGATAATTTAGATGATCATATTTTAACTTATTTAGCTATGTTAAAATTACCACAAGATACCATAGATTCATTTGATTTAATAAGAAATAATAATGATTTACCCGCTTATGATGATTTATTGAAATTTTTACGCCAACGTAGTAAATCTCTTATTAAAAATGATAGATCAAGGAATTCCAAAAATAATTTTTCGTTTCAAAAACCGAACAAATCGTTTCATTTGCAAGAACAGAATACGTATTCCTCCATAGATTGTGTTGTTTGTAAAAAAGGCCCACATTTAATTAAAGACTGTAAGCACTTTTTAGGGCTACCATTTGAATCCAGATTTAAATTAGTGAAGGAAAATAATTTATGTTTAAATTGTTTTTCTTCAAAGCATCGAGTATCCAATTGTCCGTCAAAATTTTCTTGTGTTGTGTGCAAAGCTAGGCACCATTCCAAGTTGCATAAGCCAAATACTACTCGGCCTAATGAGAATGTTCCATTTCCCTCCACTAGTACTGAGCCTACCTCTGGTTCTTCTGATAATCCTTCTAGTTTACATGTCCGCCATTCTAAAAATATCCCAAATGAATCAGAATCGAGTTCTGTTAGTCTGTTTGGGACAATAATGGTTAAAGTTGTTGATAAATGGGGTAGTGCTCACAAGGTTAGATTTTTGTTAGATAGTGGTTCTTCTGCTAATTTTCTTACTTTTGATTGTTCCCGAAAATTAGGCCTAAGTTATTCGAAATTAAATTTGACAGTTTCTGGTATAGGAGGATCAACCACCCCGATAGTAGGTAAAACCAACATTGTTATCTTTTCCCATTTTGATAAAAAAATACAATATCCTATAGAAGTGTTGCTTATAGACACAATCTCTAATAAGTTGCCAGATCAACCAGTTGACAAAGACTGTATTAACAGTATAGAACACTTGAAATTAGCTGACCCGAATTTCTTTTTTCCTGGCAAGATAGATGGTATTTTAGGCTTATCTGTCTTTTCAAATATCATTGGTTGTAATAGAGTGTCATGCGAAGATTCTCTATCAGCTATTGAGACTAGTTTAGGTTATGTAGTCATGGGCTCAGCTGCACCAAATTTTGAAAAAATCCACACATATTTGTCTTTCGTCTGTAACCCTTTGTTGAATTTAGATTCCTTGGTCGAAAGAATGTATGAATTAGAGGATTTGCCCACTGTTACTAATAGTTCATCAGAAGATGAAATTTGTGAAAATTTATTTTTAGAAAATGTATGTAGAGATGCAGATGGTAGATACACAGTTTCATTGCCGTTCCAAAATGATCTTAATGTACTGGGTGATTCTTTTGTTCTTGCTAAAAATAGATTGTTGTCCTTAGAAAATCGCCTAGCACCAAACCCAGAACTTAGAAAACTTTACTGTGATATCTTTCAAGACTATTTAGACCAAAAGCACATGAGTTTAGTTCCCATTCAAACCATTGATTCGTTGTCGTATTATATTCCCCATCATTGTGTTTTTAAATCAGATAGCCCTTCCACTCCTTGTAGAATAGTCTTTGATGCCTCTATGAAAACTAGTAAAGGACCGTCATTAAATGAAACTCTTTATAAAGGTCCAAAATTACAAAATAATCCTACCACAATATTGTTGAATTTTCGTCTTTTTCCAATCGCAATTGTCGCTGATTTGAAACAAATGTATAGGCAGGTTAAAGTGGTTGAATCTCATTGTTCGTTTCAAAGAGTTTTGTGGAGATTTGATACCAATGATCCTATTTCTATTTTCCAATTAAATACTTTAACTTTTGGAGTAAAAGCCTCACCATATCTTAGTCTCAGGGTAATAAAACAATTATGTAATGACGAATCTAAAAGTTTTCCTGATGCTATCATCCCAATTTTAAGAGATATGTATGTAGACGATTTTATTAGCAGTTTTCCAAATGTTTCTGAAGCTATAGTTACACACACTCAGTTAGTGAATTTGTTTCAAAAAGGTGGTTTTAAATTAACCAAATGGATGTCGAACTCGAACGATCTACTATCGACAATCCCCGAACCCCTTCAATTGGTCAAAACCAAACAATTTGATAAGTCAGTCTCCAAAGTGTTAGGATTGCAATGGGAAGAAAAATGTGACAATTTTAGTTTTGGGTTAGAAATACCCTCATCGACCCGTTGTACAAAAAGAAACATGCTCTCACTTGTTGCTCGTATGTTTGATCCCTTGGGATTCCTATCTCCTATAACCCTCTTGCTTAAAATTTGGATAAAGAAACTTTGGACTCTAAAGGTAGATTGGGATAGTACCGTACCAAAAGAAATCGAAATAGCATGGGAAAAGTTTCAAAATGAATTTCATGTCCTATACAAAATACAAATTCCACGCCATATAGCAGTTACACCTAATTCGTCGTTGTCTTTTGTAGGATTTTCAGACGCAAGTGCTGCTGGATACGCAGCCATTGTTTATTCCAGGGTTGTTAATTGTACAGGTCAAGTTAAAGTTACTTTACTGTACTCTCAATCTAAAGTATCTCCAATGTCTAAAATAACTCTTCCTCGATTAGAGCTTTGTGGAGCGCTTCTTCTCTCAAAGCTTCTTTCACATGCTATTGAAACTTATTCTCCTAGACATAATATTGATAAAATTTTTGCCTTAAGTGATTCCATGATTGTATTAAATTGGATAAAGTCCTCAGAGAAAAATCTCAAAATATTTGTTCAAAATAGAGTTGTTACAATTCATAAGATGGTTCCGTCAGAGTATTGGTTTTTTGTTCCTGGAAAGGAAAATGTTGTTGATTGCGCCTCTCGAGGTTTGTTTCCTTCTTCGTTAGTCAACCATTCCACATGGTTTACTGGTCCAAATTGGTTACTGTTGGAGCCAGAATATTGGCCTATTCAGTCTGTCAACGGACAGGAAATTATGATTTGTGATTCTGAATATAGATCACAAACCTTCTTTGGTAATGTCACTCGTGTAATTTCTCCGCTGTATACTCTTATTGAATATTTTTCCAGTTGGTCGAAACTTTTAAATTCCACAGTATACGTATTGAGATTTCTTAGAAAATTGTCTTTAAATAAACGGATATCTCTATTTGATTTAAAAATTGCAGAAATTGAATTAATTCGAGCTGTCCAGCAAAAGCATTTTTCTGAAGAATATAAAGCCCTTTCTCAAAATCTCGTTGTAAAATCTTCCATACGTCGTTTGAATCCATTTATTGAAAATGGAATAATTAGAGTAGGTGGACGTTTGTCCAACTCCCAATGTAGTTTTGAACAAAAACATCCGATTTTGTTGCCCAAAGCCGATCCTTTAACCATTTTGTTAATAGATTATTTCCATAAATTGCATTTACATGCTGGAGCGTATTTGTTGCAAAATCTTCTGAGAACAAATTATTGGATACTATCTAGTCGTCAGGCCATCAGAAATAGAATTTGGAGATGTAATCGTTGTTTTCGTCTTAATCCTAAACCTACCTATCCTATGATGGCTGACTTACCCGCCGTAAGAGTCAATCAGGCAAAAGCCTTTTTACACACTGGTGTAGATTATACTGGTGCGTTTTCCATTACTATAGGAAAATATCGTGACGTAAAAACTCAAAAGGCTTACGTATGTTTGTTTGTTTGTCTAAGTACGAAAGCCATACATCTTGAATTAGCCTCCTCGCTCTCTACAGATTGTTTCTTAGCCACTTTCAAAAGATTTTTATCTCGTCGTGGAAATTGTAAGGTTTTATATTCAGATAATGGCACAAATTTTGTGGGTGCCAAGAGAGTCCTCGATGAAAAATATCAATTAACTACTTCAAAAACTTATAAAGATGCATTCCAACAGGAACTTAATAATACCAAAATTTCTTGGAAAATGAACGTACCTTATGGCAGTCACTTCGGTGGTATTTGGGAAAGCAATATAAAAAGTGTAAAACTTCATTTAAATAGAGTTGTGGGGAATCAAATCCTTACTTACGAAGAATTTTTAACTGTTCTGACACAAATCGAGTGTCTTTTGAATTCGCGTCCTCTTTGTGTTCAAAGTAACGACCCTGAAAATCCAGTCGCGCTGACTCCATCGCATTTTTTATGTACAGAACCTTTAGTGTCATTACCCTCGATGGATATTGATCTTGATAAAAATATGAGTACTTTGAAAAGATATAAATTATTAGATTGCATTGTTCAACATTATTGGAAAAGATGGCATTCAGAATATTTGTCTTCTATGCAGTCTCGTTTAAAATGGAACACTAACTCGAACCCTCCCAAAGAGGGAATGGTAGTTATAATAAAAAATGAAACTATCCCACCTTTACAGTGGCCTCTGGCAGTCATAGAGACTTTGTATCCTGGAAAAGATGGGATTGTTCGAATCGTAAAAGTGCGAACCAAGCACGGTAGTTACATGCGCCCAGTCGTTAAACTGTGTCCTCTACCCAGTCAATAAACTGGAGAGGATTTTTTTATTTTATTTGATAGTTAAAATTTTAGTTTAGGGTGATGGGTTCATGTGCAGACTTAGCATATTAAAATTAAATTAGTTTTCGTTGATTTTTCGTTTATTTTAAAAATAAACTCGGGGGGGCAGGATGTTTTGGCCTCATTAAATTTATTTCATTCGAAGTACCTGGCCTATTTTCTTGCCCAGATATTGTACTAAATTTTTTGTTTTCTCTTTAATTACCTTTCGTTAGTACTAACTAGTCGTGGTTGTCAGTAAGTAAGAACAAATTGAATTGTTAAGTCGTTTCCTGTAGTTATCAAGTGTCGCCAAAAAACGCCGGTTTCAGTTATAGTAAAAAATAAATTAACCCTTTCTCCCTCCTTCCTTCACCTTACTAATAACTGAAGACTTCTCGACCTACCAGTTAAAATAAGGTAAGAATTATTTTGTTATTATTTCCATACAGTCCGCTTTAAATTCGATTGCGTAATAGACCAGCATAGCCCAATCGCCACCCCACATTGTCAACACCGCTCATGGAATTAAATTTTTTGTGCCTTATTTCAAAAAATTATAAAAAGCCCTGCTATATGTCAACTTTTATATTGAAATAAGCGCTTTTTAAACATTATTTTAAATGTACAGGGCGATTCATACAAATCTAGCATAGTCCATTATCTGTATATTTAATGAAACACCCTTTTTACATTATACCTTTACAGACCCACTGGAGAGGAAACAAATCGAGAGAAATCAGTTTATTATCATTGGGACAAATAACAAAATCCAAAGAAAAATAAAATCAATCACTGCTGGTCTGATTTATGAAACTACACATTCTCGACTGTAATGAAAGTGTTTTGGGCAATTCAATGCCTAGGAAAGTTGTGTTTATTTTCTGTGCCGTTTGCTTGAAAATAATTTTAGTCCCAGATCCACTGGCCGATATATGTCTCGCAGGATATACGACAGTGATCGTCCCAAACTCGTAAATTTGAAAGGAACAACAATAAAAATCGTCGAAGGGCAGTAGATAACCCAACAAATCGATTGACTAGCTACACTTTCGAGTCAATTTACCTTTTTCATTGTCGTATCCTGAAGGGTAAGTGCAAATATAGCAGCCGAAAACATAGTGTACTTAACAAAAATATTATAAATTTCATCAATAAACTATATCCCATATAATATGCGACTTTGATGTAGTAAAATTGCTCAGTAGTCAATCTCGAAGGTTAATAATTTTTAGAGTCTTAGTTCGAATGATCTTAAATACTTTTTCTTTTTCTTCTCCTTTAAGTGCCATCTTCGCGACGAAGATTGGCAATCATCGTAGCTTGAACATTGAATTTAAGCGAGAAGCAATGTTTATTTGTGACATTAACATTTTTTCTGGTTTCGGGCAATATTAAAATGTATGTTGAATTAAATAAATTACATATTATTTTTCTTTTTTTTGTCAAATAATTTAATTAAAATTTATCTTGTACTCTCCGTATAAGTAATTATGTATATATTTATATTATTGGATAGGGAATTGAATTACCTTTCAAATGAGCTATCACACGATTCCTATTCCCATTTAAAAAAATAATCGATTAAGTCATCACGCCCATATGCATGACGTCACTAGTATGGCATATATGTCAAAATATCACAAATTAAAAATAAAAATCGACCTGTTTTGGGATATTTCCTTATTGTCGCTTCTTTACGAAATAACGAATATATTCCTTTCATTTGCACCATACTGTATATGAATTGTTTTTTCTACGAGCGTGCAAAAATTTCTACTTTCTCGCACGCGTTTTGATTTAGAAAGATTTACTTTTCCGCATTACTTTTCCGCACTGAATTTAGATATTTTAAACTGGCCTTAAAATAATTACAATACATGCAATAAACTAATATTTAGATATTATTTACTAATTTATTTCAAATGTATCTTATTGTGTTCATGTTTTAATGAAATTAACGCGATTATTTCATTCATAGGAGATTCTGACCAATAGAAAGCTACAGAAATCTAAATTAAATCGATAATTTTTGATAATTTCCCGTCGTCAAGTATATTACGTCAGATGCCCTTCGTTGTTACGAAAAAATACATTCAGTGACATTAATGACAATTAATGTTTTAAAAATTATAAAAGTGATGACTTTAAACCGTGAAATATTTATAACAACTGTGTGTTTAATTGTACTTACATAATATAAATTAAAATAAAATTTTGGTTTTGAACAGTTTTATTTATGAAGTAATCGCAACAAATTGCACTCGATCTCTAAAATTAATATAGAATTTTTGCCCTCGTGACATTTTGAAATAATTTCTCCGGAAAAATTCAATACTTTTAGAGCTCTTGTGCAATTACTACTGACAATTCGATGAAATAAAATTATTTTGACATAATATTCGAAAGTCAAATCAGTAGAAAATAACAGTGGTTTTGAATCGTCGTCATGGAAACTAAGATCGTCGTCATGCTAACCAATTATGCTGAAAGTTTGGTTGTGACAACCTTGTCAAAGAATTAATTTGTGTATATATTTTCATATTAATTAAATTAATTGATTAAGATTTGGTTACTTTTTAAAGACTCGTAGAAAAAATATTGTTCCTAACTCTTGCAGAAAGTCTCTTTTAAGCACTCGACTGCTTGCCGAACTCCCGCTTCGCGTCGTTTGGCAAACTGCAGTCGCTGGCGGAAAAGTATGACTTTCTGCACTTGTTAGGAAAATAACTATTGTTCAATATTTTCGCCATTTTAAACTTTTCGACAAAATGGTGGCGACTTAAATTCTTGCAATTGTATAAATAACAGACAATTTTAATGAATGATTTCAGTTTAGTTTTAGATGTTACTCGTGCGGTTTGACATAAGAAATTGTAATTTGAGATTTGAAATAAATGTGTAAGCTTATTGTTTCAGTGTAGTACATAAAATATATAATATAATAATATAATAATTAAATAATAATAGGTAAAATTAAAAAATATAAATTGAGTATTTTTATTTAAGTATTTTTATCTAAAAATATCAATTGTCAAAATAACTGTCAAAGTTGATGTTGATATTTTGATCTGCTCCTGTAAAAGATAAAAGTTTTGGTGTTTTTTGGAGGATAAAGTAGTGATTCATAATTAATTTAGTGTTTATAAACAAAAACATTTACGTATATAGTGGCTTAAAACTGATTTCCCCCTAAACGGGGGATAAAAGTGAGTCAGGGAAGTTTCTTTTGACGCGAGTGACTGCGGACAATGGTGATATTATTAGTGAAATGGAATTGAATATGCAAGATGATGGTCAAAACGCGAGATCGAACATTAAACAATTCAATTTGCTTTCAGATAAGTATAATCTTGACTATTTCACTAGACTGTTTTTAACTGATAAAACGTCATAGCAACGCATCCTTTCCTACTGACAAAACTCCTTAGCGACGTGATGTCTCAGCGACAAAATTATGACAGATCCGTCACGAAAGTGTCTGGTAATAAGAAATAAATGAAGGTTATATTGAACGTTATATAACCTATTGAACGTTATTAAAGGTTATAATGAGTGGTTATATCAAGCGTTATTGAATCGAATGGTGGCATTCTGCGCGATATATGGACTCAAACTCAACACAAGAAAAACAAAGTTTATGGTTATTAGTAAACAGGCAGCCGTAAATAATAATAACTATAACGTAACAATCGGTAATGACTCAATTGAACGAGTAAGTAATCTTGTATATCTGGGTACTCATATTAATGAAAGCTGGAACCCTAGTACAGAAATAAAAAGTAGAATTGCCAAAGTAAGAACAAGATTTATGAAATTAAAGAAAATCCTGTGCAGTCATGATATAAATTTGGAACATCGCATAAGAATGGTCCGATGTTATATATTCCCAGTACTACTTTATGGGGTTGAAGCATGGACACTGACAGAATCGCTTTTAAAAAACCTAGAAGCATTTGAAATGTGGGTCTACCGCCGTATTCTGAAGATCAGTTGGGTAGAAAGAGTCACAAACGAAAGGGTTTTGCAACGTTTGAATAAAAGTTGCGAAGTAGCGAACACGGTTAAAAGGCGCAAATTGGAATACTTTGGTCATATAATGCGTCACCCAGAAAAATATGACATACTTCACCTTGTCATGCAAGGTAAAATAATGGGAAAAAGAAGTGTGGGCCGCCGTACAACTTCTTGGCTTAAAAACCTACGCCAATGGTTTGGGAAAACTAGCACTGAACTATTTCGTGCGGCTGTAAATAAGACAATGATTGTTAATACGCTGCGCAACATGAGAGCCAACGATCGACAAGCGGTCTCGGCACCTTAAGAAGAAGAAGAAGAAGGTTATATTTCGTTGATATGGAACCTTAATTGTCTCGTGAAATAGTCTTGTCGAATATCATTTGAGAGAAAATTATTTACCGCAAAATTTTCTCCTGGTTTCATTCAAGTTCGTTGTCTTTTGGTAATTTTCGCTTATGAAATTTTGACAAAATCACTCGACTAACGTCTCGTGATTTAAGTCAAAATTTAATTCGCAAAAATTGCCAGGCAACAAACTTTCATACCAGTCGAAAATATTGCCGGCAAAATTTTCTCTCTCGTGATATTATATACGATAATATTTGGGTTTATATTAA
This sequence comes from Diabrotica virgifera virgifera, assembly GCF_917563875.1. Taxonomy (NCBI): domain Eukaryota; kingdom Metazoa; phylum Arthropoda; class Insecta; order Coleoptera; family Chrysomelidae; genus Diabrotica; species Diabrotica virgifera. Next base: position 182,877,690 of record NC_065447.1, read on the forward strand.
AAGGATTGGTGATTATCTTAATTTGGGAAAATTACATGTTATGACAATTGGTCACCTTATTTTTAAGAAATTAAAACTTACCAATATTCGAGAAATTAAAAGTATAGGTAGGAATCGTGTAAAAGTTTTGCTTACTTCTCGGTAAGAGGCAAATAACCTCGTCAATAACAGCTCATTTAAGGAACAAAGTTTGAAAGCATATATTCCTAGTCATTTATTAGAAATAAAAGGTGTGGTGAAAGACGTTGATACTAGATATGACGTTAAAGATCTTATTGATAACATCGAAACTCCTTCTAATGTTTTAAGTATATATAGGACTAAACGTAGGATACAAAAAGAAGACAAAATTGAGTATGTGGACAAAAAAACTATAATTGTAACTTTTGAAGGAAATATTTTACCGAATTATGTTGCCTTTAATAAAGTATATTTTCATGTGGAACAGTTTTTTGGCCGAGTTGTACAATGTTATAAGTGTTTAAAATTTGGACATGTTTCAAAACAATGCCGTAGTACACAGGAACTATGTATACAGTGCGGTGAAATTAAAAATAAAGATCATCATTGTGAGAAAAATATGTTTTGTATACATTGCATAAATAACGAACATGTGACAATATCAAAAAATGTCCATTTTACGAAAAACAACAGAAAATTAAAAGTATTATGATAGAACAAAATACTACTTTTGTTTAAGCTAGATTAATATGTGAAAACTCCTTTTAGGGACTCATCAGGCCCAACTCTTTCTCTAGTTTAAATAATAATGAAAAAGATTTTCCGTCTCTACCAATTAATAATAATAATAATAGAAATATTGGTCCGACTCGACAGCTGTAGAAATAAAATGATCTCAATTTTTGATTCAATCAAACTCTAATATAAATAATTCAAATGAACACCCAGGAAAGAAAAGAAAAGCAAATTCACGTATTTTAGAATCAACATCTCATAAACCGATGTTCCCCTTCACTTTTGGACCGTCTCAACCTTTGCCAACTAATTCGTATACACCGAATACTAATATAGAAAATAAAACTGAAGTAGCTAAATCTGTAGCAACATTTATAATAAAGTTTTTAAAAAATATACATATAGTAGAAGACATAAAAAATCTTAGACAACAAATTAATTATTAAAGAAGTAGAACAGTTCATAACTAATTCATAATGTCAATACAACATAATTTAAAAATAAGTCAGTTGAATTCCAGATCTGCTATATCAAACAAAGGTAGTTTAATGCATTATTTAAATAATAAAATATAGACATCCTCCTAATTAGTGAAACATGTTTCAAAAAGATATTAGATATCATTTTAAAAATTATAATTTGGTTAGAAAAGACAGAAATGATGGCTTCGGTGGTGTAGCTATTCTAATCCACAATTCAATTATTTTTAGTGAACTAAATTTAGACTCTAATTTTAATACGGAAATAGAAGTTTGTGGTGTAACAATTAAATATAGAACAAATGATCTCAATATTTTATCTATATATAGACCTCCTAAAAGTAAAAGTTCAGTAAATTATTGGACAAACATCTTCTAGCAAGTTAATAATTCAGCTAATATAGGAGGAGATTTTAATGCTCACCGTACTATTTGGGGACCTAGCTACAATGACACTGTTGGAACACAACTTATTAATACTTCAGATGATCTCAACCTTATCGTAATAAATAACGGTGAGCCTACTATTCTACCTCGACCAGATCAAAACAGTTCAGCAATTGATGTAACCTTTGTTACTCCTGACATAGCTAAAAAAATCCACTGGTACATACATTCAGACACACTAGGCTCTAATCATTTTATTATCAATATGGAAATATTAGATAGTACTACAACTGAAGAGTTTATACCGAGAAGTAAGTGGAATATTAGAAAAGCCAATTGGACTTTATACACAACCTCAGTTGAAAATTTGTTTAATAGCGTTTACGAAATGGACAGTACATCACTGATAAATATAGCTTTCTAATAGATAGTATGAATTATGCTGCGCACGTTTCAATCCCGCAATAAAAAACTTATAAAAATAAAATTCGTTGTTCTCCACCTTGGTCGAATACAGAATGTGATACAATTAATAAAGAAAGGCAAGAAGCATTGGAAGTATATAAAAAAAATATTAATTTTGAAAGTTATGTAAAGTGTCAAGCTAGCATGGCTAAATCTAAGAAGAATCTAAAATTGATAGCTAAAAAGAGTTGGAAAGATTTCGTGTCTTCTCTAAATAGAAATACTCCTACTACAATGTTGTGGAAGCAAGCCAGTAAACTAAATACAAAATCAATTCCAAATGCATACAATTTAGATAACACCTTAGAGGATGAAATCTTTGATAAATTTGCTCCGCCATCTGTTAAACCACCTAGTACTAATAATTATATTCAAGATAAGCAAAGCCATTTTTTACTAGAACCTTTTAATCTTACAGAACTAGAATATGTCCTAAAAAATCGAAATAACACGAGTCCAGGATTTGATAATATTAAATACCCAATGATTCAACATCTCCCTAAAATTTCCAAACTTCTAATGTTGGATATTTTTAATCGTGTAATCAGCAATAAATCAGTTATTGATCAATTTCAAAATGTAATTGTTTTACCAATATTAAAACCAGGTAAAAACTCAAATTTGGCTCAGTCATATAGACCGATTTCTCTGTCCTGCATGTTGAAAACTCTAGAACGAATGATAAAACACAGGTTGGAATGGTGGGTAGAAAAAAAAACTTCTTCCAGATTTTCAGTTTGGTTATAAAAAAGGATGTAGTACTTTAGACGCACTTTCTAAACCAGTAACATATATTCAAAACACATTTTCCAACAACACTTATTTACCTACAATATGCTTAGACATTGAAAGTGCATATGACAATGTCAGTCTTGACATTTTAAGAAAAAAATTAATAAAACATTTTCGTATACCGCCTCAGTTGGCTGAAGCTCTTTATAATTTTTATTCCTGCAGAAAGATGTATCTGAGAACTAATAATAGTAAACTGATAGTTCCTAGATATAATAATTTAGGACTTCCACAGGGATCAGTATTGAGTCCTCTTTTGTTTAATATGTATACTGCGGATTTGCATAAAGTCCCTACTGACATCTTTAAATTTCAAATAATACAATATGCTGCTGATTTTCTTCTGTATTCACAGGCCAAAACTTATGATAACTCCGCTCAAACCTTAGGACGAATTCAATGTTTTGTTAATTCATGGTTCAATCAAAACGGATTCGAAATAGCTCAAAACAAATCTACTGTATGTATTTTCACTCGACATAATATTCCAAATATAGAGAATTTAAAACTTAGTGGCTACGACTACGCATTTTCTTCTTCCATTAAATATTTAGGAATGATTTTGGATCGTAAATTGACTTGGAAATTACATATTGACTTTATGATAAATCGATGTAATAAGGGTCTAAATTTTCTTAAAGCAATTTCAAGGACTTGGTTGGGAGCTGATGTTGAAACTTCCTTACTTTTCTATCGATCATATATCAGATCCATAATTGATTATGGATGTATTCTATATGGCTCAGCTTCTAAACATATTTTAAACAAAGTAGACGTTGTACAGAACTTAGACTCCGTATCTGTTTAGGCGCTATGAAATCAACTCCAAATAAAGCTTTACATGTAGAAGCTTTAGAAATCCACTCAATTATATAAGGAAATATCGCAGCCAGAAATTTTTAATGAAAATTCGTTACCTAAATATCGGTCTTTACCAAAATATTAACAAGCTAAATGTAGCGGATTTAACTAATAAATACTGGAAGTTAAAGATCTCGCCTCCACTTTGCGAGGCTTTTCGAGATCTGTCAAATTTTGACTGTGATTATAACGTGACTGATATCTTTGGACTATAAGATTTTCATTCTTTTTTACATACAGTTAAATTAGTAAAACCAAGTTACCATGAAAACAGTGATATTAGCTCTAACATCTTAAGAACATTCTTAGAGAATTGGCCAGACTCTGTAAATATATGAATGGTGGGCTACAACAATGTTGTAAGCGACATATTGGGTCAAAGTGAGGTTTTAATGCAATATTATTGTATATCCAAAGACCAATGCGAGCATCTTTCAATCTGGCTAAAAATATTTTGCCTTCCCTGAGCTTTTCGTACCGCAATGTTGGTATCCGTATGTTCTTAAATGGCTTGTCAATGTGTTTTTTTCATCTCCTGCATAATCTCGATTCTGTCGCTTACAACATTGTTGTAGCCCACCATTCATATATACAGATGCATCTAAGACGTTAGTTGGCACTGGATGTGCCTTTTACATACCTGCTACTAAAACAGAAAAAATGTTTAAGTTAGGCCATGATTTTTCTATCTTCAATGCTGAAGCCATAGCAATTTATGAGGCCCTGCACTATATTAAAGAATCAGAAGATATATCTTCAACAATTATTTCCGATTCACTCTCTGTTCTTATTGCTATTCAAACTATAGATTTTCCCAATAAAAATTCAAATATTTGTTTCCTACTAATTAAGAAAATCCTTTTTGAAATTCATAAAAATAAAAGAAGAGTGAACTTTTTATGGGTTAAGGCTCATATAGGACTAACGGATAATGAATATGTTGATAGTTTGGCTAAGAAAGCTATTGAGTATGGTACTTCAAATAATCGTAAGTTTTGCATATCTGATTTAGTTAACACTATTAAACATCGAGTTAAAAATCAGTAGAGTCAATCATGGCGCGATCTTTGTAAACAATCCAAATCTCAGTATTCACTGATTCAACCTTCTGTTCCAAATATATATTGGTTTAAAAATTATGTAGTACCTCGAAGATATATAACAACATTAATTAGAATGAAGTTTGGAAATGCTTCTTTCCCTCTACATCTATCAAGAATTAAAGATTTTGATTCAAATCTTTGTACTGAATGTCAGAAGGTGGGTGATTTGAATCACACTTTCTTTGAGTGCACAAAATACATTCCATACACCTATAATTTAATCGAAGATTTAATAAAATGTAATGTTTTTTCACCTTTCAATGTATCCCATCTATTGTCTCTGAATAGCAAAAATATATATGATTGTTTAATGAAATTTATCTGTGAAACTAAAATTAACCTCTAAACTTTCAATCCTGATAATTTGATATATTATATACATATGAAAAAAGAAGAAGAAGAAGAAGATGTATAATGGAAAAATGTGGTGAGCAACTTGGACAGTCCATAGCGGCCACCTGCAGCTTTTGAACTGAGTAGAGAGCTGTGGAAGAGTTTGCTATGGAACTCTAAGGACCTCATTGCCTTCTTTATGTATAAATAGAAAACAAAAAGTTGTGACTGGCCCATTGACATCCAAGTCTAAGCCATAAAACAAAACAAAAAAAAAATCTAAAAATATATAATCAATAATTTCGTAAAAATATTTTCTAATATTTTATGTGTATGTTTAATGTCATTTTCTGTCCATGTTACCTTTACTATTGTTGCCATTTTCCTCTCCGTCTCCGCCCCGTCTACGGTTTTAAGATTTGATTTAAATTAAAGTTATCGAAAATTGTGTTGTAAACTTTATTGCAAAATAATACAGGAAAACCAAAGCTCTTACGTTACTGTTTTGAAATTAGCTGACGTTTCAGCAATACAAACAAACACTTTATTATAACGAGTTGGGTATTTCTTACAATTCAGACGCAGAACTTAACTTAAAACTAATAAACAATTAAATCCGAGTCATGCCAAAACTCCATTTATCGTGTTTGTGATCGACTGCCGATGAGATTTCTAGGAACTTGTGCCAACCACAATGCAATTAATATTGAATTGAAATAATAATGGAAAATTGAAGTGTAAATTATGCACACAGCGATAATGAATTTTCTTTCTGAGAACGGAAAGAATGAGGTTTAATGGTCAAATGTCATTTTTTAATTATTTCGGCATTAAACCATACGAAAATGATGTGACATTTCTTAATTACATTTTTGTGTGACTCTTTGAAACGTGTTTTATTTTTATAACTAAATTGCTGAATAGCGGCACGTAACAGTAAAATATTAAATATCTAGAAAATTGCAGTAAAATAAATTACAGCGTTAAAGAAATTTTCCAGAAGAACATTTAGCAGCCAATACATTTGTCTGACTTTTAAATTTAGTTGAGCTTTCTTGGTTTTGATATGGGTCTTCCATGTCAGCTTTCGGTCCAAATGGAGTCCCAGGTACTTGACATCTGATTTTAAGGGGATAGGAATGTTATTAATATGAACCTGTGGGCAGTCGATCCTTCTTGTTGTGAACGTAATTTGTGAAGACTTTTCACCGTTAACTTTAATCTTCCATTTTTTTAACCAAGTTTGAAGTGAATTTAAGTAGTTTTGCAGTTTGTTAGAAGCTCTATCTGGGTTTTCGTCTGATGTAAGGATTCCTGTATCATCGGCAAATGTGGCCATTGTAATGTTATCATCAGCAGGTATATCAGCAGTGTAAAGGAGAGAAAGGCAGGGACCGAGGACACTACCTTGAGGTACTCCGGATTATATAGGATGATATTTGGGAAGTGAGGTATTTACTTTGATTTGGAAAAATCGATCGCTGAGATATGATTTTAATATCAGGTATATTTCATTAGGCATATTCTTTTTCACTTTATACAACAGGTCTTTATGCCACACCTTATCAAACGCCTTTTCCACATCAAGGGATACTGCTGCACACATTTTCTTTCCCTCTAAAGTTTCTTTTATATAATTTACAATCCTATGGCACTGCTGTATTGTTGAGTGGTTCTGTCGAAAGCCAAATTGATGGTCAGGTATTATGTTATTTATATTTATTCTTTCGAAAATTCGGTCTAAGAGAAGTCTTTCTAAAATATTTGACAGTATTGGTAGAAGGCTTATAGGACGATAGGAGGAGGGTTCTGTAGGCGCTTTGCCCGGTTTCGCAATCATAATGATTTGTGCGTATTTCTATTGAATAGGAAAGTGACAAAAAGTTACAGTAGATGACAAAAAATAATCGCCGAATACAATTCTATAGCATTAAATACTAGGCAATGGTTACTAATTATTTTTAATTTTGAAGTGATAAACTACCACAGATAACTGAAATACTATCGAAAAATAATATTTCAATTAACTAAGATAGTTATTGTTCACTCTAGTCTTGCTCAGATTCCCAACATAAGTGTTCTTCTTGTCCTAATCAAAAATATAAACGATGAAGATCTATATTGGAAGCAAACAAAACAATACTTTAACTAATCATAGTAATCATGTTTATTTTTCAATAAAGATATAATAAAGTATTACTTATTAAATTCAATAATCATTCCTATTTCAGAAGTCAACGAGTAAAGTTCGCTTCGCTTATCGCTTCTACTAATAATATTTTATATAAAAATTAGTTAGTTAATGTGTTGTATTTATCAACTAAAAATACTGGTAAGTATATTTTAAATAACAGCGAATATCGACAACCAAAAAATTAGGCCAGTTCTTACTGGCCATACATATTTAATATTTTGGCATCCAGAATATTAAAATAAAATTATAAATCAAACAGTACAACTTAGCTTCTCTGCAGTAACCAAAATCACACCGATAAAATCTACAACTGCAACATCATGTCCCAGTAGAACTTTCGCCATCGTTATGAACGCTCTTCCAGACGTCGTGCTATTTGATTACATCAAGGCAATTGGAGAAATTGTTAACACTAAAGAAATAACCTTAGCTTCACGAATTTCTAACCAGCCAGCGTATATGCATCTATCTTTTGTCCTTATCCGTAGTTGATAATCTTCTTCAAAATTATCCCACCATTATGGTTAGAAATTAAATAATACCTATTCGCAATAATTACACCTGCAAAGAGGCTAATACTGTCCACCGTATGCCCTTCGATCCCGAATTCACTCATAGAGCAATCACTTAAAGACGAACTTAGATTACAACTTGCTTCTCCTACTTCTTTTATCCGATGCGGTACACCTGACGACCAATACGCTCACATTTTCAATTTTCGACGATCTATATTATGCCGGATAAAGAAAACTTTGAGTTAAATACCTGAATTGTAATATCGCTTGAAAATACTAATAATAGAATCTTTATCACTTTGGATAAACTTGAATGTTTTTATGTAAACAATCTGGACACACTGCAGACTCCTGTCCTCACCCTCAAGAAATATCTAGCAATCCCTCTCAAAATACAACTTCTAGCATAATCCCATTTGAACCTCCTTCTACTATATCTCCTCCTTCCTCCTCCTTAAAAGAAGAAATCAGACCAACTAATACCGACTTAACAAATCCAAAAGAACAGTCTCTAATGTCAGTGTCCTTGCCTTTAAATCCTTGCGTCAAAAGAACTTATTCTACCGACACAAGTCTCGAATCACCCACTTTGTCGGTTACTGCTAACCCCCCAGACTTAAACCCTATAAATTCTCAATCTGCTACAGCCTTTGCAACTCCTAAATCAGCTCCTAAAAAGAAATTAAAATCTGATGACAAAGAACTTGGTAAAATTACTATCTCTGCTCAATCAACTATTGAACAATTAATTAGTGCTAATCCAGAAAAATTTTCGCTGAGATGGGAAACTTATTGCCTTCCTGGAAAATTCCTTTGGTAGCAGTAATCCTCTTAAAAAAGCTCATAACTTTACCACCAACATTAAGTCTCTTCTAGAAGACCTGACGCAGATATATCAAACTGTATCTGATAGATCGCTTAAAAATCGCATTAGAAAATTATCTAAAAAGCTAAAGAAAACATTAAATCCCGTAGACGCTGACGAAGTTGCCAGCCTTACGTCCAACAATTCATGTGACTCCAACATTAATGATACCGATCTTTTCTAAAAATAAAAACTATCTTTTCACTATTTTACAATTGAATTGCGACGGATATTATCCGCGCCTTGAACACATACAATATCTTACATCAATTTACCATCCCGATTTTATTTGTCTACAAGAGACTAATTTTACCACAAATAATATTCCTCACCCTAAATCGTTTAAAGGATACCACTTCATTAGGATGAACTGCATCAGAGCTAGTGGAGGTGCATCAATTTTTGCTTCCAGTGAAATCTACTCAACAATTTAACAACGAATCTTGAGGCAATTGCCATAACTACATTTTGCCCTAATAAGCTTACTATCTGCTCCATATATTCCTCCAAATCATCCTTTAAAAGAGGAAGAGCTCCTTGACGTCATATTCCAGCTTCCACAGCCGTTTATATTCACAGGAGGCTTTAACGCGCATAACAGTATGTGGGGTTCAAAATCTACATGTTTGGTCGTGGAAAAATAGTTAAAAGAAAATATTCTTAACTGCACAAACTCATGTCTTCTTAACACAGGATCTAATACTCACTTTAACATTTCCTCTGGATCATTCTCCGTTATTGACCTTAGTATTAGTGACCCTAAATCAGCATCTTTTCTATCCTGCCAAACAGCTGATGATCTCTTTGACAGCAATCATTATCCTATAATAATTTCCAACAACTGTAGTGGAGCTTTATCTTCCAAAAGATATTGGCGCTTAAATAAAGCTAACTGGTCAGAATATTCAAAATCTGTTGATACTCTCTTGCTCGCAAATGAACATCCTACAATCAATGATGTTGACTACTTATTAACGTCATTATCAGAGACAATTCTCTCGGCTGCTAAGATTCACATCGGCAAAACAACATTCTCTCCAAATCATAAGGTAGTTCCTTGGTGGAACTCTTCTTGTGAAGTGGCAATTCGTCTATCCAAAATAGCTCTAAACAAGTACCAAAAAACGGAGCCTTGAAAATTTAATAAATTACAAAAAATTTAAAGCCAAAGCCAAACATATAGTAAAAAAAGCAAAAAATCATCATGGCAGGACTATGTATCATCCATTAAGGAAAATTCCAATCCTAGTCAAAGGAAAAAAAATAGGACAAATAAATTCAAGGTCGCAAAACTAATAATAAAATTACGCGTTTAATTTCAAAGGGTATAGAGATCACTTCACATGAACTTATTCCTAACACCTTTGCTAAACATTTCGAATATAAGTTCAGAAACAAAACTAATCATATTAATATGTTTCATCATGAAATAAATCCACACAGAAATAACCTGATATCTTCTGAACATAGTAGACCCCTTAATTTTCCTTTCACTATCCATGAGCTTATATCTGCCTTAGCTAATAGCAGAAACACCGCAGCTGGGCCCGATGATATTCCTTATGCATTTCTAAAGCACTTGTCTAATTATGGTCTTAAAGAAGTCCTAACTTTATACAATCTAATCTGGAGCTCACATAAATTTCCATCTCAATGGAGCAAGTCTATTGTTATACCTATATTCAAGCCAAATCAGCCAACTAGTTTTCCACAATCTTACAGGACCATCTCCCTCACATGCACTATGTGCAAATTAATGGAAAAAAATGGTTAACAAACGTCTTCTGTGGTATTTTGAAAAATACAAGATTATTCCACAGGAACAATCTGGCTACCAAAGACAGCGCTCCACAAGAGATAACCTTGTACTACTTCAAACCCATATATCTAACGCGATTAATAGCAAACAAGAACTGATAGCAACAATCTTCGATAGAGAAGGCGCATTTGACACCATCTCAAGAAACGCAATTCTTGACAAACTTTTTCAATATAACCTCATTGGCAACATATACGCCTTTATAAAATACTTCCTAACATCTAGAACATTCAGGGTTTCTGCCAATAACTTCCTTTCTTCTCCACATATCCAATATGACGGAGTTCCTCAAGGTTCAATTTTAAGCACATCTTTATTCATTCTTGCGATTAGCCAGTTATGTCACAATATCCCTCCACCTATCAAATGCTTATTATATGCCGATGACCTAATAATGTACTGCCAGGGTAAATCCAACGCTACTACTAATAAAATTCTGCAATCAGCAGTAAACGATCTACAAATCAAAGTTGCTTCCCTAGGACTTACTCTCTCCTATTCTAAGTCAAAGTTATTAAATTCGGTAGAAAAATCAATTTTTTAACCCTGAAATCACCGTCAATAACTTTAAATTACCAGTCGTTGACAATTGCAAAATATTAGGGCTGATATTTGATTCAAGATTAACCTGGAAACAACACATTCAGGAAACTAAAGGAGCGTACCTTAAAAGGTTAAATATAATTAAAACACTCTCACATTATCATTGGGGTGCGGAAGAAACTACGTTACTGAAAGTTTACAGATTACTAATCCGTTCCATCTATATGTCCGCATCTAAGTCAAACCTAAATTCACTAAATACAGTGCACCCCACAGCTATCCGCCTATGTCTTGGAGCATAATTTCGTTCCAGTCCGGCAGAAAGTCTTTACTGTGAAGCTAATGAACCTCCTCTGTGGCGTAGACGAGAATACCTGCTTTCCTCCAATGCTGCTCAATTTCTTCCAATCCCTCCAATCCAGTGTACCTATCCTTTAATTACATCATCACATCAACCTCATAACAATGATCCTTGTAACTTAATTATATATCCTTTTCCTCACCTTCTACAGCCGTTATTAAACGATATAAATTTGTCTGAAACCAGAACTCTACCATTCTCCAATAATTCCTATTGGACCAACCTGCTCCCTCATCATGATATGTCCCTCACGAAATTTAACAAGGAAGATGTCAGTGTTAACACATTAAGAAATCTCTTCCTAGAACTCATAAACAAAAATAAATATAACATAGTTCTTTACACTGACGCATCAAAATCTGTAAGTGGAGTTGGATATTCTCTAACTACTCTTCAACAGCCTATCGGACTCTGTAAAATTTCCCCTTGGTGTAGTATCCACACTGGCGAACTGCTAGCTATCTTGTGTGCTTTCAAACGTGCTCAAAAATGTCCAAACACACACATAGCCATATGTACTGATTCACTTTCCTCTATACACTCCATCAATATTATAATCACCAACCATCCTCTTGACCAAGATATTCATGACATTTATCAGCTTCTTATAAATCAAAATAGAAAAGTCACTTTATTATGGGTACCATCCCATGTTGGAATTAGTGGTAACGAAAAAGCCGATTGCCTTGCCAAAAAAGCTGCATCATCGATGGATACCATACTTAATGTACAAATCTGCAATGACCTAAAAGCCAGACTGAAGAAGCACAATCTATCCATTTGGCAAATTCACTGGAATAAAATTACTTCAGCGCTGCATGAAAATAAGCCCACATTGAAACTATTTACCTGCCCTAGCTTATCTCGGAAAAACATGGCAATCGTACGGAGACTGCATATAGGACATACCAGTCTAACACACGGCTATTTGATGACATCATCTCCACTACCAAAATGTCAACACTGCAATACTACTCTCCGAATCAAACATATAGGGTACTTATGGACTGTCCTTTTTATGCCAAAGAACGCTTTAAGCTTGGTATCAGTCCTAACTTCAAAGATGTCCTCAACAGCACAGACCAAATCAACAAGGTTATCAAATTCCTCGAGAAGAATCAAATGTTAAAAAAATATATAATTATTGCTAACTGATTTTTTTTTACTTATGTTAAATAATGTTAACTATACTATTTGTAATTTATAATATATATTACCATGTAAACTGTAACTCGTGCTAATGACCATAGATGTCACATGCACGTTAATTAAAAAAAAATCAATAACATTTTATATATTCAGATTCTTGCCAAACACTAACAATTCTTGGATTATACTTATCTGTTTGATGGTAACTCATTGATGTCGAATGGTACTGCTGTTCCTGCAACTGGCGCTGGGGTCCTAGATGCTGTATTCCACCAGGCCTACGGATGTTGGTCGTTGCAGTGTAGGTAAGATGCATTGTATCGTTGCAGTACAGATGATAATATGGTCTTCGTTGTTGTATCGCCGACGATTGAGGATGCTTGAGGCTCCCGGAGGGAGAAAAGTGGATTTATTCTCAAAAACTAGACTACATAATGCTTATTAGGCATCAAGCAGTAGTAAAACCAAAGTATGCCAAGATTGCAAATAATCTGAAAAAATAGCAAATGGCAACACTATTTTAAATGGAATTATTATTAATTATTACTAATTAAAATGGCAAGAAAACGGAAGGAGGAATATGAACAGTGGGGCTTGGAAATTATTGTGGAAAAAACTAAATACCTACCCATAGGAGCTGAGTTATCCAATATCGAACTAGAGGATAATGAAGAAATCATATCCTGTAGTGAATAATCGTACCTGGGAGTAATCTTCGATAGAACGGGAAAAGACGATAAGGAAATAAAGAAAAAGGTAACACAAGCTAGAAGAAAAATTGGCTGCCTAAATGGAATACTTTGGAGCTCCGAAATAGGAATACAGCGAAAATACAATATCTATTAAACACTTATTAAAAGCAGCCTACTTTACGGTGCAGAAACTTGGAAAATAACCGAGAACAACAGGAAAAAATTAGAAGCTGTAGAAATGGATGTGTTTAAAAGATCGTTAGGTATATCCCGTAGGGTAAGAGTTCGAAATGAGGAAGTAAGACGACGAATTGGAATAGATGGTTATTTACCAACAGACATTAAGAGGAAACAGTTGATTTGGTATGGTCATGTTCAAATAAGGAAGATACAAGATTGCCCAAAAAGATTATGCAGTGGGTACCACCAAACCGCAAAAAACGAGGAAGACTCAAAAAGACATGGGAAGAAGGAATAACCAAAGCAATAAGTACAAGGGATCTTAGAGATGTCACAGGATGGATTACAGCATATAATTACAACATTATATTCATCAACGGTTAATATTAAAACTATTCAGTACACATTAAGACCAAAATTACAAATAAGGGTGTAATCAAATACCATTACAGAGAAATTATTAGCTGGTCCAAGTGACATCTGTCAAAAACGTATCGTAGGTAATGGACATTTTTCAGAGCAGTCTATAGTCTATATTTTGCTAGCATCATTTCAGGATGTACGTTTTATTAACAATCACAATTAGTGTAGGAAACAGAGGTTGAACCTTGCAAAATGGACACAAGTCCGGTTTTATTTTTTTTCTGGCATATCAAGGGGTGCTTATTATAAGACTAACTTTTTCTGAAAAAATTTCGCCCCGGAACCCCCCTTTTCACCCCATTAAAATGGGTAATTTGTAGTTTCTGCGGAACGTAGCCCTTCCTGTACCTTTTACAAAAAATTTCTTTTATAGAAATATGAAGAGGACTATATTTTCTACGATTTATTTCTAACAGCATTTCTCTATCATCCACCGTTTAGCAAGGGTGGCGCCCCAAATTTGACAAGTTTTTAAAAAAGATGTTTTTAAAAAATATATATTTTTCCCTAACTGTAACGGAAATTAAAAAGAAATTCTGCGAAAATTATTCACAAAGAGATGATTGATTTTTTGGTATAGGTTTCACTTAAGGTTAATTGCCCTTTTTTTAATTACAGGGTGTTACATTTTAAAAAACCCCTTTTTATACCATCTGAACCGTTTATGCTAAAGTAAAAAGACTTTCAGCGATTACCCATGTACTGGTGTTATTTACAAATTTGTATAATTCACCCCCATTTTTTCCCCGAAACCACCCCAAAAAAAAGAAGAATTAATAAATAAAGTGATTTTCTTGGAATCCTTCACACACAATGCCCTTCATTAATATGCTTCATATATCATTTTGTGCACGTTATTATTACCCATGCATGGACACTATAAGCGATTTCCTAGTGCAATCTTTGTAGCCAAAAAAAAAATAAATAAAATGGGGGGTTGACATTTTTTTTTGCTTTTTGCTTTTTGATCCATATGGGCATATGCTTCATTAATAGTGCTTTTCAAAAATATATATGGTTATTGCAACATCCCTGCAGAAACCACCCCTATCCTTGAAAATATACTGCAGAAACTACCCCTATACCTTGGCGAGCATATTTTTACGATTTTCTCATTACCTATTCATTTTTTTTTTAAACAAAACTTATTCAAGATTAAAGACCAGTATTTACTACAGAAATTAGGACCTATTCATTTTTTTCGTTTAAGCAACCGTTACGGCACAGTGGCGCCGTAAACCTCATATATGCTTTGGCGGGCTCCAGTTTTTGTTTTTTTTTTTCGTCATCTGTTCGTTTTATTGATAAAGTACTTATGTAAAATAAAACAACACAGTGTAACCTACAAATCATGACCTATGCACATTAATTTTACATTCTTTGCTCCCCAAAGCCACAGTGGTGGCCCAAAATAATTTTTTTCTTATTTTCGCTACCTACACGCATTTTATTGCGTTAATGCTATCTTAATAGCACAATATTCACACCTAAGTGGTCGCTAAGCAGTGGCGGATCCAGGGAGGGATGATGGGGGCGATCACCCCCACCTCTCTCAAACCAAGTGATATTATATTTGAAGATTATAAAAATATTCATTTATTTTTATAGAAATACTTATATTATATTAATACTTATATTATATTAATATTATTTTTATAAGAATGACTTTTTATGCTTAAGCGACAGTGGCGGATCCAGCATCGTTAAGAGGGGGGTGCCATTTGGTTAAATTTCTATAAAAATAAATGAATATTTTTATAATTTTTGAATATAATATGACTTGGTTTGAGAGGGGGGAGGTAATCACACCCATCACCCCTCCCTGAATCCGCCACTGCTTAGCGACCACCTAAGGGTAAATATTGTGCTATTAAGGTAGCATTTATGCAATAAAATGCGTGTAGGTTGAGAAAATATGCAAAAATTTATTCTGGGCTACCACTGTAGCTTTGGGGAGCAAAGAATGTAAAATGTGCATAAGTCATAATTTGTAGGTTACACTGTGTTGTTTTATTTTACATAAGTACTTTATCAATAAAACGAACAGACAACGAAAAAAAAAAACAAAAACTGGAGCCCGCCAAAGCATATATGAGGTTTACGGCGCCACTGTGCCGTGACGGTTGCTTAAACGAAAAAAATGTATAGGACCTAATTTTTAGAGTAAATAGTGGTATTTAATCTTGTATAAGTTTTGTTTAAAAAAAAAATGAATAGGTAATGAGAAAATCGTAAAAATATGCTTGCCAAGGTATAGGGGTAGTTTCTGCAGTATATTTTCAAGGATAGGGGTGGTTTCCGAGATGTTGCAATAACCATATATATTTTTGAAAAGCACTATTGATGAAGCTTATGCCCATATGGATCAAAAAGCAAAAAACAAAAAAAAAAATTCAACCCCCCATTTTATTATTTTTTTTTGCTACAGGGGTTGCACTAGGAAATCGCTTTTGGTGTTCGTGCATGGGTAATAATAACGTGCACAAAATGATATATGAAGCATACTAATAAAGGGCATTGTGTGTGAAGGATTCCAAGAAAATAAATTTATTTATTAATTCTTCTTTTTTTTGGGTGGTTCCGGGGAAAAAATGGGGGTGCATTATACAAATTTGTAAATAGCACCAATACATGGGTAATCGCTGAAAGTCTTTTTACTCTAGCATAAACGGTTCAGATGGTATAAAAAGAGGTTTTTTAAAATGTAACACCCTGTAATTAAAAAAGGGCAATTACCCTTAAGTGAAACCTATACCAAAAAATCAGTCAATTATTTTTGAATAATTGCCGTAGGATTTCTTCTTAATTTCCGTTACAGTTAAGGCTGTATGACACTATGCATTTTCTTGTATCATTTCTAATATCGTTTCTGATATCGTTTCTTGTATACATTTTCTTGTATCATTTCTTGTACGTACATTTGTGCCCTGTATGACACTATGCAAGTTCTTGTATCGAAAATGGTATGAAATTCGGCACGTGATTGGCCGATATTTTGTTTGTCACCCCGTGTCACGTTATGGTAGTACTGCATCTACAGCTGATTTTAAGGATTTTATAAAATTTATAAACTTTTAATTAACATTTTAATGTTAACCAGAATTTTACGTTGAATGTTTGAGGTTGATTATTTGTGTTTTTATTTTGTTTTGAATTTGTGTTAAAATATTTGCATTAGAATTATCTTCAATTTGATCCAAATTAGGAGCTATAGTATGGTGTAGTTAGATCCAAACCCAGACATCTAAAGTGAAAGTTATCCTCCAACACCAAATTGTTCTATATGGTCCACATAATGTTCAGAAAAAAGTCACACCATTTTGAGCGTCGGGTTTGGGGGGAGAGGGGGGAGAAATCTGCAAATTCGTAGTTTTTTAGGTTTTCGTCAATATTTCTAAAACTAAGCGGTTTAGCATGAACAACCTTCTACACAAAATTGTTCTACATTAAATTTGAAATAAAAAAGGCCCTATGCATAACCCTTCTAAAATGAACGGTTCCAAAGTTACGGAGGTAGTATAGTATAATTGGTCCACAAAAAGGCCTAACTCAGACATCCAAAGTAAAAGTTTTCCTTCAACACCAAATTGTTCTATATAGTCCACATATTGTTCAGTAAAAAGTTACACCATTTTGAGCGTCCGGTTTGGGGGGGAGATGGGGGAAAAGTCGGTAAATTAGTAGTTTTTTTAAGTTTTTCGTCAATATTTCTAAAACTATGCTTTAGCGTAATTAATGTTCTATAGAAAAATATTTTACATAAAATTTAAAACAAAAAAGGTTCTGTACATAATTGTTATAAAATCAACGGTTCCAGAGTTACGGAGGGTGAAAAGTGGAGGTTTTCGATACTTTTTATATTTACCGATTTCTCCCCCCTCTCCCCCAAACCCGAAGCTCAAAATGGTGTGACTTTTTTCTGAACATTATGTGGACCATATAGAACAATTTGGTGTTGGAGGATAACTTTCACTTTGGATGTCTGGGTTTTTGGTATAGTTATATCATAAATATTGCCCAAAAAATATAAAAAGTATCGAAAACCTCGATTTTCACCCTCCGCAACTCTGGAACCGTTGACTTTATGACAATTATGTATAGAATATTTTTTGTTTTAAATTTCATGTAGAAGATCTTTGTATATAATATTGTTTACTATAAAGCATAGTTTTAGAAACATTGACGAAAAACTTAAAAAAACTACTAATTTACAGGCTTCTCTCCCATCTCCCTCCCAAACCGGACGCTCAAAATGGTGTAACTTTTTAATGAACAATATGTGGACCACATAGAACATTTTGGTGTTGGAGGAAAACTTTTACTTTGGATGTTTGGGTTAGGCCTTTTTTTGGACCAGTTATACTATACTACCTCCGTAACTTTGGAACCATTCATTTTAGAAAGATTATACATATTATTTTAAATTTAATGTAGAACAATTTTGTATAGAAGTTTGTTCATGCTAAACCGCATAGTTTTAGAAATATTGGCGAGAAACTTAAAAAACTACGAATTTACCGATTTCTCCCCCCTCTCCCCCCTCCCAAACCCGACCCTCAAAATGGTGTGACTTTTTTCTGGATATTGTGTGGACCATATAGAACAATTTGGTGTTGAAGGATAACTTTCACTTTGAGAAACACTTTCACTTTTTAGGTTTCACATGAAACCTAAATTTATAGTTTGAACTTTACTAGGAGCTAAATATATGGTTATTAGTAGAACAGTAGTCCATACCAAACGGTATATTAAGTATCAATATAAGATTTATAAATAATACCTACAAAAACACAAATAAACTCATCAATACATGATCCCATTTTCATTTCAGCCGCCATTATGAGTAAGTAATTATGACATTTTAGATGTTTTACCAGCAGGTTTTACGTTTTTGCTCTTTGCGCAGAAATTGGCGCAGTTCTTGTACAAGAATCTGTGTCTGACTCAAATTCTTGTATCGTTTCTGATATCGTTTCTTGTATCTGTGTATGACACTATGCATTTTTTTGACATATCAGAAACGATATTAGAAATGATACAAGAAAATATATAGTGTCATACAGCCTTTAGGGAAAAATATATATTTTTTTAAAAACATCTTTTTTAAAAACTGGTCAACTTTAGGGCGCCACCCCCGCTAAACGGTGGATGATAGAGAGATGCTGTCGGAAATAAATCGTAGAAAATATAGTCCTCTTCATATTTCTATAAAAGAAATTTTTTATAAAAGGTACAGGAAGGGCTACGTTCCGCAAAAACCACAAATTACCCCCTTTAAAGGGGAGAAAAGGGAGGTTCCGGGGCGAAATTTTTTCAGAAAAAGTTAGTCTTATAGCCACTTTACACGATGCAAGTAATTGCGAAATTTATTGCACAAGTTCTTGCAGCAAGAACTTCTGCAATAAGTTGCAACTAGCTTTCTGCAATAAAGTGATTACACGGTGCAAGTAAATTGCATAAACTGACATGAAATGAACAGAAACTTTGACATACCATAAATTTTAGGTTATGTTGTTTTTATAAATTAAGAATGTAATTTTTTGAGTAGAGTTATCGATATATTAGATTAAAAATGTTAGATTATAATTTGAGAAAATTATAATATGTATTATGTATAACAAAATCAAATAATACCTAATGCAAGTATACCTATAATACATTATTCATTTACAAAAGGAAATAAGTTGTTAAACATTGTTAAATACAAAAGAAATAAAAATAGAATATAGTTTCTTTAATCCCTATGTTGCATAATTAAAGTTATCCACCAGAATAATGTTATCTGTGAAGCGTGAAATTGGTAAAAAGTTCCTCTAGTTTTGTCAAAAATTGTTTAATTTGAAATTTAGGATGACAGAATGTCAAAACAACCAGTGTAGCCTTAAAAGTTACTAAAAATATACCCAAATTGCAGAAAAAATTGCATGAAAAATAGGACATGTTCTATTTAGCTGCAACTTCTTGCAGCAAGAAATTGCTGCAAGAAGTTGCAGCTTTTCTGTGCAATTTGCGTATGACACGATGCAATTTCTATTGCTGCAAGAAATTGTGCAATTAATTGCGCAATTAGTTGCATCGTGTAAAGTGGCTATTATAATAAGCAGCCCTTGATATACCAGAAAAAAAAAATAAAACCGGACTTGTGTCCATTTTGCAAGGTTCAACCTTTGTTTCCTACACTAAATATGCGCCAGGCAGAAACCTTCTATATACTTAATTTTTTATTTAACAAAATCTGAAAAAAATCCAAAAATTTTGCTTTTTGAGCACATATTTTTGAGTATAATTCAAGAGATATATTTTTTTATGTATAAGTTGCACTTTTCAATTTTACATAATGTTTGGCTACTGGAATTGAAAATTCAATGTTTATTTTTTGACTAAAAAGTAGAAATAATTGGCAACTAAAACTATAATACATTGTTCATATACATATATTTGATACATTGTTCGATGAAATAGTCTAAAGAAGAAGAGTGCGATGGAACAGGATGATTTTTATTATTAGATTCCCCCAAAAAATTATTAATTTAGTTTTTATGTCTCAAAAAATAAAACCTTGTAAGATTCTACCTACACATTCACTGTATAAATTTTCCGTTTACACGATCATTGTCTTTTAAGACGCACTACAGCTTACGGGAAAATAATAAAATACCAAGATTATTTTAGTGGTATAATTAAAATCTTAATGCATGTATTATGTTAATTTTTCCATAACTGAAGATCTTCTTGTCGTAATATTGGTATTACAAATGAAATGTATTTAGGTAATCCGGAAATACCATTGAAGGTTGTTATGTTCATTGAATGCTAATTTCTAGTATTTTAACAAGAAACTTTGGTAATAACAATGTAATTTGCATTGCTAGTTGCCGTGAAGTGGTTTCAAGTGTGTATGTAATGATTAAGGAATCGTAATCGAAGTAGGTAACTTCCCAGAAGCGAAGTAGAAGCGGAAGACATAGATCGAAAAGGTAATTTATATTTTAGCATAATCTAACAAGAAAATAACTTTTAAATATTGATATTTTATATACAACTTATTTTAACCAATAGATTAAGGCCGGCCATTGGTAATGTTATAAGTATAGCCGATCCCATCACCTTTATAAAGTACACCACTCATAATCTAGAGCATATATGTATACCGAAAAATGCTTAACCTACTAACAATATATGTCGCTAGTTCCAGCCATATTTTTGTTATCCTACCTGTTGTGTATTGTTTATAAAAAAATGTGAAAGTTTTGCTTTTTTCTCAATAAATATAAGAGCGTTTATATCTAAATTACTTAAGTATTTAAATGAATTTCATGATAAAATTCCGTTTAGCACTACAGTAGAAGTAATGGAAGGATATAACGTTAAAAAAATGTGAATTAATAAAGTACTTTTTGCGTGGTGTACTTTTAAAATAAATTTCTGAAATTAATAGAAATTGGCATGTGAAACGTAAATATTCGACATATAATACGAATACAGTATAGGAATCTGTAAGAATCTAAGCTCTGTTAATGTAGCCATTATGTATAAGATGGCGCTACGAAAAATATTATATACATGTGCAAAATTCAGGAGCGGTATGGCCCGTTTGAAACTTTCCTTTGGAAATTTCGGTACTGTATAGAGAGTAATACCGTTTTGAGGGATGCGGGTGGTTCATTATTGCGTACTTGGAATAATATCAGGGCCCCGTAACCGGGCGTGCAACGCGTGCGGTGCACGCGTGCGTAACCCCAATGGGGCGCCAAACCGAAGGATTGGTAAATAAGAAATATTTATTTTAAATGAGATAATCATTTTTTATATACAATTTTATTTATTTCATGAACAGCTAGAGAAATCTCAAAAATCAAATATTGTGTTATTACTGAAAAAATGATTATTATTCCCGTCCTGAAATGTTGAACGTACTCCGTCTAAAATATATTACATTTTATTGTCCCTTCCTAATTTTTTTCTTTGAAGTATGTAGATAGATTGAATTACGCTTGCCATATGAAAATCAAACATCAAATCACACTCCTTGACGACTAGAAACATAAATTAGTACCCATAACGCAACTTAGCAGTTTTACTCCTATAAAGTGAATCTTTTACTCTAATGATAATTACCCTTAAGTAAACACATACTCTATGAATTATGATTATGTATTTAACTTGGGTATTACCTTTTCCCGTAAAATTAATAATGTATTAATAATAATTAAAATTAATAATTAATAAAATTAATATGAAACCATATGGTTGCTAGTTATGCAGACACCCTATATAAAATTTGTTTGAAAACTTTGATATAACAAAATATTATTGTTTATTTACTTGAATGTATATTTTTAATTTAATACACAGGGTGCTTCATTCATGTTGCAAAAAAATTTAAGGGGAAAGACGCAAAATGTCGCCTCTCAAAATTTTCCTGTGTTTTAAATGTGTTCATTTTTTTCGAATACTGAGAAAACTAATAAGTATTTTTAAAAAAATTAAACGCAGAATGAAAGAAAACGTTATTGCCGAGGGCCGACAGTCCCTTAGAATAAATAAAAAGTTTCTTTTGAATTAAATATTTGCAATTCACTAAACTTTCTCTGTTTTCACTAAGTTTTCAGGAGAAGTTTTTTCAGGAGAAGAATAGGAGAAGTTTTAATTGTAGAACAGTTTAAAAATTTGGAACGTCAGATTACGAAAACGCTCCATGTATTTTTTCGAACAGAACTTCCAATTGATTTGTTACTGTTTCATTAAACTCTCATGCAAAAATCATATTGCTATTTATCAAAAATATAATTCCTGCCATTTGACATGTTCTTCGTGTTAAACTTATTAAAATGCCCAGTTGGTGATAATACCAGTCTGATTTTTGCATAAGAGTTTAATGAAATCGTAACAAATCAGTTGGAAGTTCTGTCAGACAAAATACATGGAACGTTTTCGTAGTCTGATGTTCCAAATTTTTAACCTGTTCCACAATTAAAGCTTCGCCTGTTTCAGTGTTCCCGTACATCAAAGTTTGTCCGACTAGACACAGTTAAGTTAAAAATTTTCAGCTTGTTATTAATCAACTTCTTTTTTGTACGCGAGATCCAAGCCTATAATTCAAATTTAACTTATAAATAAGTGATTTTTACTCAGGTCAGCCGTTATGATGAAACATTTTATTTTAGGGAATATAGTATGGTATAGTTAGACCCATACCCAGACATCCAAAGTGAAAGTTATCCTCCAACACCAAATTGTTCTATATGGTCCACATAATGTTCAGAAAAAAGTCACACCATTTTGAGCGTCGGGTTTGGGGGGGAGAGGGGGGAGAAATCGGTAAATTCGTAGTTTTTTACGTTTTTCGTCAATATTTCTAAAACTATGCGATTTAGCATGAACAACCTTCTATACAAAATTGTTCTACATTAAATTTGAAACAAAAAAGGTCCTATGCATAACCCTTCTAAAATGAACGATTCCAAAGTTACGGAGGTAGTATGTTATAATTGGTCCAAAAAAGGCCTAACCCAGACATCCGAAGTAAAAGTTTTCCTGCAACACCAAATTGTTCTATATGGTCCACATATGAGTGATCGCGTCTAACCTTAATTTATACCGTTTTTTTTTAGTTGTTATATGCATGTTTATCCGATTTTTTTGCCGGTACGGCGAGCTCTATTTCAAAAATCTTCTAGTTTCCTCCAAATAATATTTTTTCTAGATTTTTTGTGATATTCTAAATAAAATAAGTTTCTTGACATTTTTCTCCAAAGTTAATGGTTTTAAAGTTATAAGCGATTTAAATCCGAAAAATGCCAAAACGCATTTTTGGATTTTAAATCGCTTATAACTTTAAAACTGTTAACTTTTGAGAAAAATGTCAAGAAACTTATTTTATTTAAAATGTCCCAAAAAATCTAGAAAAAATATTTTTTGGAGGAAAACTGGAGATTTTTGAAATAGAGCGCGCCGCACCGACAAAAAAATCGGATGGACATGTATATTTAACAATTAAAACACGACGGTTTAAATTAGGGTTAGACACAATCACTCTTTAGAATCTTCAAGCTGAATGTTTAAACTTCAATTTAAGAATCTGGCAACCTCAAAAGTTCTAATTTAAATATGAGTTTTTAGGCCTCGTAAATGAGCATTTTCGCACTTTTCAGATTTTAAATCGCCTATAACTCGAAAACTATCAATTTTTGAAAAAAATTACAAGATACCTTTCTTGTTTAGAATGACCCACTAAACTTAAAAATATATGTTCCGGGGCAAAAAAACGTGATCTTTTCTATTTGTTTATAAAAATTGTTTAAACAGTTTCTGCCCAAAAATTCCGCCCGGCACCCTTCAGATTTGTTTAGAGGGGACATGTTTGAATAGGAATCCACAAAGAAACCGAATCAGAAATTTTCCCAGACGGGAGCGGTCTCACCACATGGACTAAAATAGATTTCTCCAATACTTTTGGTTTAGATTTTACCACGAGATACGAGCACAGTATTTATCCAAGTAAAATTTTCAGCGAGACCCCGTCCTTAAACCGCCTACTAAAAAATTAAAAGTTCGCACCTGATATATAAAACGATTTCGAGTCATCTTAGCGAGGCCGCACCTGCATACTCTCTGTACTTAACTAAACTATCGACTCACTAAAAATTCTGCCGTTTGCGGCCTCGCTTAGATATCTATTGCGTTATTTCTCCGATAGAGGCAGCATCTCTCGGGAAAGAATCTTTTCTCTCTGTTGCGCCGGCATTTGGGGACCTCTCTTTCATACAACGGCCGGCCTTAAAGACAAAATTCGACGGATACCAGTCGACAGAACAAGCTGGTTTTAGAAAGGGAATTATAGTCCAGGAACCGAAGCTTTTCACCTCGCAATTTTTACAGAATGAATAGATTTGCTTGAAAATTTGAGAATAAGTAGTGGATAGACCAAGGATCAAAATCTATATGATGCCGAAAGGCGCTTTTACCATGGGGGTGGTTGCCACCCCATCTCGGGGGTGGAAATTTTTTATTATATTTTGGCCGCATAAGTTGATAAAAACGTTCATTTTAAGCAAAAAATGTTCTATACATTTTTTTGATAAAATTGATAGTTTTCGATTTATTCGCTATCAAAAATGTTTTATATCGAAAAAATAAACGTTTTACCAATTGTACTCATTTACGATTCACTCAATTTTTGCCGTAAAAAAAATTTTTTCGAACCAAGTTCTTGGGAATTAAATAACTTACAATTTTATATTTAAACATTTTTTCGTATCTCTGATGCTAATCTTTCTATTCTAAAGAAAATGACATTTTTTGACAAACTACAAAAATTCGTTATTCGCTTTTAACTCTAGATTTTTAAAAACTAATCATTTTAAGCAACTCAAACTTCTGGAATCTATTAATAATGTATAAATAAAGAAGAATGAATAAGGCCAATGACTTAAAACACCGCTAACTTACATTACCATGCTTCCAATTAGATTTCTCCTCTTTTTTTTTCCAAAAAAAAGTATTTTTTAGGTTTTTGCAAGATCTGTAAGCATATTATTAGTAAATCTTTTAATAATCCTCAGTCGCAAAAAGAGGTGATTTTGAAAGGGTTGGTAAAGATGATTTTTGCATGTTATTACAAGTTTTAATTGTCAATAGTTCACTGAATGTTTACCGTAGAAAAAATTTTTGCAAACCAGGCTCTTGGTAATTAAATAAACTACAATTTCATTATTAAACATTTTTTCGTATCTTTGATACTAATCTTTCTATTCCGAAGAAAAAGCCATTTTTTTCCAAACTACAAAAATTCGTTATTCGCTTTTAACTCCATTTTTTTAAAAACCAATCATTCTAGGCCGGTCAAACTTCTAGAACCTATTAATAATACCTAAATAAAGAAGACCAAGTAAGGTCAATGACTAATTTTAATTATTGTGGTGATTAGGGCGGTTGCATCCGATCATTTTTTCGCTGAAAAAAATAGGGACTGCCATTCTTTTCATTATAAGTCACTTAATTTTTGATCTAGAGACTTTTTTCTATTTCTGGAGATAGATATTTTTAAATACTTTGAATTAGTTTGAACAAATTATCCTCGAAAAATGCATAGTTTTCCCGTCTTTTGACTTTGAAACTACAATATTTAGCATTTGACCAAAAAGAGCTAACATATAATAAAGTATAGCTCGATTACTATTGGTCATAAAGAAAATTTATAAAACGGTTTCGTTTATTTTTTCAAAAGGTACATTTTTGTTATGTAAAGTTGTTTGGATAAAACCAAAACTTTTGGAGTTTGGCGAATGGATTTAGTGTCCGCAGTCATATAAACCCAAATAAACAACAACTTTTGGAGTTATTAGCAGAATACTTATTAAAAACATTGATTTTTTCGAAATAAAACTAACACTTTCGATAGCGAATAAATCGAAAACTATTAATTTTATCACAAAAATATATAGAACGTTTTTTTCTTAGAATGAATGTTTTTACCAACTTTTGTGGTCAAAATATAATAAAAAATTTCCACCCCCAGATGGGGTGGCAACCACCCCCATAGTAAAAGCGCCTTTCGGCATCATATAGATTTTGTTCCTTGGTATATCCACTACTTATTCTCAAATTTTCAAGCAAATTGATCCATTCTGTAAAAATTGCGAGGTTTTATCCTATTTTAAGCTTCATTACTTGGACTATTAGAACAAGTGACCATTTCGACACCCCCATCGAACAAGGTTGTAACTCAGTTTTAGCGGTTTTACAGAAGAGGCAAAAAACGAAAACATGACTTTTTAAAAATTTGTAGCGAAATGATTAGACTATTTTACACTAATGTGATATGATATTTATATCATAATAAGGGATTACTGTGAGATGTATGTTTTGTAATTTTAATAACTATTGAAAATCTTGAGTTTGGTTGAGATACAACCTTGAGATTAAACATGAGTATTCGTAGAAAAAGGTTGTAAGTCGCGTAACAACCATTTTACACTCTCTGTGTTAACTCTGTCTGCTTTCACCAGTAACCTTGACAAATGCCTAGGATGGATTCCACCAAAGAGCCAGAACTACGGGAGGCTAACAGGAGCAATAATCACCTCAGCAAAAGCGACAATCCCTAGAGGATACCGCAAAAAATATATCCCTGGTTGGACAGAACGGAGCGAAAAACTGTATGAAGAATATTGCGAAGATGGAAAGCAGGAGATTGCAGACGAACTACTCCACAGCATTGATGCTGCGAGGCGTGAAAAATGGACCCAGACAGTAGAAAACCTAGACTTTCAGAAGTCAAGTCGACAAGCTTGGTCCCTACTACGGAAACTCGGAAGTAGCAACCCACCCGCTCGCCAAACCAACCTAGTAACTCCAGACCAAATAACTACGCACATAGTGTCAACCTCTAGGGCACCTCAAAATCGTTTACATACAATTAAAGTAAAAAAAGACCTCAAAACCATAAAATCTAGTCTTGCACCCTCAACAGAATATTCCAACCCATTTACGCATGAAGAAATATCGCAAGCCCTAAATGAAATGAAAACAGGAAAAGCGCCGGGTTTCGACGCCATTCACGCTGAGTTCCTCAAACATAGCGGCAGATTCACTAGGCAATGGCTTGCAAAATTCTTTTCTGACATCCTTCAAACGGGAAACGTCCCCCACCAACTCAAAAATACAAAAATCGTCGTCATTTCAAACCAGGGAAAAGTAATAATTCACCGAAAAACTACCGCCCCATCGCACTCTTAGGTATGGTGTACTAATTGTTCGAAAGACTGTTGTATAATAGAATCAGCAAAACCATATTCCAACACTTACTAGTGGAACAGGCAGGATTTCGGCCAAACCGCAGCTGCACAGACCAGGTACTCGCCCTGACCAATTACGTGGAATCAAACTTTCAAAAGCAATTAAAAACAACAACTGTCTTCATTGATCTATCTGCTGCTTACGACACTGTGTGGCGACAAGGGGCAATATATAAATTAATGCGAATAATCCCATGCAGAAAGACCACTGAGGTTATTAACGCCATGCTATCCAACAGATGTTTTAAAGTTATATTGGGAGACAAGACTAGTACACAAAGAAAACTGAATAATGGACTTTCACAAGGATCCGTGCTGGCTCCCATGCTTTTCAGCCTCTACATAGCAGACATGCAAGAAACCACATCAAAAAAGTTTGGATACGCAGACGACTGGACGCTTGCCGCAAGTCATAAAGAATTCGAGGTCACTGAACGCATTCTAACAAACGATTTAAATGCCCTAGGGAATTATTTCCGCAAATGGAGATTGCAACCCAATCCAACTAAGACAGAAGTGTCCTGCTTCCATTTGAACAACAAGATGGCCAACTATCAACCTCAAATCCATTTTGAGGACAGACTCCTTAACTATAATAAACACCCAAAATACTTAGGTGTTACACTTGACAGAACGCTAAACTTTAAAGAGCATCTTATTAAGACTGCTGCAAAACTCCGAACTCGTAACAACATCCTGCAAAAGCTCTGCGGCACTACATGGGGCTCCTCAGCACCCACACTTAGATCGACAGCATTAGGACTGGTATACCCCGTAGCGGAATACTGTGCACCAGTATGGATAAACAGTCCACATACTCACCGTGTTGATGTCCAACTCAACCAAGCCATGCGAACTATATCGGGCACAATCAAGGCCACGCCCACTTACTGGTTACCAGCTTTGAGTCATATAGCTCCACCACCCATCCGCCGGGAACATGCCCTTGTCAGAGAATTTACAAAAATCAATACTGATCCTGAGCTCTGCTCCCATGTCGGAACTTCCGCCAGAGACATAAATAGGCTCCGTTCAAGACACCCGTCTCTAAAAACAGCAAAAAGGCTAGTAGATCAAAACTTTAATGTAACTGAACGGTGGAGAGAACAACGGGGGAATAACGCTGCACCAGCTAACTGGAACATGCCATGTATTACAAGCAAACCTGAGGGCTTCAACCAACCGAGACGAATTTGGACCACACTCAATAGAATAAGGACGAACTGTGGCAGATGTTCCGACTCACTTTTCAGATGGGGAAAAATACAATCACCAAATTGCGACTGCGGCGCCGAAAGGCAAACAGTAAAACACATGGTAGAGGAATGCCCGATTAGGTCCTACAACGGCAACCCTTCGGATTTCCTGGTTGCTACAAAAGAGTCAATCGAATATATTTATAATCTAGATGTTTGTTTGTAGAATATTGTTGTATTTACTGTTGTTTGTAATTTATATATATATATGTATATATATGAACCTGTGATATAGCCATACGCTAAATAAATAACAATACATATAATTATTGGAAAATAACATAGATGGAAGCTGCCCAGTGGCGAGCACCCAGTAAGACATATAATATTATAATTTTAAAATAAGACATAACAATTACTTGGAACAAAATATATATATAGATAAAATTTGGTATAGTAGATAGTTCAGATAATAAATATGATTATTAACAGTCTAAAAACATGAATAAAAATACGAGAGAAGTTTAAAAAATCACTGAAACTAAAACATGATTATTTCACTGCACTATGACACTGCACTCTGTTGTTGCTCTGATGTCCAGATGTACTAGAGGTCCAAAGGGTCCGCGTGATCCTTATTAGGTTTTGGGAGTAGAAAAATTTGAGCTACCTTCCATTGGAGTGAAGAGTAACCTGTTTTTAATATTAAATTAAATATATAGGTAATTAAACTTACACCTTCGTTGGGTAGATTTTTTAGTACCAAACTAGCCCAAAAATTAAATACAAAAAAGTTATGGGGTAAAATATCCGTTGCCCTACCCAAAACGGGCGCCTATAACCCGTACTAGGAATTCACAATTAATGAAATCGATTTATCTCTGGATGGTAAATATGCGTACCAATTTTCGTTTTTCTAAATAGGAGCGTTCTGGGGGCATTTAAAAAAAACTTATTACAAGACGCCATCTTCAAATAGCTACAGCTCCCTTAGAAAGCATTTTCGGATTAAGTGAATTGGGTTAAATTATCTTGAAATTATCTGAGGAATCTCCTATTTTCGTTTGTCGGTAGAGTTTCTGGAGACCCTGTATACAGGGTGAATGGGGAGGAATGCGCCAAACTTTAAGGCTGTATAATATACTTAACAGTAATCAAAAATAACTCATATGTTATTCGATTTTCATTTGTTTCCGAGATACGGGGTGTTAAAATTTTTCTTACACACTGACGATTTATTTATTGCTTTAAAACCGGTTGAGGTATGCAAATGAAATTTGGTGAGTTCTAAGACATAGTTATTGCTCAAATTTTGACACACAATTAAGAATTTTATATTCACCATTGGCGTGCGTACGGTTACGCGTCTGAAATTTTTTAAAGAAAAAAAAAATAGTACTCCACAATAGTACGCCCATAGTACAAATTAAAAATTATTTGTGAATTCCCTGTTCAATTTTTGACAAACCATCTATCTTCGTGTTTGTTCATGTGACGCTTCGTTTTCATGCAAAAAATAAAATATCTTAACGCTTACGAAATATTCGAAATAAGTTTCTACACATTCATAAGACACTTTATCGAAAACTTTGTAAGCGTTAAGATGTTTTATTTTTTGCATGAAATCTAAGCGTCGCATAAAAAAAAGGGCAGATAAATTTTTTGTCTTCAAATTCAAGAAAGATTTTTAGTTTGAAATATTTAAGTGGTGTATTATTTTAATCTTTAAAAAATATCAGACTATTACCCGTACGCGCGCCAATGGTGAATATAAAATTCTTAATTTTATGTCAAAACATGCGCACCCACCAAAAATCCACCTAGTTTAATTTGCACACCTCAACCGGTTTTAGCAATAAATAAATAGTCAATTTGTACTAAAAAATTTAACATCCCGTATCTCGGAAACAAATGAAAATCGAATAACCGCATATTAGTTATTTTTGATTATTTTTACGTATTTTATACAGTCTCAAAATTTGGCGCGTTCCTCCCCACTCACCTTCTATATCTAGGTCAAATTATAAAACTTAACAAGTAAAACCAAACAGCAGAGATCAAAAGATGAGTTAGACTGGCGTGGGCGGCATTTGGCAAACTAAGCTACGAGTACCTACATCCTTAAAAACAGAACATTTCCACAAGATCTTAAGACCAAGGTATACAATCAATGCGTACTCCCTGTTCTCACTTACAGTTTCCAAACGTGGACGTTTACAAAAGCAAACATGGAAAAGATCATAAAAACGCAAAGAGCAATAGAAAGGAAAATGTTTCACATAAGACTAATGGATAAAAAGAGAAACAAGTGGATAAGAGAGAAAACCAAATGTTAGACAAAAAGTTCTTTTTCTTCTTCTTCTTACAATAGGCCTCTTGGCCTGTTCCTTACCGATTTTGAGCTTGTATTCGTAGCTGTGATGTTGACTGCCAACTATCTCGCCACCTTTTAAAGGGCCTTCCTATTGGTCTCTTGCCTGTTGGCTTCGAATCTCTGGCTATACGGGCTATTCTCTCGCTGTCCATTCTCGTCACATGCTGATTCCACTCTCGTCGTCTCTGTCTTCCCCACCGTACTATATCTTTTATGTTACAGAGATCTCTTATTCTGTCGTTCGATATTCTGTCTTTCAGTGTTTTCCCAGTTATTGACCTCAGCGTTCTCATTTCTGATGTTCTCAGTATCCTCTTGGTTTCTGCTGTGTCACATCTTGTTTCTATCGCGTACGTTATGATCGGTCTTACACATGATTTGTATATGCGTACTTTCCCTTCCAGCCTCATATTTTGTTTCTCCAGATGACATCCCTCAGACATCTTGACACGTAATTGGCTTTATTTTCTTGCTTTCGGACGCTCTCTTTAACATCTCCATAAATACATATTTCGATTTCCAGATATTGGAATCTCGAGACATGGGTTCCCCTGACACTACCAGGGATTTTGCCTTGGCTGTTGATATTTTCATGTTGTAGTTCTTCGCCACTGTATTGAAAGTGTGTGCCATTCGCTGTAGGTTGTCCTCGTTATCGGAGATTAAGATTGCGTCGCGTCGTCAGCATAACAGAGGATTTTAATTTGTTTTTCTGCCATCTTATATCCTTTGTTTTCTATGATTTTGTCCATGACTAAATTAAAAAGCAATGGGCTCAAGCTATCCCCTTGTCTGATTCCCGAGTTGATTTCAACTTCCGATATTAGTTCATTCTCGACTTTTGTTCTGGTTTTGTTCTTCGTATTAATGTCTTTAATTATCCTTATCATCTTGTGGTGCTGATTTTTCTCCTTTAGCAATCTTAGCACATCTTCCAACCTTACACAATCGAAGGCCTTAGTCAGATCTATAAAGCACATAAACGCAGGTTTATTATATTCCAGTGATTTCTCAGAAATTTGTCTGCCTATGAATATGGCGTCTATTGTGGACCTATTTTTCCGAAAACCTTGTTGTTTCTCACTGATTTTGTATTCTTCATTTATTTTATTGACAAGTAGTTTTGTTAAGAGTTTAAGAGTTGTGCTCAGCAAGGTGATAGTACGGTAGTTGCTAGGGTTTTTGCTGTTTCCTCGCTTGTGTATAGATATTGTTATACTCGTCATCCACTGGTCTGGTACACGCTGGCTACATATTATTTCTTGAAACAGGATCTCTATGTTTTCGATTAAGCTTTCTCCTCCGTATTTCAGGAGTTCATTTGGTATCCCATCGGGTCCTGGTGCTTTTCTGTTTTTTAATTTACCTATGTTATTCCTTATTTCTTCTTTTGTGGTTTCCAGTGTTCTGTGTCTATGTTGGATTAGTCTTCATTTCCTGTTTCTTCCTCTTCTTCAGGTACAATAGTATATTCCTTATATAGTTCTTCTATATAGGCGGTCCATTGATCTGCTTCTATTTTATTTAAACTTCTATATGCGTTAATGAGTTTTTTCCTATTTTTTAATATTTTTCACACTTTTCTTTGCGCCCCATACAAATCGTGTTCCATTTATTTGGCAAAGCGTGTCCAATATTCCCTTTTTATATTTCTTATCTTAGAATTGATGTAATTTGTTGTGTCTCTGTATTGTTGGTAATTGTTTGGTGTTTTGTTAGTACAGTATTGTAGGTATAATTTCCTCTTCTTATACGCTAGATCTCTTATTTCAGTATTGAACAAGGCTTTGATATTTTTGTTGCATTCAGGTTAATTTTTCTGACCCCTATGCTTTCCTTTGCGGCTTGTAATATATTATATTCTATTTTTGCCCATGTATCATTTACTTCTTCACCTGTTGTTACTTGGTTTACCTCAAATCTTTGTTCTAAACGTCTTTTATACATCCATTTTGTGTTTTGGTTCTCTAGAGACTCAATTTTTAGTTTTTAGAAGTACTTGGGTGGTGGTTTTTCCTTGTTTTGTGGTATTTTGAGCAAAAATTTTCCATGCACCATTTTATGGTCTGATCCGATATTGGGCGATGTTAATGCTCTTACGTCTAGTATTTGTTTAGGTATGATTTCTCTATTTGTAATTATATAGTCTATTGTTGATTGTTGGCCTTGCGTGTTTTGCCACGTGTATTTGTGTTAGGGTTTGTGTGGAAAAAACGTGTTGTTTATTCTCAACAAATTTTGGGTACCGAATTCAACAAGGTATTCTCCATTTCCGTTCAATGTATCTTCGTTAAAAAATTTGCAAAAAAAAAAACAAAAAGTTGCAAAATTGAAATAGAGATTTGCCGGATACATTATAAGACAAAAAGAAGACCGATGGAACAAAAAATTCTCATAAATTGAAGACCATGAGAATATAAACGAAGCAGAGGAAGGCCACAAATGAGATGGGCAGATGATGTCAAGAAGCACTTGGTTCTAGGTGGATAACTGTAGCGACAGACAAAGAAGAATGGAAAAGGATTGGGGAGGCCGATGTCCAAAGATGGACCGAAGAAGGCTAATTACCCAGCAAACAGACCGACTTGTTAATTACGTGAATTTTGGGTACATTTGTCACCAATATACGTAAATTGCTTACGTGAATTTCACGTGAAAATTTGGTTGGAATGTAACATTGAAAATACGTCTTTAAATTACGTGAATAACTCGTCTTCAATAGACGTGTTATTTACCTTAAATAGCATAATAAAATGTTTCGGTAAATTCACGTTGCAAATACGTGTTGATTAACGTATCCTTTAGGGAATGTATATATTGGTATTCACGTGAAAGATATGTCCTCGGTTCACGTAAATAATTCGACTTTATTAACTCATGAATCACGTAATTATTATCTTCATATGATATAAATAAAACAAACATATAAAGTATTAACCATGTATTTATTTAGTAGAATTTAGAGACTTTAAAACATTTGTCTTGTATAATTATCATACAAGATAATGAACCAAAAATGGTACCGACCTAAAGACACATTAAAAAATTTGCCAACACAATAACACAAAACACAACACAGGTCACTTCGACACTTTCTTGTTTTTTCTAATTGCATCATCGGCACTTCAACCCTCGAGCAGTGAGGTAAACGTTAATACGAAAGATATTATTATAAATAAACCGGCCTAAAATAAATCGAGGGAAATAAAAGCTCTTCACGTTTCACTTTTTGTTGTGAGAAAAGAAATGGGAGAAGCTGATATTAGAGGTTATGATCATCGATTATAAAAATCGATTATTTTTAAATTACAGTTAAACTATTCTACTTACTTTAAATTAGTATTACGTATTTTCTTTTTGTTTTTAAATTTCTTCTACTATTAACTAATTGGTCTTACTAAAAATCTATTTCAATACCAGAATAATATAAAAAATAATCCTATCGAAACGTATCTATTATTCGATAAATCGATTAATTTAGTTTTCGAACCAACTATGTTAGTCGCGTACGTCACGTACCATGGTCACGTGATAGTATTTAAATGAGGAGAAAGGCTTGGTAGTACGTCATCACCGCTCGCGATTTGAAAATTAGACTCAACATAATTTTAGCTCCTATGATATTTTTAAAGAAAAAAATAGCAAAAATAGCTTCAAATCAAGGTTGGATTGAAATAGTTATGCTAAATGATTTTAAAAGTGAAATCATAAACTTTTTGTTTAATTATTGGTATTATTTACATTACTTTTACGTGAAATACATCTAATTTTTCGACGTCCATAAAATACAGTGAGTAAAATTCAAGCGATACCTATTTAACCATCACCGTTGTAAAATTTCTCAATTTTTCCAAAATATTTCTCAAAATTTAACCAAAGGAAGTTATTTCTGTTTCGTGATTATTACGTGAAATAAACGTACCTTTGCGATGTAACCGACATTCACACCTATTATAAAAAATATGTACTGTATTCGTCATTATGATTTTATATTATTCTAATGTAAAACGTGTATAAAGGAAGCACTAATATATTAGGTGAATGATTTGGCACTGAAATACGTCTTTTTCCCGTCATAAATCACCGAGTTACGTATTCGTTGAAATTTGCCGTAAATTTAGCGTAATCATCACGTAACTGGGTTCAAACCTGTTTGCTGGGTAGATAGATAGATTTTTTTATACAAAAATTATACATTACAAAAATACCATTTGTAAACCTGTAACACGACTCTTTTACGAAAGGAAACTAATAAAGCCAATAAACAGCAACCGAAAAGCGAAAGATGATGGAGCCGAGAAGAGTTGGCTAAAAATAAAAACAAATAATCTAAACGCTGCAAATAACTCTCTTTTGGAAAATACAGCTAATAGAATTTAAAAAATTCTACAAGAACCAAACTCTAGAATTCTGTAAAGAAGTCAAGGAAAAATGTAAAGGAAAGAAAGGAGCATATTTAGATTACATGAATAATAAGATATTATCACATTCGTATGAAAAATATAAGATCTTTGCAACGACTCAATGTACTCGTACATTTTTTAGAATAACCAAAACAATCTTCTCAAAATATCTGGAACATGACTGCTATGAACTACAAAAAGAAATGTGGAGATTTATAGGAGGACAGAGAAAAAATTAAGAGAAATTATAGAATATAAGGACATAAAGACAAACACCTGGAAAAATTACTTAAAATGATTGTACCTAGAAGGCCAGTAGACACCAGCAGAACCAGAAATACCAGATAGTACAACTTATTAACAAACCAGAGTGGAAGTGAAGGAAACATTAATACACAAATCTACTAGTTTAACGCCTAGAAGAGTTAGACCCCATTATAACTTCAAATATTTTACATACATTTTATTCAGACCATTCACATGCTGGCAACGTTCACATGACAAGCACTTAACGCGCGTTTTAATAAAGGGCGATTACATCTACCTACATTTAATTTGAGGTCGTCCACATGCCCAAGCGCGTTTTAATGACTTAAAACGCGCTTTAGCATGTGAACTGTGTCAAAGAAAATGTATGTGGTTTTAATCTTGCGTTATCAAAACGCGCGTTAAGCACTTGTCATAAAAACGGGGTCTAACGCGCGTTTTAATGATACGCTGCATCAGCGCCCGAATGTTGTAAACGCTCGTCAACTCGCGCTTTGAGATCATTGGTTTTCTTTGTCACCGTCCAGGTGACCGCGCGCTTTTGATGCAGATATATTTATTTTGGGTTGTAAATGGCAAATATTTTCGTATAATATAAAATAATCTATAATAGTTTTGTTACCTATAATAAGATCCTAGATAATAGATAAAAATTATAGGGCGCAAAAAGCAAAATTTTTGGAATTTATTCAGATTTTCTTAAATAAAAAATTAAGTACAAGGTTTGTGCCTGGCGCATACTGTGATTATTAATAAAAGGTACATCTTAAAATGATTCTAGCAAAATACAGATTTCTCGAAATGTATCTTCTAAAAATTTTTGTCAAAAAATGAATGTTATTTTTTTGGACTAACTTCGTTAATTTTTAAGATATAAGGTTCGTATAAAAACCGCTTGAAAGTCAATTTCAAGGGCCGTTAAACTGTATTAAATTTAAAAAATCCACGAGGAAAATAAAATTCCTGTAGCTGGCTGTATACCATAAATCACAAAAAATACAGGATTCTTTGTAAAAGGTATATTTAAAAGACCCTAATAAGAGTTACATCACAAAACAAAACGTTTTCGGATTAACAAGTAATCCATCATCAGTGTTAAGCCAATAGCGTGCATGCGTGAACCACCAAAAAGTTATGGGTAAAAACCATTTAAAAGCTATAAAATCTTATATTATACTACATATTATGTTTGAAATGGTTGGATGTTGCAAATATTCCTGGATATTACCCAGGGCAACACCGGACTCTAACCCACGTGAATGTAATGTGTATTAATGTGTATTAAATTTAATCTTCTAAACCCCTTACTTTTTTAAATATAAAAGGTTAAAGGGCCCCGGTTACACGGTTCTCGCAGTAAAATTTAATCTTTAAACGTTTCTCTCTCGGTTATTTTTCATTCTACAGAAATGATAAAAAAGTAAAATATTTTTTAGAAAAAAAAAGTAAAATTTAGTTCTACATCATTTTTTACGTAGGAGCATTTTTGGAGTTACACCCATACCTAGCTTTGCGGCTTAGATACGTTCCATGAATCTTGGCCGTAAAGCGAAAAGCCGTATAAGGAATCAAGTATTCTAATACAAACTCATTCAAATTCAATGGCATTGGTTCCAAATTTTTTAAATATGTAATATGGATATCACTCAATAACAATTTTTTTGATCTTAGCTCTTTAGATACAACACGCTCTGTCTATATATCAAATCCCGGTTCTGCTTGCAACTGAATGAGTTCCTCATATGAAAGGAGTTCCCTATCACCTTCAAATAGATCAAACACATCACGTTCGTTCAAACCACAAAGCCGAGATCATATGCTAGATCCAACATATTTTGCCTAACTTCAGGATGGAAATTAACTTCTGCATCAGCGCAGATTTTTCGGTTTATGAAATGTACCTACGTGCGATCTGGCATTCGCTTTCAATAAAGCCCTGTTTCATCTACGTTAAACACTTTTTCAGTTTTATAACGACCTCTTTTAATATTCCCTTCCCTTCGGTATTTACATCCCATTCCAAATTTTCGAAAAAGCAAGGTTTTTCCTGGATATTCATTTGACTTATTGGCATTCTCTGTTTGTTATTGTCCTCAATCAATATAATCAATAGTTTTTCCATTTTTTCCATAATTCAGTTAATATAATTTTCCATAATTTGGATGTATCGACATCGAAAAAAAGTATTTTGGCCGTTATAACAGCCCTTAATTGAAGAGCGCCGTTATAGCGAAATGGCGTATAAAGAGCGGCCGTATAGCGAGGTATGGGTGATCGATTTAAAATTATCTGTTTTCAAAAATATGTATGCTACTCCTGTCAAAATTTTTGAGATCATTACTTATGCTTGTATAAAGAAATTCCTAAAGGGATTACTATACATTTTAATTTTGGTGGAAATGGTTTATTAATTATTTTTCATTTTTTCCTAAAAAATTCGAGAGGGTTTTATTATTTTCATCATAACTTGCTTAATTTTAATGCTATTAACTTCGCTTGGAGCTTATTTGATAGGTATTAAGAAGTAAGTTGACAAATATTTGCAGGCATATTTTATAAAATGCATTATTTTCCCGTTATTTAAGATTGAATACTTAGATTTCAGTACTCCAGAACAAAATATACATTCACTTACCCATAGCTCACTTTGAGTTAACACTAAAAGATGTTTCAAGTGAAAATGTATTCAATTTTTTAATACCTTAAATGTTAATAACATTAAATTTTTTGTAAAAGCTTATAGTTTTTGAGTTATAATACGTGAAATATCCCTTTAAAACATCCTTTTTTTCACGAAAAATTAAAGTGTTTGATCCTTAGTAACTCAAAAAGTGTTGATTTATTTTAGTGACTTTATAAAACCAATTTTACTTGGAAATTGTCCCTTAATGAATTTGTGGGGTAATTTTTAATAAAATAATTTCAACTTCGACAAGGGGTGAAATCCACCCCCATGGTAAAAGCGCAAGTTGGCTTCATGTCTCCTTTGTCTGTTGAGTTATCCACTAACCACTCACCAATTTTCATGAAAATCGATGGAGGTTGAATGAAATGGGAGGTGAAAACCTTCAGTCACTGCACTATATCGTATACCGTAAGGTGTCGAGGTGTCTTCTTTACTCGTACTTTCTACGAACTTACACCACTTTTTTCTGTCCGTAGCTAATTATTTGGCTTCCTGTCACGATTTTCCTCTATTCTTTAATATTTCCATCACACTTGTACTCGAGGTTTTCCTTGATCGGCCTCTCCTATTTTTCCCTATGGACTCGCTTCCCATGTAATTTTAACTTGTCTGTTGTCTTTAATTCTAAATAATTATCTAGTCTATTTTAATTTCTTTTCAGGAACTTTTTCCTTTAATGTTTTTACTTTTAATTCTCTTCTAATATCTTTACTACGTCTTTTATCAGTTCTCCTAGCTCCCACAACTTTTCTTAAATACCTCATTTCCGCGGCTTGCAATCTCTTTTCTTGTTTGTCGTTCAATACCCAATTATCTGCTGCATATGTAGTGATAGGTACTTGAATTGATTTAAATATTACCATTTTAGTTTTCCTTGTTATTTCCTCTTTACTTAAGAAGTTTTTATACAGGGTTCTTTTGGTTTCTATTCCAATTTATTTTATCTTCTTGTGTCCACTTCTTATTTAAAATTATTCCAAGGTATTTAAATGTCTCTCTACCTGTTCTATTTTGACGCCTTGGATTTCAATGTTTACGTTATCTCCTTTGTTGGATATTGCTATTACCTTTTTTTTTCATTTTTATTATCAGACTTTAATTTTTTAATGCTTTCTCCCAGATTTTTATATTTTCTTTCAGATCTTTTTCAGTCTTTGTCACAATAAAAATATCATCATCTGTAAATACACAGGCTTCGATTTTTATTTGTTGTAGGTTTCTGTATCCTATGGTATATTTTTTTGTTTTTATCCAGCACTTTTTAATTATTTCGTAAATTACACAGATAAACAGTAGTGGGCTCAATACTCCCCCTTGTCTGACTCCGTCGTTATTCGAAAATTTGCTGGAAATAAGATTGACTGTTTTTACTTGATTTATGGTGTGGCAATACAAACTCTTGGTTGTGGTTATCAGTTCCATATCTACTCTCTTATTTGTCAAGATTTACCATATTACCTCTCTGCTTACCAAAAGCTTTTTTTATATCTAGGAATCCCAAATATACCGTTTCATCTTTTAGTAGTACTTTTTTGATGAGCTGCTGTAGAGTGAAGATATG
Source organism: Diabrotica virgifera virgifera (assembly GCF_917563875.1). Classification (NCBI taxonomy): domain Eukaryota; kingdom Metazoa; phylum Arthropoda; class Insecta; order Coleoptera; family Chrysomelidae; genus Diabrotica; species Diabrotica virgifera. Next base: position 182,917,833 of record NC_065447.1, read on the forward strand.
GTCCTGTACGATATGTGCTGGCCTAAAACCACTTTGAATATCTGCTAATCTGGGATCCACTAAATTCCGGAGCTTCTGTTCTAGGATAATTTCGTAGACTTTTAATGATGAGCAGAGCAGCGATATGCCACGTCGTATTGTCCACATTCTGTTATGTCGAATCTCCTTTTCTGTGTATAGGCAGAATTATAGCCGTGTTCCAGTCACTTGGTATTTTTTTAGTTTTCCATGTTAGATTTAACAGTTCATAAAGTTCCGATTTGCCCAATGCTCCCAGATATTTTAATTATTGTTTTATGTGATGTTTTATCAGTCTATCAGTAAGATTGAAATGACCAAACACTGAATTAGACACACATAATGAAAACGAGTAGCCAGAATGCCCTCTCGAAAGATCCCTACGAACTTTCGAAATTCTGAATTATATTATACCCCGCGGGAGAGACCCTCTTCACCAGTGTTTACTCGAATTCGCAATGTATACTGGTCCGCCCCGAGGGTCCGTAATTTGCTAACCTAACCTAACTTCACAGAAATATTATGGACTAATAGCAACTCTCCTATTACCACTAAATGGAATTTGTGAAATACGAGTATATACCTCTTCCACTTCCGTTGTTCGCTTGACCAAAATAAAGGTCACTTTGCTAATAATATATCCTTAGTATTTTCATTATTACATAATCAGAATTGTTATTTTATGATTTTATACCACCAAAAATCAACAACCACTATTGTGGATAGCGGTGAAACTATATTTGTACAATTTTTTTTAATTATCATAATATATATTAAAAGAGAGGACTATTATGTAAATAAAAATGTATTAGTATGTTAGATTCTGTTCGCTCCGTGCATGACTGACGAGACACCTAGCGTAGTCCCCTGACATTTTTCGTTAATAAATAAATTACAATAAAATTTTGGTTTTGAACAGTTTTATTCATAAGATAATCGCAACAAATTGCGCTCGACCTCTAAAATTATTATCGAATTTTTGCCCTCGTGACACTTTGACATAATTTCACTCCCCTTTGGGTCGTAAAATTAAAACTGTCAAAGTGTCACTCGGGAAAAATTCGATAATTTTAGAGCTCTTGTGCAATTACTACTGATTATTTAATTCATAGGAGATTCTAAGAAATAGAAAGATACAGAAATAAGAATTAAACTGATTATTTTTTAATGATTTTAACTTCCAATCGTATAGTAAGATATTTGATCACGTGTTTAATTCTGTCCAATCAGATTAAAATTATACTGAGAACTATCTACTGTAGAAAATTATCGATAAAATTTTTTTAAGTAGATTGTTTCTGTTTAATGGCAACCAGTTTCCTAGTTTTGACCACAACTGTCACATTTAAGAAAATATCCATAATATACGTATTAAAAAATAATCTTACAAATATTACACGACAGTAAAAATAAATAAGAAAATAGTGCTTTATTTTTACTCAAATTTGTTGTCATTGGGCAATAGCCACTCGAGCCCTGAGGGCTCTCGTGTCTATTGCCAGACAACAAATTTTCGAAAAACTGTCGCATAATTTTCAATTTATTCTCACTCTTTTGTGATATTATACCCAATAATTTTTGATAATTTTCCGTCGTCAAGTATATTACGTCAGATGCCTTTTGGTGCTATGAAAAAATACATTCAGTGATATTAATGACAATAAATTAATGTTTTAAAAATTATAAAAGTGATGACTTTCAACCCCACAACGACAGGGCAACAAAGACAGTACCAGTTAGCCGAACCTGAAATACCAGGGCCCACACTAGCTGAAGTAAAGTCAGCAATTTCGTCCCTAAAAAACCATAAAGCCCCAGGCCCAGACGGCATACAGGCGGAACTACTAAAAAAAGGGGGAGACAAACTACATCTTGAGGTATATCATCTTATAAGAGAAGTCTGGGAAAGAGAAGAAATACCGAAACACTGGCATGAAAGCCATATAATACCTATTCACAAGAAGGGAGACAAACAAATATGTCGGAACTATAGAGGAATATCGTTAATTAATACAGCATACAAGATTATATCCATAATACTGTTTAGAAGACTAACTCCATACGCAGAGGAAATAATAGGCGACTACCAAAGCGGATTCAGACCGGGAAGGTCGACTATAGACCACATAGATCTTCGTCCTACGCCAGGTGTTGGAAAAAAACTGGGAATTCAACCGCGATGTACACCAAATCTTCGTGGACTTCAAACAAGCTTACGATTCTGTTAGCAGAGAAGCATTGTGGGAGACTATGGTAGAAATGGGAGTACCTGGAAAACTGGTACGATTAGCAAAGGTGAGCACGGAGAACGCTTCCGCACGAATCAGAATTGGCAGCACCACGTCGGAGGAATTTCTCATTGACACCGGACTTAGACAAGGAGATCCTCTCGCCCCCCTGCTGTTTAACTTCGCACTGGAACATGCAGTAAGGAAAGCTCAGCCACAACTGACAAACGGATTTGCCGCCCAAGGATCAAAAATACTATTAGCCTTTGCGGATGACGTGGACACAATTGCACAATCCACCAGAGATGCAAAAGAAGTTTTCACCCTATTCGAGAACGGAGCCAAGGAAGTTGGTCTTAAGGTCAACGAGGACAAGACCAAGTACATGGTGGTTACGAAGAACCCAAGACCAAGGGTTAGACAAAACGTAACAATTAATGAATACAATTTTGAAGTCGTCAAAGAATTTAAGTACCTGGGAGCGATCATAACATCTGAAAATAACTATGAAAAGGACGTGGCAGCCAGGATTATTGCAGGAAACAGGGCATATTACTCATTAAGGACCCTACTTAAATCAAAAATACTCTCAAGACCAGCAAAAATAAGAGTATATAAGACAATAATTCGTCCCACAATAACGTATGGAAGCGAAACATGGACTCTGAATCAGCGGGAAACAACAAAATTACTGGTACTTGAAAGAAAGATACTGCGGACTATCTATGGGCCTTGCAGAGAAGAGACAACAGGAGAATGGAGAAGAAGAAACAATGATGAACTCCAGACAATATACGGAGATGAAAACATAGTACGCTACATTAAATCAAACAGAATACGATGGGCGGGTCACGTACTAAGATCAAGTGACGAAAGACTTCTAAACGCCACATTCTGGGAAAGGCCCGATGGAAAAAGGTCAGTTGGTCGCCCAAGAAAGAGGTGGAAGGACGCAGTAGCCAGCGATCTACGCAAAATGGGAGTACAGCAATGGGAAATAGCTGCTCAGGACCGATAACAATGGAGGGAAATAGTAAACGCCGCCAAGACTCACATAGAGTTGTAGAGCCAAATGATGATGATGATGATGATGATGACTTTCAACCGTCAAATATTTATCACAACTGTGTGTTTAATTGTACTAATTTGTACTTACATAAATAAATTACAATAAAATTTTGGTTTTGAAGAGTTGTATTCATGAAATAATCACAACAAATTGCACTCGATCTCTAAAATTAATATAGAATTTTAAAGCTCTTGTGCAATTACTACTGATTATTTTATTCATAGGAGATTCTGACCAATAGAAAGCTACAGAAATAAAAATTAAACTGATTATTTTTTTTATGACTTTAACTTCCAATCGTATTATAGTAAGATATTTGATCACTTTTTTAATTCTGTCCAATCAGATTAAAATTATACTGAGAGTTATCCACTGTAGAAAATTACCGATAGAATTATTTTAAGTAGATTGTTTCTGTTTAATGGAAACAGTTTCCTAGTTTTGACAACTGTCACATTTAAGAAAATATCTATAATATACGTATTAAAAAATAGTCTTACAAATATCACACGACAGTAAGAATAATAAGAAAATAATGCTTCATTTTTACTCAAATTTGTTGTCATTCGAGCCCTGCGGGCTCTCGTGTCTATTGCCAGACAAAAAATTCTCGAAAAACTGTCGCATTATTTTCAATTTATTCTCATTCTCTTGTGATATTATACCCGATAATTTTTGATAATTTCCCGTCGTCAAGTATATTACGTCAGATGCCCTTCGTTGCTATGAAAAAATACATTCAGTGACATTAATGACAATTAATGTTTTAAAAATTACAAAAGTGTTGACTTTCAACCGTCAAATATTTATAACAGCTGTGTATTTAATTGTACTAATTTGTACTTACATAAATAAATTACAATAAAATTTTTGTTTTGAACAGTTTTATTCATGAAATAATCGCAAGAAATTGCGCTCGATCTCTAAAATTAATATAGAATTTTAGAGCTCTTGTGCAACTGCTACCCCCACTCCTCAGCTAACGCACAGGATGGGGTAACAAGGGGTGTGACCGGCCAGCTATTACCTTGTCAGGCAGCGGGATGGGTCGTGGGCCTTAAGACGACCTCAAGAAAACCATAAAGTACGGGCGCCAGTCGATTCCTCGACGGTACAACCCCTAGGCAACAGTGATCTTCCTTCTGAACCGACAAGAAGAAGAATATACCTAAATGGTCAAAAGCTATAAGCGTAACGCTATTAAACACAAGTACATCAAAATAAATAAAACAACAATATACCACAATAATTAAATTTATTATTACCTAAAGAAGAAAGAAAAAAAATTGATTGACTAAGAAAATATATGATTGACTCTCCTGTGCTGCTTTTATTTATACAAGTAATTATATAACACAATCAGTTAAATCAAATAACCAGTAAATGAATAATTACAAAAAAAAAATCAATCAAATAGACCTGGGCACATGAGTAAGTAATTTTGTATTTAAAATCATAAATAATAAATTCGAGATAGACCTTTCATTTCCCATTACACATATTATTCAAATTATATTTCAGATTGTCAAAATAAATTTATACACATAGCTCGCTTTATTACCCTGTATATGTATTATCTGAGCAAGTTACGGCTATTTCAAATTAAAACGTAAAAAGAAAACTTATATAAATTGAACAAAATATAACTAATCACCCTTTTTTTACAAGCATAACGTTTTACAAACGATTACCTACATACCTGCCGATGTTATGATACTTTTTACATAGACATGTGAGATAGTCAGGTCTATCGTTTTTGTAGTCGACTACAACAGATATTTACGCGACAAAAAATTCAGAATGGCTTGCTCATGATATTTAGCTTGTTATATTGAAATAAATGTTTTACTGTATTTTTCCACAAATCAAAAAAAACGTTTAAGACTTACCTCCCAGGTCAATAAGCAATATAAATTAAAAAAGTTATTTACACTTCTCCAATAATTGTCCCCAACTAAGGTCATTACGCTCCCACGGGACTCCTAAAAATCCTATAGAAATAACTGAATAAGTTACCAATTAACCCGTTCCACTGAAAAGGTCCATCTACGCCGCATGGTTCATCCAGAACCTTAATGGAACCACATGCAAGCGAATCCGGGAAACTAGATACCATTCACAAAAACTCCAACACGGTACTACAGCAAAATATGTTTGCAAAAATCTCTCATCAGAGATAAAAGTATACGGGAAATCTGTTTTCCCCCAAAATAAAAACCCTAAAATAAATAGCCGGTATTACAAAAAGGTACCACGATCACATGGTCAAATCATGGCGAAACGTAATAAAAAAACACTCAAAATAATGCTGCAATTCAGATTATCTCGGGGTTTTTCTATAATTAGTCTCTTTTGTTCCAAAAAAATTGAAGAAGGGTTTGGTCCAACCACATTCACCACCCTTCTAGATATGCTACGGCCTTTAAAACCACCAACTGGTGAAGAGAACACCTCTTTTCCGAGCGCCGTACATAAAATAAAAGACCATACTTTCCACTTTCCTTTGTTCCACCAAAAGTGTCAAACTTCTACGACGTTGCCAAGCATCTACAACAACCTAGAATACCCGCAGAACACCCCATCTACGGCATTCTCACACGACTCAGTACTATTCCTATTTATACTTTATACTAAAATACCCTACTATTTCCAACATTACTAAGATAATGGGAAATTATGGAAAACACGCTCCGCGAGAATTCCTTCATCCCTTAGTAAGACAATAAATACAATAAGACAACACCGTAAAGGTACTACAAACAATGCCAAAAGTCCATCTGTTTTCTAATGAACGAAATAGATCCACACCAGAAGTAGGAATTATAGTTGACAACACTTGCGTTCTGGGTTTTTGACCTCAAGGTGACATCATAGGTATGAAATAATTAATTATTAATTTACAAATATTAATGTTGTGATGGATATACAGGGTGGAGTGTCGTAGTACGATTTTGAAACGTAACACAACTACTACTGATAATTCGATAAAATAAAATTATTTTGACATAATATTTAAAAGTCAGATCAGTAGACAATTACAATGGTTTTGAATCGTCGTCATGGAAACCAATATCGTCGTCGTGGTAACCCATTATATTAAAAGTTTGGTTTCGACAACCTTGTCAATGAATTAATTTGTGTATTTTCACTACTAATTAAAAATTGATATAACTCTATTTTTTGTGGCTTTTTTCCAAACGCACGGCCCTAGAAAAAATATTGTTCCTAACTCATGCGGAAAGTGTCTTCCACGCACTCGACTGCTTGCCCAAACTCCCCTATCGCGTCGTTCGGGTCAACGGCAGTCTCGTGCGTGAAAGGATCACTTTCCTCGCTAGTTAGGAAAATAACTATTTCATGTCGGTCTATACCTTTGTTCGTCATATATTTATGAGTAATTTCCAGTTTCTAGCATTCGTACAAATCTTTTAATCTTCCTAATATTAAAAATACAATTTATTGTTCTTTATATCTCTTCACCCATTAATAAGCTTAGGCTTATATTAAAAGATCCGTCCAGCGTTCCATGTTATTTAGAAGCATTTTTCTCCAACTCTAATGGATCTTTATTCCAAGTATAGTCCATAATATGGATTCGTTTCCACCCCAGGCAACCAAACGACGTTTTTATAACGTAGATAACACGTCATAAAAATGACCAATTGACGTGTTTCTATGACGTATTATTGACGTTGAAAATCACGTGTATTTGTCTCATCGATTTGACGTCATAATTTTGACGATTTTAAAACGTAATCGTATCTACGTTTTTTTCACGTCGGTAAAATCACGTCATTAAAAGTGACCTCTTTCTGATGTTTCAAAATAGTATAAAAAATAGGTACATAACATGAAACCTATAGGCCTACGTCCCATGTGTCGAAGATATAAGTACTACCACTTGTTTAAGATCGCTTGTGCGCTAGGCTAGAAGCATCATTGATTCTGCATGATTGTACCAGCCCTCACATTTTAGAATTTTCACTAGTTATATATGAAGCTAGGACAAATAATCCCCGGACAAATAATCCCGGACAAAAAATCCCCACAAATTATCCCCGGACAAAAAATCCCCGGACAAAAAATCCCCACAAAAAATCCCCACAATTAATCCCCGCAAATAATCCCCGGACAAATAATCTCCGGACAAAAAATCCCCGCAAAAAATCCCGGACAGATAATCCCCACAATTTTTTTTGGACAAAATATCCCCACAAAAAATCCCGGACAAAAAATCCCCAAGAAATAATTTTGCCGAAAAAAGTTGTCAAATGAATGCTTATAATCCAAGGATGGTACTAAAGATGAGAAATTTAGACTGTCTGTCCGTCGGTACGTCCGACCGCGAATATAACTACTCCGTCATTATGCCAGGTAGAATGACAAATGAGGTGTCGAATGAACGGTTATAATCCAACGATGGTACTAAAGATGAGCAATTTGGTCCGTCGGTCTGCCTGACCGCGAATATACCTTCTCCGTCACTGTACCAGGTAGAATGACAAATAAGGTGTCGAATGAAAGCTTATAACCAAGGATGGTACTAAAGATGATAAATTTGACCAAGGCTGTCTGTCCATCTGTCTGTACGACCCCGAATGTAACTACTCCGTCATTATGCCAGGTAGAATGACAAATGAGGTGTCGAATGAACGGTTATTATCCAGCGATGGTACTAAAGATGAGCAATTTTGTCCGTCGGTCTGCCTGACCGCAAATATAACACCTCCGTCACTGTACCAGGTAGAATGACAAATGAGGTGTCGAATGAAAGCTTATAATCCAAGGATGGTACTAAAGATGAGAAATTTGACCAAGGCTGTCTGTCCATCTGTCTGTCCGACCGCGAATGTAACTACTCCGTCATTATGCCAAGTATAATGACAAATAAGGTATCGAATGAACGGTTATAATTCAACGATGGTACTAAAGATGAGAAATTTGGTCCGTCGGTCTGCCTGACCGCGAATATAACTCCTCCGTCACTGTACTAGCTAGAATGACAAATGAGGTGTCGACTGAAAGCTCATAATCCAAGGATGGTACTAAAGATGAGCAATTTGGTCCGTCGGTCTGTCTGACCGCAAATATTACTCCTCCGTCACTGTACCAGGTAGAATGACAAATAAGGTGTCGAATGAAAGCTTATAACCAAGGATGGTACTAAAGATGATAAATTTGACCAAGACTGTCTGTCCATCTGTCCGTCCGACCGCGAATGTAACTATTCCGTCATTATGCCAGGTAGAATGACAAATGAGGTGTTGAATGAACGGTTATAATCCAACGATGGTACTAAAGATGAGCAATTTGGTCCGTCGGTCTGTCTGACCGCAAATATAACTCCTCCGTCACTGTACCAGGTAGAATGACAAATAAGGTTTCGATTAAAAGCTTATAACCAAGGATGGTATTAAAGATGATAAATTTGACCAAGACTGTCTGTCCATCTGTCCGTACGACCCCGAATGTAACTACTCCGTCATTATGCCAGGCAGGTAGAATGACAAATGAGGTGTCGAATGAACGGTTATTATCCAACGATGGTACCAAAGATGAGCAATTTGGTCCGTCGGTCTGCCTGACCGCGAATATAACTCCTCCGTCACTGTACTAGCTAGAATGACAAATGAGGTGTCGACTGAAAGCTCATAATCCAAGGATGGTACTAAAGATGAGCAATTTGGTCCGTCGGTCTGTCTGACCGCAAATATTACTCCTCCGTCACTGTACCAGGTAGAATGACAAATAAGGTGTCGAATGAAAGCTTATAACCAAGGATGGTACTAAAGATGATAAATTTGACCAAGACTGTCTGTCCATCTATCCGTCCGACCGCGAATGAAACTATTCCGTCATTATGCCAGGTAGAATGCCAAATGAGGTGTTGAATGAACGGTTATAATCCAACGATGGTACTAAAGATGAGCAATTTGGTCCGTCGGTCTGTCTGACCGCAAATATAACTCCTCCGTCACTGTACCAGGTAGAATGACAAATAAGGTTTCGATTGAAAGCTTATAACCAAGGATGGTATTAAAGATGATAAATTTGACCAAGACTGTCTGTCCATCTGTCCGTACGACCCCGAATGTAACTACTCCGTCATTATGCCAGGCAGGTAGAATGACAAATGAGGTGTCGAATGAACGGTTATTATCCAACGATGGTACCAAAGTTGAGCAATTTGGTCCGTCGGTCTGCCTGACCGCGAATATAACTCCTCTGTCACTGTACCAGGTAGAATGACAAATGAGGTATCGAATAAACGGTTATAATTCAACGATGGTACTAAAGATGAGAAATTTGGTCCGTCGGTCTGCCTGACCGCGCATATAACTCCTCCGTCACTGTACTAGGTAGAATGACAAATGAGATGTCGAATGAAAGCTTATAATCCAAGGATGGTACTAAAGATGAGAAATTTGACCAAAGCTGGCTGTCCATCTGTCCGTCCGACCGCGAATGTAACTACTCCGTCATTATGCCAGGTAGAATGACAAATGAGGTGTCGAATGAAAGCTTATAATCCAAGGATGGTACTAAAGATGAGAAATTTGACCAAGGCTGTCTGTCCATCTGTCCATCCGACCGCGAATGTAACTACTCCATCATTATGCCAGGTAGAATGACAAATGAGGTATCGAATGAACGGTTATAATTCAACGATGGTACTAAAGATGAGAAATTTGGTCCGGCGGTCTGCCTGACCGCGAATTTAACTCCTCCGTCACTGTACTAGGTAGAATGACAAATGAGTTGTCGAATGAAAGCTTATAATACAAAGATGGTACTAAAGATGAGAAATTTAACTAAGGCTGGATGTCCATGTGTTCGTCCGACCGCGAATGTAACTACTCCGTCATTATGCCAGGTAGAATGACAAATAAGGTGTCGAATGAATGGTTATAATTCAACGATGGTACTAAAGATGAGCAATTTGGTCCGTCGGTCTGCCTGACCGCGATTATAACTCCTCCGTCACTGTACCAGGTAGAATGGCAAATAAGGTGTCGAATGAAAGCTTATAACCGAGGATGGTACTAAAGATGAAACATTTGACTAAGGCTGTCTGTTCATCTGTCCGTGCGAGCGCGAATGTAAATACTCCGTCATTATGCCAGGGAAAATGACAAATGAGGTTTCGAATGAACGGTTATAATCCAACGATGGTACTAAAGATGAGCAATTAGGTCCGTCGGTCTGCCTGACCGCAAATATAACTTCTCCGTCACTGTACCAGGTAGAATGACAAATGAGGTGTCGAATGAAAATTTATAATCCAAGGATGGTACTAAAGGTGAGAAATTTGACCAAGGACTTCCGGTTTTAGAAATGCGACCGGAAGTACTGTTTTAAAGTCACCGGAATAGTAAAAGTGATATATTATTCGACGAGATTTCGCAAGGAGAGGACAAATATATACTTCCGGTTTCATGAGTGTCTTTGCGTCTGTCCTCCTACATACAACTCCTCCGTATTAATACAGATATAATGACAAATAATGAGGTTTTGAATGAAAGCTTATAACACAAGGATGGTATTAGAAATGAGTAATTTGACATCGGACTTCAGTTTTAGAGTTGCAACCGCAAGTACCTCTTTTAAAGTGACTCAAAGTATGATATGAATGTAAATGAAGATGATCCAAAATTAGTAAAATCCTATATGCATCGACGCAAAGTTACTCGAAGAGTTCAAATATCGACTTCCAGTTCTACTTTCGATTACTTTGGATGAAAACCTAGGACTTACGAAGTCCAATTACTTGTTAACACATGCTCTTGTGAACATAAACGGAAAGAAATAACACGAGTAGCGTTCATCGGCAAATCATCAACGGCTGATAGCAAAACTCTACGAAACTACAAACGATTTCCTACTAACAAGGTTATAGTCTAAGATCCGAATATATTTATGTCGACCTGCATCCATCTGCTTTCCGGATAAAACGTTTTTTTTTTTTAATTAAATGTCATACATAGACAAAAACGACTTGCATGGCTTGCCTATTAAAATCGTGTCATAGCTATCCTTAAGGTGGGGTGAGCATCGAGTTTGAAATAAATATTTCAAGCATATATTTTAAAAATTTTTTGAACGTATGATAGAATTCTTAAGATCCCATGGACTGATCGGGTCACAAATGAGGAGGTCCTTATAGAAGATTGGGGAAAAACCGAGAAGTATTAACCACCATCAAATCTTAAAAGTTGGAATACTTTGGACACATTATGCGAAATGAATCCAGATATGCCTTCCTACAAGCCATCCTGCAAGGAAAAATATTTGGAAAGCGAGGTCCAGGAAGAAGAAGAACATCCTGGTTAAAGAACCTCAGAACCTGGTTCAACACAACATCTGTGCAGCTTTTCCGCGTTGCTACAGATAAAGTGAAGATTGCCATGATGATCGCCAACATTCGTCACGGATAGGCACATCAAGAAGAAAAAAAAGTATTATTTTATTTTTAAATTAAATAAGCATATTTATTCACTATAATTCGATGAATTAAAAAAAAATAAGGAAAAATATTAAACAATAAGCCAACGCTAAGTGAATCATGTGAATCAAAAAGATCAAAAATATTTTATTAGCTTATGAGTTTATCGAGCATAACTCTGTCGAGATTTTTTAGTTATAACGATTTTTGACTTTTTAGTATTACTCAGAAGTCAAAACCAAATTTTTGCTCAAGATTGGGTGAAAATCAACATATTTATTATAATAAAAAATAAGCATAAACCAAAAAAACTGTATGTGCACTTTGTATGCACGTTAAAAATTCGATTAAAATTCACATCCTTATTCCAGTCAAAGCACGATAATTAATAAGTTGCTGATGTGACATTTCTATAATCGACCGAGGAACACATTAATTTTTTATTATTTATGTTGATAACGTGAACGGTATCAAATATCACATCGTGGACATCTGTATTGATTTAAATAATAAAAAATGTGGCAACGAGTCTCGAAGAGTTATAACGCCATTGATGATGATGATGATGACTAAATATTTTTACGTTAAATTTACAAAAATGAACAGGTTTTTTTTGTATTACAACCAATATTATCGTTTTCAGGACCAGCAATTATCATCACAAATAGGAAATGTTTTGAACAGGGTTATACAAAGCAGAGTGAGCAAAAGATTTAATATAAGCGAATAATTACAACATGATTCCCAGAGCCTTAGCTCATTCCCCATATGCTGCACGATTTTTGAAAGAACTCACAATTGGAATTCGGAATTCGATATTTGGTAATCGAAATTACAATTCATGCTTAAATTTAATTGCTAATCAATATTTTCGTACCAAAAAGCGGTTGCCCATCTGTACACGAATGGAACGCAGATTCAGATAGAGCGCGTTAAACAGTCTTGCTACCTATTACATTATTATAAATATTACTGCTCATTATTATAAATAATGAGCAGTAGAGTAGAAAAGTTGAAAATAGTGGAGGTATTTAGCATTAACGGTTCTCCTTTAAAATCAAGATGACGGCTAACGCTTCAGCGGAATTCAGTCGCAATTTTAAATTTATACCACTATTATTGACCTCCCCTAAAGGTTAGAATTATAAAATTTGGGGCAGCTCGAAAACAAGATTCAATTCAATAATTATGCTTCCCCTCTTTTTAATATATTCCCGCTTAACTCAAAAAATATCAACCGCACGACAAAAATGGTCAAAAAGAAATTGTAGGAAATCATATTTGAAACAATTTTAAATATGTATTCGTAAAAAAATGAAAGAGATCAAAATTATGTAAAAGTTAATTCCATCTACTAAGTTCTATTTTTGTATAGGTACCTACATTTTTATCGTAAAACTCATTATCGAGAAAATTCAATAGTTATGCTCTAACTCTAACTGTCACTATTTTCCCCCACAACTCGGAAAATATCGACATCATAAAATAGTTATTTTTCTACAACCACTACTCAAAGTGCACTTTTCTGCACGGTTTTATGTTAGCAAACTTGATATTTTCTCACAGTATAAGATATTTGACATTAGTGTGCAGAAAAGTGACGTTTCTGTGCCGCAAAGTGACGTTTCTGTGCCGCAAAGTTCTTTTCTGCACAGTTGACTACCTCATTCTGAGTAACGTTATATTCTGTTTACATCCGTGGACTACCGCATTCTGAGTAACGTTATATTCTGTTTACATCCGTGGTTAAACTTTAGACAAATATATAACCTATAAGACAATTATTATATTTAACTATAGCATAGAAACTAAATTATGGATGTTACAACTGTTTTATTTTACAATTTTATTCTTATTAAACATTTTATAATTATCAAATAACCAATAAGGATTTAGCAACCTGTGCAAGAGACGTCGAATGAAGTAGGTTTTGTGTATATCCGTGACTGCATAAATATGATGTCAATAATGTGTAATAATTGTTTAAATTTAAACAAATTAAGGCAGTGCATTAATTTTTTAACTGATTTCTGTGCAATTTATTTAGGTATAAGGAATTTAAATTGATTAGTAGGTATTAATTAAATACAGTTTAAAATTTATCACATAGGTAGGTACTATTATAATTAATCGTCGTTTGGAAATTGTGATTTTTATTTTTAGGAAAAACTGTGCTTGTAGAAAAAGTATAGTGTGAAACACGTGCAGAAAGGTAATTTCTCACTCGTTTGAATTGCGGCACTCGCTTGCGCTCGTACCGCAACTTTTCAAACTCGTGAGAAATTAGTACCTTTCTGCACTTGTTGCACAATATACTATTTCCTAACTAGTGCGGAAAGTAATATTTTCACGCACGAGACTGCCGTTGACCAGAACGACGCTATAGCGGAGTTCGGGCAAGCAGTCGAGTTCGGGGAAGACACTTTCCGCACGAGTTAGGAATAATATTTTTTCTAGGGCCGTACGATTGGAAAAAAGCCACAAAAAATAGAGTTATATCAATTTTTATTTAGAAGTGAACATACACAAATCAATTCTTTGACAAGGTAGTCAAAACCAAACTTTCAATATAATGGGTTACCACGACGACGATATTGGTTTCCATTTCCATGACGACAATTCAAAACCATTGTAATTGTCTACTGATCTGATATCTCTCCTGATCTGATATGTCTCCAATAACGGACTTAACATAAATGCAACAAAGACAAAGTTATTTGTGGTTAGTAAACAAGACGTCGGCCCTATGCAACTAATTGTCAATGATAAATCAATAACAAAAGTTAACCATTTTAAATACCTAGGATGTTGGATAAACGAGACACTAAATCCGGATGAAGAAATTAAAACTAGTATAGAAATTGCAAGAGGAGCATTTATGAAACTTAGATCTATTCTGAGCAACTCTCAGCTGAACTTACAACTAAGAATCAAGTTCCTAAAATGTTATGTGTATCCTGTAATACTATATGGATGTGAAACCTGGATCATGACGGTTAACATGATGAACAAATTAGAAGCCTTTGAGATGTGGTCGTATCGTAGAATGCTCAGAATATCTTGGGTTCAACGCATTTCAAACAGAGAAGTCTTAAATAGAGTAGGTCAAGGCGAAGATGACTTAATGAAGATGATAAAAAAAAACTTGAATATCTGGGGCATATAATGAGAGGTAGCAGATACAGGATGCTGCAGTTAATACTCAATGGAAAGATCGACGGAAAAAGAGGAATTGGTCGAAAGAAATATTCATGGCTCCGAAACCTTCGTCAATGGACTGGCTTATCAGCAGATCAATTGTTACATGCCGCACAAGATCGAGAACGATATCGGCAAATTGTTATGGAAGCTACCCACGCCTAAAAATTTGGGCACGGTACTTAAAGCAGAAGAAGAAGACTGATCTGACTTTTAAATATTATGTCAAAATAATTTTATTTCATCGAATTATCGCAGTAATTTCATTAAAACATGAACACAATAAGATAAATTTAAAAAAATTAGTAAATAATATCTAAATATTAGTTTATTGCATGTATTATAATATATTATAATGCCATATTACAAGGTATTTTACTTTCCCACACGCCGTGCGGAAAAAATTTACCTTCACGCACGCCGTGCGGGAAAGTGCAACTTTCGGAAACGAAATGCGTGCGTGAATCTTTAGTACATACCATCGTTGGATTATAACCGTTCATTCGTCACCTCATCTGTCATTCTGCCTGGCATAATGACGGAGTAGTTACATTCGCTGTCGGACGGACCGATGGACTGACAGCCTCGGTCAAATTTCTCATCTTTAGTACTATCCTTGGATTATAAGCTTTTATTCGACACCTCATTTGTCATTCTACCTGGTATAGTGACGGAGGAGTTATATTCGCGGTCAGGTAGAGCGACATACCAAATTGCTCATCTTTAGTACCATCGTTGGATTATAAATTATAACCGTTCATTCGACATCCCATTTGTCATTCTACCCGGCATAATGACGGAGTAGTTAAATTCGTGGTCGGACAGACAGATGGACAGACAGCCTTGGTCAAATTTATCATCTTCAGTATCATCCTTGGCTATAAGCTTTCACTCGACACCTTATTTGTCATTCTACCTGGTACAGTGACGGAGGAGTTATATTCGCCGTCAGGCAGACCGACGGACCAAATTGCTCATCTTTAGTACCATCGTTGGATTATAACCGTTTATTCGACACCTCATTTGTCATTCTACCTGGCGTAATGACGGAGTAATTACATTCGCGGTCGGACGGACAGATTGACAGACAGCCTTGGTCAAATTTCTCATCTTTAATACCATCCTTGGATTATAAGCTTTCATTCGACACCTTATTTATCATTCTACCTAGTACAATGACGGAGGAGTTATATTCGCGGTCAGGCAGACCGACGGGCCAAATTGCTCATCTTTAGTACCATCGTTGGATTATAACCGTTCACTCGACACCTCATTTGTCATTCTTACTGGTATAATGACGGAGTAGTTACATTCGCGGTCGGACGGACAGATGGACAGACTGCCTTGGTCAAATTTCTCATCTTTAGTACCATCCTTGGTTATAAGCTTTCATTCGACACCTTATTTGTCATTCTACGTGGTACAGTGACGTAAAAGTTATATTCGCGGTCAGGCAGACCGACGGACCAAATTGCTCATCTTTAGTACCATTGTTGGATTATAACCGTTCATTCGACACCTCATTTGTCATACTACCTGGCATAATGACGGAGTAGTTACATTCGCGGTCTGACGGACAGACGGACATACAGCCTTGGTCAAATTTCTCAACTTTAGTACCATCCTTGGTTATAAGCTTTCATTCGACACCTTATTTGTCATTCTACCTGGTACAGTGACGGAAGAGTTACATTCGCGGTCAGGCAGACCGACGAACCAAATTGCCCATCTTTCGTACCATCGTTGGATTATAACCCTTCATTCGACACCCCATTTGTCATTCTACCTGGCATAATGACGGAATAGTTACATTCGCGGTCTGATGGACAGACGGACAGACAGCCTTGGTCAAATTTCTCAACTTTAGTACCATCCTTGGTTATAAGCTTTCATTCGACACCTTATTTGTCATTCTACCAGGTACAGTTGCGGAGGAGTTATATTCGCGGTCAGGCAGACCGAAGTACCAAATTTCTCATCTTTATTTCCATCGTTGGATTATAACCCTTCATTCGACACCTCATTTGTCATTCTACCGGGCATAATAACGGAGTAGTTACATTCGCGGTCTGACAGACAGACGGACAGACAGCCTTGGTCAAATTTCTCAACTTTAGTACCATCCTTGGTTATAAGCTTTCATTCGACACCTTATTTGTCATTCTACCTGGTACAGTGACGGAAGAGTTACATTCGCGGTCAGGCAGACCGACGGACCAAATTGCTCATCTTTAGTACCATTCTTGGATTATAACCCTTCATTCGACACCTCATTTGTCATTCTACTTGGCATAATGACGGAGTAGTTACATTCGCGGTCTGACGGACAGGCGGACAGACAGCCTTGGTCAAATTTCTCAACTTTAGTACCATCCTTGGTTATAAGCTTTCATTCGACACCTTATTTGTCATTCTACCTGGTACAGTGACGGAAGAGTTACATTCGCGGTCAGGCAGACCGACGGACCAAATTGCTCATCTTTAGTACCATCGTTGGATTATAACCCTTCATTCGACACCTCATTTGTCATTCTACCTGGCATAATGACGGAGTAGTTACATTCGCGGTCTGACGGACAGACGGACAGACAGCCTTCGTCAAATTTCTCATCTTTAGTACCATCCTTGGTTATAAGCTTTCATTAGACACCTAATTTGTCATTCTACCTGGTACAGTGACGGAGGAGTTATATTCGCGGTCAGGCAGACCGACTGACCAAATTGCTCATCTTTAGTACCATCGTTGGATTATAACCGTTCATTCGACACCCCATTTGTCATTCTACCTGGCATAATGACGGAGTAGTTATATTCGCGGTCGGACGTACCGACGGACAGACAGTCTAAATTTCTCATCTTTAGTTTAGTACCATCCTTGGATTATATGCATTCATTTGACAACTTTATTCGGCAAAAATATTTCTTGGGGATTTTTTGTCCGGGATTTTTTGTGGGGATATTTTGTCCAAAAAAAATTTATGGGGATTATCTGTCCGGGATTTTTTGTGGGGATTTTTTGTCCGGGGATTATTTGTCCGGGGATTATTTGTGGGGATTATTTGTAGGGATTTTTTGTGGGGATTTTTTGTCCGGGGATTTTTTGTCCGGGGATAATTTGTGGGGATTTTTTGTCCGGGATTATTTGTCCGGGGATTATTTGTCCGGACCCCGTTATATATACCTACTTACTGTGTCAAAACTGAAACAACATATATATGAAACTAATAAATAATTTATTAACAAGTTATCCAGCATACTAATATCTTAATTTAACGCTGTCTTAATATCTTCATTTAACGCTTAATTAAGAACAAATAAACATAACCTCTACTAGTTGTCAAGAAAAATTACTGCATTAAACTAACTCACTGAGCAAAAACACATAAAAATCGCTTAATTTACACGTTTCTTCAACTAAATATCTAAATGAAAAGTCTTATTTTATCACACAAGGCACAAACCACGTAAACAATAAATGAGAAATTTCTTATGAACATTTAGCGTTATCTATACCTAAACGAAATTGTTTGGAGTCAATACAAACAAGCAAGCTCCTCCCAATTTTGTGACGTCAGACTTAGGTCTGAAATTAAAACGTTTTTTAAACGCCATTTAAACGTTTAACGTCATTAATCTAACGTATTTAAAATCACCTACAAAAGACGTCTATATGACGTAATGTTCAAACACGTGTTATATTCAACCAAAAACTGACGTTTCCTCAACGTTATATTATGACGTCACTTGGTTGCCTGGGACATTGACTAGGAAGCGATTTTTTTAGTGTTCTGCATTGTTTTTGTCCTCTACGTATTACTAAAAATAAACTGTTAGTATTACTACGACTATTTTGGTAAGGATAAGTGTTCTTTATTAACATCAGTCGCATCATCTACTAATGATCAAAAGAGACATGTTATATTAGGTACAAGGAAATTTACAATATTGTTTATGCTAGAGTTTACGTCTAATAGTGTCTTTAGGTAGTCGAAAATATTATTGTTGGATTTTTCTTGTATACATTTTGTACAGTTAACAACTGTTTTGCATTTAAATTTGTCTTACATGTATCACATACTGGTTGATTCTGTCAAATAAATATGCATGAGTTATTAATGGTGTATGCCCTAAACGCAGGCGATCAATTCTAACCTGGTTAGCCCTACTCGTGTTTCGCTTCCTCCACGTTTTTGTAGATGGTTTCTTTTTCTTTTAATTTATATTGGGAGTTCATTTACTTTGACGCGTACACTGGATTTTGGATTTAAACACTGATTTAATGTCACTAGTTACCACTTCCCTCACTATTGTTAAATCTTCACTGTTTGCTGCATCTCTAGCACAGGAATCTGATTTTTCGTTTCCGAGAATACCTACATGCGTCTTCTACTTGTAGTCCCTTCTCCTATTGGAGGTTGGCTATTATCACAGCTATCCGTACCTTATTGGCGGCGGCTCTGAATGGTATTTTCAAAATCCTTATATAGCACCACATCACAAATGCTTCTAACTCCTTTGTGTTGTCTAGTTTCAGTGTCCAGTTTTCCATTCCATACAACAAAGGTGAGAACTCGTAGTATCTTAATGTTTTTATTCTCAGATCCAGAGAAAGGTCTCGATTAACAAACATTTTTTTCATTTTTGTGAATGCCTTTCTTGCAATTTAGATGCGTGTCCTGATTTCTCTACCGCGGTCGTTGTTTTGTGTTACCTGTAACAAAAAGAAGTACTTCTGTTGTAAAGAGAGGGATAAACTCCAACAGAAGTAGAAAAAGAAAAAAAACTTAATGTCAGCTAATGGAACAAAAATGAAGAGATGGAGTGGTAAGGGAAATATTAATTTTTGCAGTAGTCATAAAAATACTAAGGAAAACTGAAGTACATACTTGTATGGGGGGATAATGAGATGTAGAAATATATGGACTCAAATAATAAAAGTATGAATAGATAAATGCAAACTGAAGAAGAGTTGGCTAGCAAGAGATGCAAGAGAACAACTTGACACTCAAGGATGGATACGGCTCGTTTGCATGCCTGTCGAAGAACAGTAGCTCAAAGTAGATGCTGATGACTAGGAAAGGTATATACTAGGATAAGGATAATGTAATGAAAATATATAAAGATGAATAAGTGCTAAAGAAGAACCAATTAAATAAATAACACTAACAAATCATGGGCGCCAAGAAAATGATCTTCGATCACTCTCCAGGTATTTTACACTGCTGTCAAATATTAAATGTAATAAATATATAAGTAAATGTAAATATTAAGGAAATAAGAATAAATGATATGCAAAATAAATAAACATTTATTACAAAAAACTACTAGATTGTTGAAAATCTCAGAGTTAAACAATGCATATAATGTGACTCTAACATGACAAAAGCTATCGTTAAACATAATATATCATATAACAATGGTCCTGTAATATGTATTGTTATGATCTGCTTTCTATTATTTTTATATTAATTATTTGTTAATTTGATAAATTATTTAATTAACGCAAACCATACATAAAAATATTAAGAAAAAATCTCAGGGTGACTTTTGTCCAAAAAATTTAATTAAATTCTCTTAGGTTATACTTATCCTTTCTCGTGGCTTCAGTATCTCTTAGTTGGTCCTTATCGGAATAAAATAGGAAAAGGAAATAAATAGAAAAATCATAAATAAACACATGCAAATACCTTTATTATCAATCCTCTATTCTCTTATTGTTCTCTTCTATTGCTTGTTGTGTTTCCTGTTGATTGTCATCCATTTTTTGACCCATTTTTTGTTTTGTTTCATCTATGGCTCGTTTTGTTTCTTCCTGATTTTTATCCATTGCCCTTTTTGCTTCATCCATTTTTTGATCCATTTTTTGTTGTGATTCATCCATTTTCTTTGATGTTTCTTCCTGATTTTTATCCATTTTTTGTTGTGATTCTTCCATTTTTTGATGTATTTCATCCATTTTTCGTTGTGTTTCCCTTTGATTTTCTTCTATTTTTTGTGACTGGAGTTGCATCGGTTGTAATAATTTATCTATTCCTGATAATTCCTGTTTTTAGGTTGCCATGATTGTTGTTTCGAAAATGTCTTCTTGTTCTATATGTTCTTCTTGTTCCAAATGTTCCTCTTGTTTTTGTTTTCTTTGCTTTTGCTTCTGGTGGTCGACATGTAGTTAAAATTTTCTCCCCGCCTGATACGAAATTCGAAAATACCTTGTATGCTGTAGAGACGAATATTTTTCTCTCCCCAAATATAATCAATTTGTCACACAAATTTTCAAATTTATCAAAATTCAAATCAATCAAAAATAAAATAAGTGTGTAAAATTGTACCTAGATAAAAAATAACTCAAACAAAATATTTCATAAATTATAAATATATCAACTTTTTCCGACGGGCAAATAAATTTTTCTTCACCTGTTTTCCCGTTTCCTATCCTTTAAAATTCACAACCAGAGATACTTTAATGCATTACGTTGGTTCGCCATGTTGTTATGATCTGCTTTCTATTACTTTTATATTAATTATTATTTATTTGATCAATTATTTAATTAACGCAAATCATACATAAAAATATTAAGAAAAAATCTCAGGGTGCCTTTTGTCAAAAAAAAATTAATTAAATTCTCTTAGGTTATACATATCCTTTCTCGTGGCTTCAGTATCTCTTAGTTGGTCCTTATCGGGATAAAATAGGAAAAGGAAATAAATAGAATAATCATAAATAAACACATACAAATACCTTTATTATCAAAAGCAATGCTCTACAAATTTATCAATTAAATCCTGTGGGCATAGCTGTCCAAAAGAAACTTTTACCATATAAATTAATCTAACTCAAACAAATATTTATCGCTTTGTTCTTGATACCCTTAATAAAAAACAAGCTAAACAAACAAATCTGGTATTCGCAAATTACTTATACTTCCTATTAAATTTTTGAAATGTTGGAATCTTAAATGCATATGCTTTTACGTAAAAAAATTTAACTTCTGATTATAAAGAAAATCTATCACATAGGTTATTGACTGACCTTTTTGATTCAAACACAATGGTGTCTCCTCTTGACCCAAACAGCTCCTCCTTTTTGATTATGTTAGGCTACCAATAAAAGCCCTCTCCGTTCTCAGTAAACAATCCAGCAGGATACCAGCAACGATTTCTCCAAAACACAAGCCAGGCCTCTTTTTGCCAGTACTCGTTCAATAAACTCCAAAACTCCCTCCTCTCTTTCTCTCAACAATAATCTCCTGAGACCCAAGTATCTTTTTACTTGGTGTCACAAATAATTTTAATAACGATAATTCTTGTAACTTACTCTCTTGGACTTTACAGAATCAAAGAGGTATTTCTTCTCGATTTGATTTGTCTCTCGTTCTACTTTTCAGCTACTCTCACCATCAAAACAACCACTAGTACTTGCTTCTGAACTACTCACGAAAACTTTTGACTGCTCTTCTCGAATGCCGGTAACACAATAATCCCTCTTTCCAAAACTATTTGAAAATTCAACCTTCTCTCCTTCCCATTCCAAATTGCCAAACCAATCAGAGACATTTCTTCTTCCCCATTCTTTTTTTCATTCGAAACACCCACTCATACTTTCAAAAATATTCCTACCATCATAATAATTACTTTCGAGAAATTCTACAAATTTTACTCGAGGTTAAACAAAAATGGATTAAAATTCCAAACTTTCTTTACCTCAATTTTCTAAGAACTAATTACCTATGGCTTCTACCTTTCCCGTAATAAACAATCGGTTTAAAATAATAATCCTAAATAACTTTCACTTCACTTTTATTTACAAAAATATTTTTAATTCTTCCTGGAAGAATTCATTAAGGAGAAACCACCTTGCGTGAAAGCTAACTTCTAATAAATATTTACAAATCAATATACCTACAGGGTGTATCAAATTTATGTGCCCGCGTTATATTAAAAAAAAACAAAAAAATTTTATTCTATCTTTGATTGCTAAATTGAAACACAATAACACCCCCGCCTTGTTTTGAAATAAAATCGTTTTCAATAAGTGCAACAAAAAAATTATTTTCTCACGACAACAAACTTTCCTGTTGTTATCATGTTATCCTAACCTAATTCTCTTATCCTACCTTAAATTTAATGCATTTGTCTTTATTCGTGGTATTTGTACACATCATGGATATTGTAAACTCCTCGTATCTTTTCTGATTCCTTTATTTATTGTTGCCAAAGTCCGTTAATTTGCGCCCACTAAATTTACACTGGGAATTTTGTAAATTAAATTCGTTAAATGAACCTCTTCTATTAATTTCCTGTTAATCAATGTAATTTCCGAACCAGTATCAATCATAATTTTAATCGGTTTTTCATTGATAAAACCATCTACAAATTTTAAATTTACTCCACTTCTTTTATCATTATTTCCTGCCAATTTAATAAATTCCTTCGGGTGACAAAAAATTTATGTTTGTTCCTTTGTGTTTAGTGAGCGCCTTTGTGAAAAGACGCTTGCTGTTCTTCTTCGCTTCTTCTTCCGTCGCTTTGTCTCTCATCCTCATATTCACCTATTTGCGTATTGTTTACCGCTCTTCTATTTTCTCTTGGTCTGTCGGACCCGTATCGGTTTCCAATATTTTCCTGTTCATTTCTTCTATTATCATTTCTGTCTTCTTGATATGTGCGGGTGTTATTTCTATTCTGGTTTTCTCGATATCTGTCTTCGTTCCATTGCCGATTTCTTTGTTCATAGTTTTCTTTTCCGTTGTCTCTATTTTCGTTTTCCCTCCTCGGAATAAATTCTCTTCTTGTATAATCTCTCCTAGGGTTTTGTCCTCTATCTCTGTAGTCTTGATTTTCGCGTTGTCTATAATTTTCTTGCAATCTTCTTATTTGTCTTTCTCTCATTTTTGCTTTTCGTATTTGTAAGAATTGGCACAAACTGTCGATATCTTTGTAGTTTTGTAAAGTTATGTGATCTTCTAAGGTATCTTCAAAATGTCTGGCTATCAGTTCTACTATCTGTTTGGACGAATAATTGTAGTGTAGGTGTTTTGCATTGTTGTATAATTGTAGCGCGTATGTTTGTTCTGAAATACCCATTCTATCATGGTACCTTCCATTTTGCAACTCCTTGTTTATTTCTAGCTGTTGTATTTTACCCCAGAAATTACTCAGGAACTTTTGTTCGAATTTATGCCAATTGTCCAATTCTTCTTCTTTGCTATCAAACCATAAACTCGCCTCATCTTTAAGATGGTTCATTATCGTTTCTTTGGCTGTTTCGAAGTTACCGATGTATCGTACTTTCTTTTTTAAATCATTTATGAAAATTACTGGGTGTAATTTTTTTACATCCCCGCCAAATCTTATTTTCACATCCTCTGTACTATGGATAATCGTTTCCCTTCTTCCTCAGGAACTTTGTTGATTCCTCATTTCCTCCATTTTTCTTTCTATTTCTCGCCTGTCTTCTTTTAATGCATTTTCAAACTCATTTTCCAAATTTTCTAGTTCCTTCTTCTGGTAATTTGTTAACTCCTCCATTTTATTGTGAATTTTCATTTCTTGTTCTTTCATTTCGTTTTTCATTGTTGTCAAACAACCTTTTATTTCCTTTTCATACATTTCTATCTGTTCCTCTATTTTCTCATTGTTCCCTTCTATTGCTTGTTGTATTTCCTGTTGACTTTGTCATCCATTTTTGACCCATTTTTTTTGTGTTTCATCTATGGCTCATTTTGTTTCTTCCTGATTTTTATCCATTGCCCTTTTTGCTTCATCCATTTTTTGATCCATTTTTTGTTGTGATTCATCCATTTTCTTTGATGTTTTTTCCTGATTTTTATCCATTTTTTGTTGTGATTCTTCCATTTTTTGATGTGTTTCATCCATTTTTCGTTGTGTTTCCCTTTGATTTTCTTCCATTTTTTGTGACTGGAGTTGCATCAGTTGTATTAATTTATCTATTCTTGATAATTCCTGTTTTTCGGTTGCAATGATTGTTGTTTCGAAAATGTCTTCTTGTTCTATATGTTCTTCTTGTTCCAAATGTTCCTCTTGTTTTTTGTTCTCTTTGCTTTTGCTTCTGGTGGTCGACATGTAGTTAAAATTTTCTTCCCGCCTGATACGAAATTCTCAAATACCTTGTATGCTGTAGAGACGAAAATTTTTCTCTCCCCAAATGTAACCAATTTATCCCACAAATTTTCAAATTTATCAAAATTCAAATCAATCAAAAATAAAATAAATATGTAAAATTGTACCTAGATAAAAAATAACTCAAACAAAATATTTCATAAATTGTAAATATATCAACTTTTTCCGACGTGCAAATAAATTTTCCTTCACCTGTTTTTCCGTTTCCTATCCTTTCAAATTCACAACCAGAGATACTTTAATGCCTTACGTTGGTTCGCCATGTTGTTATGATCTGCTTTCTATTACTTTTATATTAATTATTATTTATTTGATCAATTATTTAATTAACGCAAATCATACATAAAAATATTAAGAAAAAATCTCAGGGTGCCTTTTGTCAAAAAAAATTTAATTAAATTCTCTTAGGTTATACATATCCTTTCTCCTGGCTTCAGAGTCTCTTAGGTGGTCCTTATCGGGATAAAATAGGAAAAGGAAATAAATAAAAAAATCATAAATAAACACATACAAATACCTTTATTATCAAAAGCAATGCTCTGTAAATTTATCAATTAAATCCTGTGGGCATAACTGTCCAAAAGAAACTTTTACCATATAAATTAATCTAATTCAAACAAATATTTGTCGCTTTGTTCTTGATACCCTTAACCTTTAACTACCCGCGCCTTTAAGTTATAACATAACTACACGCGTGGCGTACTTTATACGCCACAAGAAAAACAGCAGGTTTGTTTATTTTTTTTTGAAAAATACACTTAGTTGTTTGTTATATACCTTATTCGACATCAGTGACTGCTTGGAGTTTCTTCTCAGTAAGCCAATTGGGATTTATAACTGGAATCATGGATTAACTGGATTCCATGATAAAAAAAATTACTAATAAAAAATTTTTTGAAATGTGATTTTTGCAGGAGGAAAATTATTGTTTATAAAGAAACATATATTTTGTGCCATAATGACTAAAAAACAATTGAAATATGTACTTATAGTACGACTTATATTAATATAATCGTGGCGTATATTGTCCATCACCGGAAACAACAAATAATAAACTTTAAATTACGATTTTCCCGGAACGCCGATTATAACGAAAATAAAACCAAATTGTTAAGCGCATTCCAGTGATAGGTTAGAGAGATAAACCAGGTCAAAAATTAAATTTTTAATATATTTGCAGTAGAATTCTTATATCTGGCGTACAAAATACGCCAGCGCGTGTAGTTAAAGGTTAATAAAAAAAGCTAAACAAACAAATTTGGTATTCGCAAATTACTTATACTTCCTATTAAATTTTTGAAATGTTGGAATCTTAAATGCATATGCTTTTACGTAAAAAAATTTAACTTCTGATTATAAAGAAAATCTATCACATAGGTTATTGACTGACCTTTTTGATTCACACACAATGATGTCTCCACTTGACCCAAACAGCTCCTCCTTGTTGATTATGTTAGGCTACCAATCAAAGCCCTCTCCGTTCTCAGCAAACAATCCAGCAGGATACCAGCAACTATTTCTCCAAAACACAACCCAGGCCTCTTTTTGCCAGTACTTGTTCAATAAACTCCAAAACTCTCTCGGCTCTTTCTCTCAACAATAATCTCCTGAGACCCAAGTATCTATTTACTTGGTGTCACAAATAATTTTAATAACTTGTAACTTACTCTCTTGGACTTTACAGAATCAAAGAGGTATTTCTTCTCGATTTGATTTGTCTCTTGTTCCACTTTTCAGCTACTTTCACCATCAAAACAACCACTAGTACTTGCTTCTGAATTACTCACGAAAACTTTTGACTGCTCTTCTCGAATGCCGGTAACACAATAATCCCTCTTTCCAAAACTATCTGAAAATTCAACCTTCTCTCCTTCCCATTCCAAATTTCCAAACCAATCAGGGACATTTCTTCTTCCCCATTCTTTTTTTCATTCGAAATACCCACTCATACTTTCAAAAATATTCCTACCATCATAATAATTACTTTCGGGAAATTCTACAAATTTTACTCGGGGTTAAACAAAAAGAGATTAAAATTCCAAACTTTCTTTACCTTAATTTTCTAAGAACTAATTACCTATGGCTTCTACCTTTCCCGTAATAAACAATGGGTTTAAAATAATAATCCTAAATAACTTTCACTTCACTTTCATTTACAAAAAAATTTTTAATTCTTCCCGGAAGAATTCATTAAAGAGAAACCACCTTGCGTGAAAGCTAACTTCTAATAAATATTCACAAATCAATATACAGGGTGTATCAAATTTATGTGGCCGTATTTAATTAAAAAAAAATAAAAAAATTTATTCTATCTTTGATTGATAAATTGAAACGCAATAGTAAATACTAAAATATGTACCTCTTACTTACTTGTAGGGTACAACTCACATGAGATTTCTACCAAATGGTTATAGTACGCTTGCTACGTACCACTAAATTGAAACAGACAGAGATGAAAATAATATAAATAAATAGGCACAAACCTGACGAAGAGAAAATACAATATTGAATTAAGCAAAATTAATGAATAAAAGTTATAGAAATAAAGTTAAAATAAATACCGAAACGACGAATTAACCGAACAAATGAAATAAAGCGAATAAGTAATGAAATATTTGGGGAAAAAGCAAGTAATATTACACAATAAATATCAAACCAATAAAAAAGTAATAATCCTAATTTTGTTTAGGCTAATTCCTGTGCACAAGAACTTACCGTAGATCATAAATAAGTTGGGAACCTAATACATTAATTTACAAATATGTCATATAAAAGAAAAAACAGGGTAAGATAAATCTGAAAACAAATAATTAACAAACATAGTGCATTAAGCCGAAAGTCTGAAATATAAAACCCAATAGCTACTCAAATCCACACAAACTTAAATGCTCCCAAACAAATCTCTTCATCGAACGACTTCCAGATAAAGTTCGATGCTGCAATCCATAAAATTAGCACCAGAGGAAGTGCTGAACCATGTTTCCTGTAGGCACAGGTGTACAGACGACTAAAAATGGGACTGGAACATCCCATAGCTTGTTCCCCACATTGACATATACCCATGATGACTTGACGGTGGCTGTAATGGTTTCTCTATGTGGTCAAAAGGGCTACGACTTCACATTATGGTTTCTCCCAAATGGCTATATAAACATTCCCAGTTTTATTTCCCATATAAACATGAGCAAAAGTAAAGAGAAGAAATAAATGAGAAAACTTTTTTTAAGAAGAAATGATACTGAAAAAGTGACCATATAAATGGAACAAAAACTAATCTCAGATAACCTTGAACTATTTTGGGTGTGAAGACATGAACAAATAATCACATTGAATTTGAAATTGGAACATAGAATATGAGTTATCTGAGAGAATATGATATTAATATAATAATAGCCATCTACACACATATTATATACCTTAATGAAATGGTATGGAACCAGGCAAAGATAGTTACTTGACAATTTATAGATATATTGGATGCTCAGTCAGTTTAAAACCTACAGCGAAGTAATGATAATTATTTTCAATATTAATTTGAGGACTTCAGAAATATTTGGTTATGTAAAAACCAAAAACATGTTAATATACCTATAATTTCCCTTGAATGAATATTAAATAAAAATCGAAATAATCTACATACACTTCACTTAATAGATTGACTAAGAAAGTTTAACAAAAAACTATTATAAAAAAAACCCTCACCGAATGATTCCTATTCAGGCTCCAAGAGGAGTTGTGTCACACACATGTCTCCCTACTCCAGAAAACGATTGGTGGTAACTTTTTACTTTTAAATTGATGCTGAATAAAATAAGTTGGATGGAAATCATCCGCCATTTTTTGGTACCAACCAACCTCACATACAGCCACAAGTCAAGTGTTCATCATTCCTCGTTCCTTCAAAGAGGAGAACCTCAAACGACCACAGAACATGAATTAAATGTCACGGAACGATTCGACAAGTACTTAGGTTCCGTAGACGCTGAACTGTGACGTCACTTAAGTATTCCTTTAAGAGAAAATTAGAGAAATTAATTAAAAATTAGTCAGTTAGACTCAGTCAGTTTGAGGCCAAGATGAAGACCACTTTGTAATACCGTTGCAATTTAATTTCTTGTGACATCGACTTATTGTCGATATTTTTGTAGCCTAAATGGCATAATTATTATTACATTAAGGTCTTTTGACCTAAATATGTAGCTAGTTCCAACTACTTTGAATCTGAAGTTTCTACCACCTGATGATGGACTTATTGGTCCGAAAACGTTTGTGATTTTATCCACCTTGGATCATTTTTAGAAAAAATTTTTTATTAAATTATATACCACCTACCTACATGTGAGGTTTTTACTTCATTAGTAAGATTTAAAGGTCTAATTTCGTAACGTGAACCGTTACATATCCAGGTTCCCAGATATTTGTAGAGATATTTGTAGGTATTTACTCTTTCTACTTGTTTTCCCTCAATATCTAGCTTTCCTATTGTGCGTTGCTTAGAAATAATCATGAACTTGGTTTTCTTAACGTTCATTTGTAGTCCATATTTTATACTGACTAGATGTAATCTTTTCACCAATCGTTGCAGTGCATCTAAACTGTCTGCAAAAATAGCGGTGTCGTCTGCGAATCTTTTAGCTAACGGACAGCAGTATGTTGGTTCATTTCTCTCTTTGGCTTTTCTCCTGTCTTCCATTAATGCTAGAATTTCCGAAGTCATCCACTTCTGCTTTTTATTTGTCTTTTCAGGCTTTAAATTTTCTTTTCCGGCCTTTAGCAATGCGTTCTGTATATTATTCCACTTGTCATTGACATCTTCTAATATTAAAAGTTCTTCTTTTACTTATGGTAGATTTGAGTTGACTTGTTGAATCACTTTTTGATGGATTTCTTTTTTTCTTAATTTCGTATAATCAGGTGTTGATTTATTATTACGTATTACAATCTTTCTGAGTTTCATGTGTACTACTGCTATCAGCGGTATATGGTCTAAGTTGGCATCTGCTTCGGGGCACGCTACTGCTTTAATTGAATTTTTGTATCTATTTTTGACTAATAGTTTAAAAACTACTCGACTGATCGGATCCGTCTTTTTCACATCATATAGTAATACATACAAACGTATATTATTGAAAAATATGTTGTAAATATTTTTTTCTACAACCGTGTTAAAATGCAATTTTTAGCACTTCATAGGAGCTTTAAAAATGCTACTTTAAGGCACTAGTGCTTTAAAATTTTTAAAACACTGCAGTTAAAAATGAATTGTCAAATTGTGAAACGTCAAAATATTTATATTTCATTTATTAACATTATTATTAATAGTACAACTTGAGCAATTTGAAAAAGGTTTTCTAAAAGGTTTTTTAAAATATTTAAACTGTATTATTGCATTTTTAACACGTTTGTAGAAAAAACAAGTTTATGTAACAGTATAATATATTATCACTAAGAATTTTTAGACATTCCCCTCGAGTGTAGACAACCAGTTCTACCTTTTACGGGTCATAGGATTCATGATTTCAGCAGTTAACAAAAATATTGTATTTTATAAATTTATAACGTTTGTCGAAAAAATATTGTATGATATACGTGTTAAAAAGTACATTTTAAGGCACTCATGTGAACTGCAGAATTCGCTTCGCTCATTCTGCAAACTTTTACATGCGTTCCTTAAAATTGCACGTTTAATATTTATATCATAAATAACTATTATTGCTGATTTTAATAATAATTACAAATAATTGAATATACCATGCTTACTTTTGGGATTAATTTTCAGGAACTTTTTTATGTATTAATATTTTTTAATTTAAGTAATCTCATTTAAGTAGGAAGCTCCCGCTTTTTGAAATACATTACACTAACATTTTTTCATAGTTTTTTTCTTAATGTTTTCCCCTCCTGTAAGGGTTTATTAACCCTCAACTATTGACATGGATGTTTCAGGATGTGAAATCTGACATGCGGTATATCATACAGTTGCCTATTCTTTTTTGTTTTTAATATGAATTTGTCTTATATCATTTTATTTGTTGTTTACATCAACTACGGAATGATTCTGCACACTGTTGTAGAATAAAATACTGCTCCAAATAAAATAAACTTTCAAATTTTGTAAGAAAATTATGAACGCATGCATAATATTAAAAAAATTGTGGAAGCAGTTAAACAATCCTTTATCACCTGAATTCCAAAGGAAAACTTGATTATTGGTAACTAAAAAATGAGTGACGCTTTCGTGCTATGGACGTGGATAATAATTTCAGTGATTTTTTAGATAAGCTTGTCTCTATCTTCAATAAAGCATTTCTTTAGTTACAATTAAGCCAAAATATTGCGAACCCTGGACTACTAAATGTATCCGAATATCTTCGGACCCAAGTTACCCAAGAATATGCGTTCTTTCTCTACATCAATAAATTTACTACCAACGTTTCTATCAATGAACATATTACCAAGTATAGGGCAACCTGTCTTAAACTTAAAAAATAATCCAAAAAATTCTACTACCATAACCGTATGGAAAGCTCTGAAAATGTTGCAAAAGAAACTTGGTCCGTAATAAACGATCTTCGAAAAGCCCACACTGCTCAAACATTTTCCCTTCCTGACCCTGAAAATCTAAATGAATACTTTCTTACTGTGAGTAAAAATATTACACAAACTATTTTGCCACAACAAGATCCCATTTCCTATCTCCCTATTTCAAGAAAGGTGTCGAATTCTTTCTTTATAAAACCAGTCGATAAATCTGAGCTGATCCAAACAATCAATAATATCAAAAGCAAATCTTCCTGTAGTACTAATGGTCTACCGATAAAAATTTTTTTTCTAATCTCCCAGAAAATGTGTTAGAAGTCCTCATCTCACTAATTAATTATTCTTTTGAGAAAGGTAAATTTCCGTAGTGCGTAAAGACAGCCATTATTATTCCTCTTCATAAGGGTGGTGAAATATGTAATACCTTCAATTATAGACCTATATATAGACCGGTACTCTCCAAAATTATTGAGAGATTCATAAAAGCCCGACTTATGTCCTTTCTCGTTGAAAACAACATTTTATCACAAAATCAGTTCGGCTTTTTAAATAATAAATGCACCACTGATGCCTTGTTTTCTGTACTATATGGGTTTTATCAAGCACTGAACAATAATATTCACACTGCCACCATTTTTTGTGACAACGCCAAAGGTTTTGATTGTGTAAATCACAAAATTTTGATAATAATACTAAATTTCTACGGAATTCGAGGTATTTCTTTAGATTGGTTCCAATCTTACATGGATGATTGGAAACAATTGGTTAGAGCAAATGATGCAGACTCTAGTCTCAAAAACATTGTATGTGGGATACCTCAAGGTTCAGTATTGGGTTCTCTACTTTTCATTATCTTTATTAATGACATCACAAGTTTAAAAGTCGATGGAAAAATCTTTCTTTTTGCTGATGATACCAGTATCACTTGGAGCAAATCAAATATTGCAACTCTTCATGCTAATATAACTTCTGATCTACTTACAATAAAAACCTGGTCTGACTCTAATTTACTCTGGTTTAACGTAGATAAAACAGTAGCATTATCTTACAAAGGAGCTCTTTCACCCCCACATCTTAATAACAGCCAGATTAGTACCGTTGATTCTGTTAAATTTCTTGGTATTTTTTTAGAGAGCAATCTTAATTGGGGTTCTGGTACAGCTGCCTGCGCAATTCGATGTTATTTTCAAATTACAAAAAAGAGCAATAATATATCCGTTTTTCCTCAGAAGAACAACACATTGCAGAAGGTACTTCAAAGATCACGGAATGTTAACCTTTCCATTTTTGTATATTTTAGAAACTGTTTTTTTAATTCGTAAACATCTACACGTCTTTCCACCACAAGACCTAGTCATGACTACTTCACGAGAAATTCTACCTTTGACGTCTATTTACCGACCCCGTCCTCTGAGATAGTAAATAAATCTATATTATATTCCGCAAAAAGCTTTACAACCATCTCCTCTACAACTTAAATCTGCAGCATCTTTCCCCGAATTCAGTAAACTGACAAAAGCCTACCTATCTGAAAGACTGTAATGATACGCTGATCCACCGAACACGCATCGACAGTAGGAACCGTGCGATTCTCTCAAATCGCGCCGATGCCCCCACTCAACTCCACCTCTCCAAACCAACACCGGCAGAAGGATATTTAAGAGAGCCGCAAGCAGAGATCAGTCCCGAACAGGGAGAAGTTGGTTTTTTGCGGTTTCCCAACTTCATTGCACAATTATACCTGTTCGTCCCAAGAAAATAGCCGCAACTATTTTCTCCACTCGAACGCACACTGTCCACGCTGCGCTCAAAGCCACCTCCTGACCGCCGACGAGGGACGCAGGTTCGCCTGTCGTTGTACAATGGTTTCTAGGGAGACTGGTCGAGAGCAAAGCACGGACAGTACACGTAAATGTCTATGGAACCAACAACAATCCATCAAACTTTCTTCTCTGTTGACTTTTTAGCTTTCTGGACACCACCGTCCGGCATAACCCAGGATCCAAGAACACCAGGACACGGCGCTTGCCCCAGTGTGTTTTTCGGACTGTTTGCTTTTACTGCCAACACGTTACATTCACCTCAAACCCTGAAGAGGACAAAATCCTAAACGGGGAAGCACATTGAACGCATTTCTTCTGAACATTATCCAGACAAGCAAATCAAACAATGTAGTAGTAGAGATCAGTCAGTCCTGAAACGACAGTTCTGGGCTCCAAATACTCAGGTCGGCCTGCCTAGCTCACCTCGCTTGGCTGGTATTTGGAGCCCAGAACTGTCGTTTCAGGACTGACTGATCAAGCTGCTTGCTTGATCTGGCTGGTATTTGGAGCCCAGAACTGTCGTTTCAGGACTGACTGATCAAGCTGCTTGCCGTCAGTACGGTGCACTTCGCTACTCAGGTCGGCCTGCCTAGCTCACCTCGCTTGGCTGGTATTTGGAGCCCAGAACTGTCGTTTCAGGACTGACTGATCAAGCTGCTTGCTTGATCAGTCAGTCCTGAAACGACAGTTCTGGGCTCCAAATACCAGCCAAGCGAGGTGAGCTAGGCAGGCCGACCTGAGTAGCGAAGTGCACCGTACTGACGTGAGTCGCAAACTTAGGCAGGCCAACTCGAGCCGCAAGGTGCACCGTACGACCGTACTGACGTGATTTGCGGCTCATAAGTAAACGGAGGCATGCTTAGTGAGCGGGCCACCGATAAACGTATATATTTGAATAATTTTGTTCTTTTTTTATTTTATTTTGTAAATAATTAGACTGAATAGATTTATTTTGTTTTAACCTGTGTTTTACTGAGTCTGTCGTCTTAGAAGAACTAACCCTTACAAGACCATATTATTCAGTAGAAGATTTTCTTAATTATTAACTAAGAAATTACAGTAACCTTTGCACAAGTAGTAATTTTATTATTTTTTTTTTCATCTATATTTGGGTGTCATATGTAGCGGCTTAACTTTTAAACTTATTAATTACTAATTAGATAGACTATACAATTTGCAATTTATTTAAATTTTGCAATTGCTTCTTTCTGTTTAACTTCATTATTATTATTCTTATTTTAAATATATTGAAGATTTATGTAATTTTAGTAAATTTAATTGTTATTGTTTTGTGTTCTTGACTTTTTATAAGCTTTGTCTATAAAATTGTATAATTTTTCATGACAATATAGCATGATTCTATTCTATTCTTTTCAAAAAATAACTTAAAACTGGAGTGATTAAAAAGGAATGTTGGGTGGCAATCATCATCTTGCATAAATCAAATTTAAATACATATATGTATTATGTTCCTCCTTTTTCTCTGCTTAGACTGCTTAGACTATCTTGCAGAGATATTTGGATTAACTTTAGGAGGAATTTTATTTTTCCAAATTAGATTTATGCAGTGTGGTTCCACAATACTGCTTATTAAAATACATTCTACCACTTGAAATCTGAGAATTTAAAAAAAATAACAATAAATATAATTTTAATACCACTTAAGCGTTATGGGGACCTATTGTGTTGTGATTATTAGGTCCTAAAATCAAAAAAAGTTAACTAAAATTTTCCATTTTAGTGGGCGCTTGTCATTTTTTAATTTAATTTTCCATTTCCAACAATCGTTTTTTCCGATTATATCGCCATCTCTCCATAATTCGAAAAAATGTCTCAAACAGAAGTTGCTTATTTTTACGTAAGGATTCCAAATCTGCGATAAAAATTTGGAGTTCCATTTAAGATTTTAAAGTAACCCCCCACCCCGCCTTCGTGGGGGTCTTGATTGGTCCCATTCGATGGATTTTTCAAAAACATTTTGAAAGTATATTTTGCAGTTTTCGATCTGATGTTTATTTTGCGAAATATCGCGGGGTTTGTATTTAAAATTTTAAATTTACCCCACAGTCCTCTCCGTGGATGTCATGTTTTGTACAATTCGATAGATTTTTGAAAAATATTGAAGACGTATTTTTTAATTTTCCGGTCTGACGTTCATTTCGCAAAATATTCGCTTTTTTTGTGAAAATTTTGACTCACCCATTTTCTTACGCCCCACTCAAATCGTCAGATTTTTGGAAAATACACTCTTTTGCATGTACTTAACTTACCTTATCTTAATCTGACAATTTCGAGTGTTTTTAAGGATAGATTTTTTTTCGGGCCCCCCTTAACGAACTTCCCTGTGTTAAGAGCCAAATATGGTAGAGGTACATCTGAAGGGTAGCAGGTTTCTCCCCATATGATTATCTGACGCGCTCGAGTAACTGCAAAAATCCCCGCTTGGGATCCCCTACTATTACTGATTTGTCGCGCACTGTTTACAAAATGTTCCATCTGCTTCTATACAGTGATGAGCGCGGTAATAACCGGCAAAATAACGCAAAAGATGCAAAACGTAATACATTGCGAAACAAAAAGAGATGAAACTAGTGGAGATGAAAATTATCAGTGGTAACTGCACAAGAGCTCTAAAATTATCGAATTTTTCCCAAGCGACACTTTGACAGTTTTAATTTCACGACCCGAAGGCGCGGTAAATTATGTCAAAGTGTTACGAGGGCAAAAATTCGATAATAATTTTAGAGATCGAGTGCAATTTTCTGCGATTATTTCATGAATAAAACTGTTCAAAACCAAAATTTTATTGTAATTTATTTATGTAAGTACAAATTACTACAATTAAACACACAGTTGTTATAAATATTTGACGGGTGAAAGTCATCAGTTATATAACTTTTAAAACATTAAGGGCCGGTTGTTCGAACGCTAATCAAGAATGATCATTATCAAAATAATTAATTACTGTCAATGTCAACTTTGTTTGGGTCGTTAAAAAGTCTGTGGAGTCTAGAATCAATTAATATAACAATAATTATTAACATAATTAATAATAAATCTCATAATTGTAATTAATTATGTTTTCAGCAACCCAAACAAAGTTGACATTGACAGTTTTGGTGACAGTAATTAAATATTTGATAATGATCATTGTTGATTAGCGTTCGAACAACTGGCCCTAATTGTCATTAATGTCACTGAATGTATTTTTTCGTAGAAACGAAGGGTATCTGACGTAATATAGTTGACGATGCGATATTATAAAAAATTATCAGTAGTAATTGCACAAGAGCTCTGAAATTATTGAATTTTTCCCGAGTGACACTTTGACAGTTTTAATTTCACGAGCCGAAGGCGAGTGAAATTATGTCAAAGTGTCACGAGAGCAAAAATTCTATATTAATTTCAGAGGTCGAGTGCAATTTGTTGCGATTATTTCATGAATAAAACTGTTCAAAACCAAAATGTTATTGTAATTTATTTATGTAAGTACAAATTACTACAATTAAACACACAGTTGTTATAAATATTTGACGGGTGAAAGTCATCAGTTATATAACTTTTAAAACATTAATTGTCATTAATGTCACTGAATGTATTTTTTCGTAGAAACGAAGGGTATCTGACGTAATATAGTTGACGATGCGATATTATAAAAAATTATCAGTAGTAATTGCACAAGAGCTCTGAAATTATTGAATTTTTCCCGAGTGACACTTTGACAGTTTTAATTTCACGAGCCGAAGGCGAGTGAAATTATGTCAATGTGTCACGAGAGCAAAAATTCAATATTAATTTCAGAGGTCGAGTGCAATTTGTTGCGATTATTTCATGAATAAAACTGTTCAAAACCAAAATTTTATTGTAATTTATTTATGTAAGTACCATTAAACACACAGTTTTTATAAATATTTGACGATTGAAAGTCATCACTTTTATAATTTTTAAAACATTAATTGTCATTAATGTCACTGAATGTATTTTTTCGTAGCAACGAAGGGCATCTGATGTAATATACTTAACGACGGGAGATTATCAAAAATTATCGATTTAATTCAGATTTCTGTAGCTTTCTATTGGTCAGAATCTCCTATGAATGAAATAATCACTTTAATTTTTATTTCTGTAGCTTTCTGTTGGTCAGAATCTCCGACGAATGAAATAATTGTTATAAACGTATAAATAATTAACATTACATTACAAAGTTTCTCACCTTTAGACGTCTGTGGCAGGAGTATTTTATAAAATTCTACTGTCACAGTGACAGATTTCATACTCCTCTGATACGTTTAAAAGAGGAAAACTATGTAATGTAATGTTAATTGTAACGATAATTTCCACTTCCACTAGTTTCATCTCTTTTTGTTTCGCAATGTATTATGTTTTCCCTCTTTTGCGTTATATTTCCGGTTATTAGCGCGCTCATCACTGTATAACGTTTCGAATAGGTTCTGATCCACGTACTTAACTCTGAAGAGTCATCTGTCTAAACAAAACGCCCAACAAATTTTATGTTCTTCAAAACAGTTGAGTCCGTGAATCTTTACCCGTGCGTCATCATTTAACCTTTAACTACCCGCGCATCAAGTTATAGCATAACTACACGCGTGGGGTACTTTATACGCCACAAGAAAATACAATTAAAAGAGCGGATTTGTTTATTCTTTTTTGAAAAAATACACTTAGTTGTTTGTTATAAACCTTATTCGGTATCAGTGAATACTTGGAGTTACTTCTGAGTAAGCCAATTGGGATTTATAACTGGTATCATGAAATAACTGGATTCCATGATAAATAAAATTACTAATAAAATTTTTTTTGAAATGTGATTTTTTACAGGAGAAAAAGTATTGTTTATATAGAAAAATATATTTTGTGCCATAATGACTAAAAATCAATTGAAATATGTATTTATATTACTACTTATATTATAATCGTGGCGTATATTGTCCACCACCGGAAACAACAAATAATAAACTGTAAATTACGATCTTCCCTGAAAGCCGATTATAACGAAACTAAAACCAAATTGTAAAGCACATTCCAGTGATAGGTCAGAGAGGGAAACAAGGTCAAAAATTAAATTTTTAAATATATTTGCAGTAGAATTCTTATATCTGGCGTACAAAGTACGCCAGCGCGTGTAGTTAAAGAATACGAAATAAGTCGATGATAAGTCGGAAATTAAAATTTACTAAACGTAACAGCAAGTGACAGTATTGACTTGCTGTTGCGTTTAGCAATTTCCGACTTATCATCGACTTATTTCGTATGCTTTAAAGGATGACGTAAAGATTCAGGGACTCAACTGTACAGGGTGTCCAGAAACTCTACCGACAAACGAAGACAGGAGATTCCTCAGATAATTTTAAGACAATTTAACCCAATTCACTTAGTCCGAAAATGCTTCCTAAGGGAGCTAGAGCTCTTTGAAGATGGCGCCCTGTAATTAGTTTTTCTTAAATACCTCCAGAACGCTTCTATTTAGAAAAACGAAAATTTGTATACATATTTACTTTCCAGAAATGAATCGATTCCATCCATTGCGAATTTCTAATACCGGTCATAGGCGTCCGTTTTGGGTAGGGCAACGTTTACTTTATCGCATAACTTTTTTGTCTTCAACTTTTAAGCATTTTTGATACTGGATTAATAAATTGTGAGGTATTCTAGTACTAAAAGGTACTCTTACTTTAAGTCGGTAGGACACACCATTTTCTAGAAAAATCGATTTGAAAGTTTTTAGCTTTGGGAATTTGAAAAAAAAATTGAAAAAAATTAAAAAAAACGTTGTATTTTACCAACTTAAAGCAAGAGTAACTTTTAGTACTCGAATATATCATAATTGAATAATGTAGTGTCAAAAATACTTAAAAATTAAAGACAATAAAGTTATGCTAATAAATAACTGTTGACCTACCCAAAACGGACGTCTATGACCGGTACTAGAAACTCGCCGTTAATGAAATCGATTAATCTCTGGAATATAAATAAATGTACCAGTTTTCATCTTCCTAAATAGTTTTTTTTAATCTTTTTTTTTTAAATTCAAAGAACGAAAAATTTTCAAATTGATTTTTCTAGAAAACGGAGTACCCTATCGACTTAAAGTAAGAGTATCTTTTAGTACAATAATACCTCACAATTTAATAATTCAGAGTTAAAAATGCTTAAAAATTAAAGACAAAAAAGTTAGGCGATAAAATAACCGTTGCCCTACCCAAAACGGACGCCTATGACCCGTACTAGAAATTCGCAATGGATGGAATAGATTCACTTCTGGAAAGTAAATAAGCATACCAATTTTCGTTTTTCTAGATAGAAGCGTTCTGGAGGTATTTAAGAAAAACTAATTACATGACGCCATCTTCAAAGAGCTCTAGCTCCCTTAGGAAGCATTTTCGGACTAGGCGAATTGGGTTAAATTGTCTTAAAATTGTCTGAGGAATCTCCTGCCTTCGTTTGTCGGTAGAGTTTCTGGACACCCTGTATATTATGTTCTTTACTTTTCGGCATACGCAACAAATCTAAACTCTGATAGTAACCAACTGTACATGTGATCATTGTTTATTAAACAATGAAAAAGGTTACGTACATAGTACATACTAACAATTAAGCGTAAAGATATCTATTACGAACAAGCCATTGATACTTTATTTTATTGACCCTAACTTTTATTACAGAAAGTTCTAGTTAATGCAGCATGAATACCATCATATGAGTAGCATACAATTAAAAAAACGGAAGTAGACGAAATTTGCTGCTTTTCTGCTTCTCCCTATTCCTGGGATTTTCTTGTTACAAACGTGTTATTGCAAGATATGGTGTCAAATCCAGTTCCAGATTTTATTATAATGTATTAACTTGAAATTCATTTAGCTCTAAATGTTGAAAATAGCACCATATTATACAGCGTGTATAGAAACTCTACCTACAAACGAAGACAGAAGATCCTTCAGATAATTTTAAGACAATTTAGCTCAATTCACCCAGTCCGAAAAGGCTTCCTAAGGCAAGCCGCACACCAAAGGAACATGAAACGAAAAACATGAAACACGAAACGTAAAACATGTTTCATGAAAATAAAACACTGCTAAAAAAATCTTAACGTCCGCCTACCAATGAAACGAGTGTGATTCATGCTCATGACACATTTTTATTTTCGAAGAGTTTCATAAATAGAAGGACGTATATTTGTTTAGCAGTGTTTTATTTCCACGAAACGTAATTTACGTTTCATGTTTCTTTGATGTGCGGCCTGCCTAAGGGAGCTAGAGCTCTTTGAAAATGTCGTCTTGTAACTAGTTTTTCTTAAATACCTCCAGAACGCTTCAATTTAGAAAATCGAAACGTAATCGAAACGTAACGTAAACGAAAATCGGTACGTATATTTATCTTCCAGAGATAAATCGATTCCATCCATTCCGAATTTCTAGTACCGATCATAGGCGTCCGTTTTGGGTAGCGCAACAGTTATTTTATCTCATTACTTTTTTGTCTTTAACTGTCGAGCATTTTTGACAGTTGATTATTAAATTGTGAGGTATTCTAGTAGTAATATGTGGCTGAAGAAATGTGAAGAAATAGACACTCTTATGGGAGGAACAAAAAGCAGAGAAGCTTGGAGAACAATATCAAATACAAGACAAAACGTACAAGAAAGATGCCAGATATCCCTTATAATTATAAACGAGTGGGAAACATACTTTAGAAACCTATTGCAAGACAATAGACAGGAATATGTAAGGCAAACCATCATCGCCCCAAACAACCTGGAACAACTAGAAGATATAACTATTCAAGAACTAGAACTAACGTTAAGAGAAATGAAAAACAATAAAGCTCCTTTTCCTGGAGGTATTCCAATTGAACTCATTAAGCACAGCACGACACAGGCAAAAGAAATTTTAGTTGAAGTATTCAACGGATGCCCTTCAGGCAATAGTGGCGTGCCCTCTGAGTGGAAAAACTCCATAACTACCCCTATACACAAAAAGGGTGGTAGAAAAAATTGTAATAATTACGGAGGCATTAGTGTGACCAGCTCAGTTGAAAGACTGTACGGACGAATAATAAAGAAACGGATAGAAAAAGAGTGGCAAGATTCCGAAGAACAAAGTGGATTTAGGGCAGGTAGATCATGCACAGATAACATTTTCTGCATAAGGCAATTACTATAAAAACGTTCTGCTAGAAATCTAGAAACTCATATGGTATTTGTAGACTTAAAAAAAGCATACGATACCGTTCCCAGAGAAAAAATGTTTGAGGTATTACAACAAACCACTTTAAATAGAAAATACATCCAAACAATAAAAGATCTCTATGCTAATGCAACAACAGCAATTAAAATTGGAACGAAACTTTCAAATACTTTGAAACTTCGAAAGGTCTTTTGCAGGGATGCTGTCTGTCGCCCACTTTATTTAAAATTTACCTTACACATGTGTTAAAATATTGGACTAGGAAATACCAAACAATGGGAATACCAGTAGGAGATTCTTATTTGTATACGCTGCTATTTGCTGACGACCAAGTTGTGATTGCTGCTGATAAAGATGACGCCAGTTACATGATTAGAAAATTGAAAGAGGAGTACCGAAAATGGGGCTTGGAAATGAGCATGGAGAAAACTGAATACCTTGTAGTCGGAGGTGATACTGAAGACTTAGAATTAGAAGGGGAATACATAAAAGGATGTGATGAATTTAAATATCTAGGTTCTATTTTTGACAAACACTCCACATGCGATCAAGATATAGAATATCGAATAAGTCAAGAAGAAAAGCTATAAAACAGCTGAATGGCATTTGGTGGAGTACAGGATTGCAAAATTAGACAAAGAAAAAAATCTACCAAACTATCGTGGAAGGAATTGTCCTGTACAACTCGGAAGTGTGGGAAGTAAAAAACCGACAAAATAAACGACTACAAGCTTTAGAAATGGATGCGCATTGAAGAAGCTGCAGAATATCTAAACTGCAGCATATCCCAAACGAAGAAATTAAAGAAAGAATGGAAGTAGAAAATGATATTATAGACAGAATAGAACAAAAAAGATTGATATGGTACGGGCACGTCCAGATAATGGGACCAACAAGATGGCCCAAGAAAATGATCCAGTATGCACCACCCGAGAGAAGAAAAAGAGGCAGACCGAAGAGAACATGGTTACAAGATGTAGAGAAAGCAATGAAAAGTAGACAACTCAACGAGGAAGATATTCGTGACCGGAAAGCATGGCGAATAGGATGCGGGAAACGGCGAATGCTGTAGAACACCCAATATATATATATATATATATATATATATATATATATATATATATATATATATATATATATATATATATATATATAGGTATTCTAGTACTAAAAGTTAATCTTGCTTTAAGTCGGTAGGATACACGGCTTTATAGAAAAATAGATTTGAAAAGTTTTCGTTTTTTAAATTTGAAAAAAAAAATTTAGAAAACTAAAAAGAACGGTGTATTTTACCACCTTAAAGCAAGAGCAACTTTTAGTACTAGAATACCTCATAACTTAAAAATCTGGAGTCAAAAATGCATAAAAATAATAAACACAAAATGTTATGCGATAAAAGAACCATTCACCTACCCAAAACGGCGCATAAATATGACCCATACTAGAAATTCGCAATTAATAAAGTCGATTCATCTCTAAAATATAAATAAACGTATCAGTTTTCGGATTTCTAGTTTTTTTTTTAATTTTTTTGGAAATTCAAAAAAAGAAAAATTTTCAAATCGATTTTTCTATAAAACGGTGTATTCTATGGACATAAAACAAGAGTACCTTTTGGTTGTAGAAAAAATCACAATAATCCAGAGTCAAAAATGCTTAAAAATTAAAGATAAAAAAGTTATGCGATAAAATAACTGTTGCACTACCCAAAACGGACGCCTATGACCGGTACTACAAATTAGCAATGCATGGAATCGATTTATCTCTGGAAGATAATACTGTGTACTGTGTACCAATTTTCGTTTTTCTCAATAGAAGCGTTCTGGAGTTATTTAAGAAAAACTAATTACAAGATGTTATCTTCAAAGAGCTCTAGCTTCATTAGGAAGCATTTTCAGACTAGGTGAATTAGGTTAAAATATCTTAAAATTATCTGAGAAATCTCCTGTCTTAGTTTCTCGGTAAAGTTTCTGGACACCCTGTATACCCTTTCCATTTTATACCCCTAAATTTGGTTAATAATTTGCCTTGAATTCAAATCACGAATTTTGAAAGCACTAATAAATATTTCCAATTTTCGCATTCGAATACTACTATGGTTTTTACGGATATCATATATTCTAAATTGAAAATCAGATTTTTTGATATTCTTACATAAAAGAAAAATGACCCTCGCTACTCGAAAGTATACGGACCATAAACTTCGCTATTCCCATGAAACTACTAAAATTTACGCAAATTCAATATTCCATC
This sequence comes from Diabrotica virgifera virgifera, assembly GCF_917563875.1. Taxonomy (NCBI): domain Eukaryota; kingdom Metazoa; phylum Arthropoda; class Insecta; order Coleoptera; family Chrysomelidae; genus Diabrotica; species Diabrotica virgifera. The sequence goes on from NC_065447.1 coordinate 182,961,746, forward strand.
ACAACGTTTTGCCCTAAAACTTTCACAAATTTCATTTTACCCCTCATTGACCGTATCGGATAAGTTCATATTTACTTATAAAAACTATAAAATACTAAATTTCTCAAGTCGTTACCTCGAAAATATGTTGATAAAGGCCGGTGCAACCTAATCAAGCTCGCATGACCTTTTATGAGTTCTAAACTAAGAAACATATTTTATTGAATTCATAAAGTTAATTTTAGAAAAATTTTCTTACAGATTCTGGGAACAACAGTTAAATTAAAAATTGGCGAAAACATTAAATTAGACTATGCTTATAGATAGATGACTTTTTTTCAATCATATATTACAATTATCCAATTAAACAAATTAATACCACAGAATATAGTCTAAGAGCTAGTGAACCCTCCGACTAACGGTCGTCCTGTAAGCCTAAAAATTTTTCTAGTGATAATTCATAGCACACCAAGGCTAAAAACCATGACCTGGCAGGCCTCAGCGGTGCACGTGTATCTACCAGGTGAATCGAAAAGTGCAAATTTAGGGGGTAAAATAAACTTTCTCCTGTAAGGTTTAAATTTATGTATGTGTTTGAGTAAGTCATTTAGAAGAAATGTGTACAATGACAGGCGATTCTGAAGAGCATAAGACCTTGCCAGGCGAGGGGAAAGATTAGGGGTTTTTCCTAAAATTATTCTTTTTGCATCGAACAAATTTTTTTTAGGTTTTCTGAATCATTTCAAACAGAAAACGTCTTTAGTAATTTTTCTCTTAAGTTAATAGTTTTTGTTATATGAGCCATTGAAAATTTTGGAAATTGAGAAATCGGCCATTTTTAACCCTAAATCGGACATTTATCTAAAAATTTCAATGTTACCAAGGTACGTAGATATTCTTTAAACATTGATTGATGAAATCTAGGAGAGTTTTTTGCAATAAAATATGGAAAACTTCTTTGTTTTTTTAATTGCTAATTAAGCGTGTGCGACACTGTACTATAAGTAAGGACGTTTGAGTTAGCATAAATTCATTATCTCGAGAATGGGAAAATTTCAAGAGAAATCCTCAGATAGGTCGATTTTTATTTTTGAATTAGGACTTTTTGGCATATACATAATACTAGTGACGTCATCCATATGGGCGTGATGACGTGATCGATGATTTTTTTAAATAAGAGTAGGGGTTGTGTGATAGCTTATTTGAAACGTTATTTAATTTTCTATTCAGTAATATAAACATTAACATAATTATTTATACAGGGTGTACAAAAAAAAATTTTCCTCTATTTGTCAAATTTAATCAAAGTTAATTTAATAAAAAAAATTTTTTGTACACCCTGTATAAATAATTATGTTAATGTTTATATTAGTGAATAGAAAATTCAATAACCTTTCAAATGAGCTATCACACAACCCCTATTCTCATTTAAAAAAATCATCGATTACGTCATCACGCTCAGATGGATGACGTCACTAGTATTATATATATGCCAAAAAGTCCTAATTTAAAAATAAAAATCGACCTGTCTGAGCATTTCTCTTGAAATTTGCCTATTCTCGTGATAATGAATTTATGCAAACTCAAACGTCCTCACTTATACTACAGTGTCGCACCTGCTTGATTAGCAATTAAAAAAACAAAGGGGTTTTCGATAGTTTATTGCAAAAAACTCTTCGGGATTTCATCAATCAATATTTAAAGAATATCTACGTATCTTGGAAACATTGAAATTTCTAGATAAATGTCGTCGATTTCGCAATTTTCAAAATTTTCAATCGCTTATATAACAAAAACTATTAACTTAAGGGAAAAATCACTAAAGACGTTTTCTGTTTGGAATGTCTCAAAAAACCTAAAAAAAAATTTGTTCGATGCAAAAAGAATAATTTTAGGAAAAACCCCTTATCTTTTCCCTCGCCTGGCAAGGTCTTATGCTCTTCAGAGTCGCCTGTCATTGTACATATTTCTTCTGAATGACTTACTCAAACACATAGTTAAATTTAAACCTTACAGGAGAAAGTTTATTTTACCCCCTAAATTTGCACTTTTCGATTCACCTGATAGATACACGTGCACCACTGAGGCCTGCCAGGTCATGGTTTTTAGCCTTGGTCTGCTATGATTTATCACTAGAAAAATTTCTAGCCTTACAGGACGACCGTTAGTCGGAGGGTTCACTAGCTCTTAGACTAATAGGAAACAATACACGATAGTGTCAATACCTACACACTTAATAGGGCAGTCAATGAGGGTATTTGGCTCCGAATTCTATCCTACTACATCGATTTACTTGATATTTTCACAGTAAGTATGGAATAACTCAAGTAACAAAGTCTACCCTATTGCCGATGTGCGCTTCTCGGGGGTGAAAAATGTTTTGGTTAAAATAGCCGCGGAAGAGGCTAGAGAACCTAATTCTAAGCAAAAACTGTTCGATAATTATTTTTTGAAAACTCAATACTTTCTGAATTATTTGGGGTTGAAAATTGGCCATTTTCATTGAAATAATTACAGTTTTATAAAAAAGAACTTTTCTTTATAATAGAATATTTTTATTATTTATAGGAGAGAATATAAAAGAATTTTGGACGATATAAAATGCTTAAAATTCCAAAAATTATACTATAATAAAAAAGTACTTTTTGTAATAACACGGTTACGTTATATACAGGACACAACAGGTTTCGAAAGAATTAAATACGAATTTTAGTATGTGTATTAATTATAATTCCAAAAATTACACTAGTAGATATAAAAAACTACTTTTTATAATATCACGGTTATTTAAAATGGTATATTATAATATGTAAATAATATGTAAACGGTGCTAAACAAGTATGCGGGATAACAAGAAATAACAGAAGCAAAAAGTGTACAAACTGGTGGAACAATGAAATAAAAGCAGAAGTGGAGTCTAAGAAGATAGCTTGGAAAAATTATCTAAGGAACGAAGCCGCAGACAACTACCAAATATACAAACTGCAAAGAATAAAAGTCAAAGATATGGTACTAGCAGCGAAACGGAAAAGTTGGGAAGAATTCGGAAACAAGATGGAAGAAGACTAGCACTCTAACGAAAAGTTATTCTTTAAAACCCTGAAGAATTTAAGAATCGAAAAGGCTCCACAAACACCAAAGCAAATAAGGGACAAAGAAGGACACTTACTTCATGACAATGACCACATCCTAGAGAGATGGAAGCAATATTTCGAGGATCTACTGAATATCCAAAACGATGTGGACATTATCACAGAAGAACCAGAAGAGGTAGAGCAGGAAGACCAAATTCAAGACGAAATAACTATAGCGGAAACAAAGGAAATCATACAAAAGCTTAAGAAAGGTAAAGCGCCTGGATTTGATAAAATCACAGCGGAAATGCTTAAAAACATGGGCGACAAGGGCATTGAACTGCTAACAAAAGTGTGTAATAGGGCATGGAGTGAGAGCCAAATACCAAAAGATTGGGAAGTGGGAGTTATTCTACCCATTTTCAAAAAAGGTGACAGATGCGAATGTAGCAACTACAGAGGAATAACACTACTGAGCATCCCATCCAAAGTATATGAGAGAATACTAGAAAAACGTCTTTTACAAGAAGTTGATTCTAAAATGGAACAATCACAGAGTGGATTTAGAAAAGGCAGAAGCATCCAAGATCACATTTTTACGATCAAGAAATTAATACAAAATGCACGGAACTCAAGCACAGAGTTATACCAAGCCTTTATAGACTTAGAAAAGGCATTTGATAGTACTCCAAGGAAGGTGATTGACATATGTTTAAAAAAGAAAGGTGTGAAAATCAAACTCAGGCAAGCCATTATGAGTATATATAGACATACAAGGAACAGAATCAGAACCGATAATATGGAATCCGAAGAGTTCATAGTCAATGAAGGGCTACGTCAAAGAGGAGTCCTAGGCCCCATACTGTTTAACATTGTCTTGGATGACATAATTAAAGAAACTTGAGCAGAAACAGTAAAGTTATATGCCGGACATAGAAATTTAGAAGCAGTGTGGATCTCAGAGTGTGCATACGCAGACGATCTAGTGATATTTGGGAAAAATGAAGAAGCACTCAATCGAAATTTACAAGTATGGAACGCTGCACTAATTAAACGAAATCTGAGAATCAATAATGAGAAGACGAAAGTAATGGTATGTGGAAAAAGTAGAAAACAAACGAAGATAACAATTAACGGAAATACACTTGAACACGTCGATACTTACAAATACTTGGGAGTAAAAATAGAGAGCAGGGGAACTGAAGAAACTGAAATAAGTTCCAGAATAGAAAGTGCTGCTCGGATGTACCACGCAATCAAAAGTACGTTTCTGTCAAAAAAAGAAGTATCCCAAAAAGCCAAAGTGTCTATATACAAGACGGTGTTTGTGCCGATTTTAACTTTTGCTAGTGAAAGTTGGACGCTTACTGATAAGTTAAAATCGAAAATACAGAGCATAGAAATGAAATTTCTAAGAAGAATAATGGGTATAACCAGGTTAGACAGGATTAGAAATGAGGCAGTCAGAGAACATCTTACGGTCCAACCAATTATTAAAAAAATTGAAGAGGCCCAATTGAGATGGTATGGACACATGGTTAGAATGAACCAAGAAAGACCAGTTAAAAAAGTATGGGAAGCCAGAAGACAAACCAAGAGACCAAGGGGCAGGCCAATGAAGACATGGGATGATAATGTAACCTCAATCCTAGAAACACGAGGAATCAGCAAAGAACAAGCAAGAAACCAAGCAAAGAATAAGAAGCAATGGAGAAAAATTGGGCATGCAACTAACTAAAGACATTACACCCGACACCTTAGGGTAAATGGGTTTAGGATTATATATATATATATATATATATATATATATATATATATATATATATATATATATTATAATATAAAATTTATGGGTTTATATAGTTGACTTATAAAATATGGATTTTAAGTATATCAACTTTTAATTATTTATTTAAAAAATTAAAAAAAAATACGCAACAGCCGTGTTTGAACTAGGGTACTCTTGATCTGCAGTCTAATGCTACTGACCCACCATCAATTTGTAGATATCGATTTATTAACGTACTTTAAAATATCATTGCATTAGTCATATTTTTAAAATTGTTTAAAATAAAAAAAATCGATTTATCCATACAGGGTGATTAATTAGTGGGATAAAGCTCCGCAGATCCGTTATAGTAATAGATAGCAATAAAAGTTAATAACAAAAATTGTTGCCAACTTTGATTACAGATTGAAAATCAGTAATCGTAAATTGTCAGTTTTAGACAATTCAGTCAATGCTTACCTAAAATTTGGAAAGATTTAGACCCGTAATTAACAATTTGCTCTGAAAAATGAAAATAACCCGAAAACTAATAAACTCAGACATAGGGAATGTTACATGAAAATTAAAGTACGGTAACGGTACTTTTCGACAGTGATAAAGAATATGTTTATGTTTAATTTAAAATTACTGAGAAAATAATGTACTTGTTTTTGACTCACCCTGTATTTAATATAAAGAAAATTAGCAATATCGATCATAATTTATGAAAATTTTGATAATAAATAAAAAATATGGCATCAATAAACCATTGCCATTGTGCTTATTTTTATTTATGCAGAAAGTTAAACTTGTTACGATTTTCATATAAAATTGGTTATAACTTTGTAAATACCCTGTAAAACATACCAACCCTTTATATTTTTGTAATGGACAAGTTAAGAAGATGTCGAGTATAAAATAAAATACAGGGTGTTCCATTTAATAAAACATAACTTTGATCTGCCACTATGTTATTGAACACCCTGTAACAGTCTACCAAATTTTGTAATGTGAATCTCAAAGTTGGCTACAATTTTTGTTATTGAATTTTATCGCCATCCATTACTATAAGGGATCTACGGAGCTTTACCCCACTGATCAATCACCCTGTATAATATCAGTTAAATATTGCATTGTTAGCTAGTTCTAAGCTATTCTGAAAATTTCATGTACCTAGGTAGTCTAGAACTATTTTTAAAATGAATTAAAAAATTTGCGGAGACCGTGACAACAACCAAGCCAAGTATATAAACCGTTTGAAAATGACACCATTTCGGACGGATTTTTGCGAATACCTTAAAAACTATGCATCTAACAAAAAAACTATATAAAATATTTTTATAGCTTATAAAAAAACAAAGACACTCGTTCCTTCATAAATCTTCTAGTTAAAATACAAAAAGGAATATGGTAGCTGAAAAGAGTTTTATTTTTTGGTACATGCTCAAATCGGTGTATTTAATTTGAAATCACACAGAAACGGTCGATTTTAGGTTTATAATGATACTAACAACTTTTTTAGTGCTTGAAAAGAACTTTAAAATGAGCAATACCAAATGTCAATTACATTCAAATTAAGCAAGATATTATGATGCATGGTATGCCCCGAATCCATCAGAATTTAAATACATCGTTATCCTTCTACAATACTGTTTATTACAGTGTTATTTCTATGTTCTAAAAGTTGGACTAGTTTAAAATGAATTGTTTTTGAAAAAAATAAGATTAAATTATAGAGCACATTTTTAAATTTTCTTAAAAATCTTCTTTTTTCTCCATGTAACTCGAAAATGATAAGAGATATGAAAAAAGATACCACACAAAAATGTAGATTTTTTATATAAAATTTTGGTTTTTATTTCTCATCATTGTATCTTTTATCATTTTTAAGTTACATGGAGAAAAGGGAAGATCTTTAAGAAAATTTAAAAATGCGCTCTATAATTTGATCTTATTGTTTTTCAAAAACCTTTCATTTTAAGCCCGTCCAACTTTTTGAACATAGAAATAACACTATGATAAAAGGAATTGTTAAAGTAAATCGATGTATTTACATTCTGGTTGATGGGGGTTAAAATTACTTCTCATTTTTTCTTAAAATACATTAGTAGTCAATTTTGTTTGCAGCAAATGTCGCTTAGTTTGAATGTAATGGACCTTTAATATTGCTCATTTTAAATGTCTTTTGAAACACTATTAAAGGTATTGGTAGCATTATACACCTAAAGTCGACTGTTTCTCTGTTATTTCAAGTTGAATACACCAATTTGAGCATGTACCAAAAAACAAACTCTTTTCACCTACCATATCTCTTTTTTATTAAAACTAGATGATTTTGTAGGCAAGTTGGTTTCTTTATAACCTACACAAATGTTTTATACAGTGAGGACGTTTGAGTTGGAATAAATTCATTATCGCGAGAATTGACGAATTTGGAGAAAATCCTGAGATAGGTCGATTTTTATATTTAAATTATGACTTTTTGCCATATACCTCATACTAGTGACGTCATCCATATAGACGTGATGACGTAATCGATGATTTTTTTAAATGAGATTAGGGGTCGTATGATAGCCCATTTGAAAGGTTATTTAATTCTATATTTAATAATATAAACGTTAACATAATTATTTATAGAGGGTGTCCAAAAAATGTTTTTTTAATTAAATTAATTGAGACAAAAAGAAAAATGTATTTAATTCATTTATTTCAAAATACGTTTGAATGGTGTCAGAAAACAGAAAGAAATGTTTATTTGACAAATAATCGTTGTTTTCGCTTAAATTCAATGTTAAAGCTGCCACCCACCTGTCTCTTAGCTGTTTGAGGATTGAAGTTAAGCGAAATGCAATGTTTATTTCTGATGTAACGATTATTACCTGTTTTTCTGACAGCAGTAAAATGTTTTTTGAATGAAATAAATTGCTTGCATTCTTATTTTTGTGTCAATTAATTTAATAAAAAAAATTTTTTGGACACCCTGTATAGACAATTATGTTAATATTTATAGTACTGAATAGAGAATTAAATAACCTTTCAAATAAGCTATCACACAACTCCTACTCTCATTTAAAAAAATCGCCTAATACGTCCTCACGCCCAGATGGATGAGGTCACTAGTATGTTATATATGCCAAAAAGTCATAATTTAAAAATAAAAATCGACCTATCTGAGGATTTCTCTCCAAATTTACCCATTGTCGAGATAATGAATTTATTCCAACTCAAACGTCCTCACTGTATAGTTTTTTTGGTTAGATGCACAGTTTTTAAGGTATTCGCAAAAAACCGTCCGAAAAGGTGTTATGTTTCCACGAAAATCACGTCATATAAATGTTCACTTTTTAAAAATAAATATAAATGTATAGGGAGATTCACGGATTGTTGGAGATTAGTCTATCATCTTTATTCTTAATGAATCTATTATAATACAGTGCAAAATTTTTAAATTACAGTAAGCATGCAAATATTGTATTTAGTATTGCATTTTAGGCAAAACAAACAGTACTGAAATGATTTTGATTGAAATGTATTGAAATGTTTTTGATTATTTATATATTTATTATACATGATATGTTCTTGCAAACATTATTCACGACAACATAACCGATAAAACAAATGTTAAAGATACCCTCTGACACGAAAAAATGTTTAATTCTAGTCCGCAATTCCGGAATGTCAGACGGTGGATCGGTCTGTCTCCTTCAGCATTCTCCATATGTATCCATCAGGTGGCGTCAAATCTGGTTAAAAATCACTGCCACGCGAAATAAGGCGATCCCAAAAATGATCGCTGAATATTCGAAGAGACTCCTTGGCCGTGTGACAAGTTGCCCCATTCTGCTGAAACCATTGCCTATCTATGTGCTGTTTTGTTTGAATATAATTGTTTGTGTCTTTGAACAGATTTCTCACCCCGTGATGTCTGCGCTACAACTGTTAATGCGGGACTATCTGATCATGAAGCGGTTTATACGAAGTATAACATCTTTAGCAAGCCCTCTTCGAAAAATCGACGGTTTGGCAGGATTTTTTCTGCTCGGAACTTTTGTAAATTCCAAAATTTATGCTTAAGCTCTTAGTGGCCCTTTCCTTCTATGAACATCGATAATAATTTCAGTAACTTTTTGAATAAGCTTGCCTGTATCTTCAATACAGCATTTCCTTTAATCACAATTAAGCCAAAACATCACAAATCCTGGACTACCGAATGTGTCCGCATATCAGCCAAAAATATGCGTTCACTACTGTACATCAAGAAATTTACAACCAACGTCTCTGTTACTGAATACATCACCAAGTACAGGGCAATCTATTTAAAACTTATAAAATCAGCTAAACATTGTACTATTAAAACCGTCTTAGAAGCCCTAAAAGTGTTGCAAAAGAAACTTGGTCCATAGTAAACGATCTTCAAAATAAAACTTGCACAGCTCAAACATTTTTACCTCCAGACCCATAAAATCTAAATGAATACTTTGTTAATGTGAATAAAAATATAACATCAACTATTGTGTCACAATAAGATCCCATTTCCTATCTCAGTAATTCAGGACAGGTCTGGAATTTATTCTTTATAAGACCGGTTGATAAATTTGAACTGATCCAAACAATTAATAGTATCAAAATCAAATCTTCCTGTAGTACCGATGGACTATCCATGAAAATTTTTTCAAATCTCCCAGACAGTGTGTTGGGAGTCCTCATCTCTCTAATTAGTGATTTTTTTGAGGAAGGTAAATTTCCAGAGTGCCTAAAGACGGTCATCATTATTCCTCTTCATAAGGGTGGTGAAAAATCAAATGCCTGCTATTACAGACCTATTGCATTTCTACCGGTACTCTCCAAAATTATTGATGCCTGGTTGCACCAACAGATCTTAAGCTCCAGCTTAGCTAAGCTCTGTTTATAGATAGGACCACCGGAAGTATCACTGACGTTGCACCATAATTTTGGATTCTTACCTTGTTATCAAGTATATCTATTATTATATTATGATATTCCTATTATATTTTATTGTAATTATATTACATTAATTCTTATGATATTCTCGGCTTAAGCATAAGATCTGTTGGTGCAACCAGGCATGAGAGACTCATAAAAGCCCGTCTTATGTCCTTTCTCATTAATAACAATATTTTATCACAAAATAAGTTCGGCTTTTTAAATAATAAATGTACAGATGCCATGTTTTCTGTCTACATGAGGTTTATCAAGCATTAAACAATAACGTGCACACTGCCACTGTTATTTGTGATTATGCCAAAGCCTTTGATTGTGTAAATCACAACAATTTGATAAAAAAAACTAGATTTCTATGGAATTCGAGGTATTTCTTCGAACTGGTTTCAATCTTACTTGGATTATACGAAACAACTGGTTAGAGCAAATGATACAGTCTCTAGTCTCAAAAACATTGTATGTGGGATACCACAAGGTTGGGTCCTCTATTTTTCCTTATCTTCATTAATAATATCACTAGCTTAAAACTCGAGGGAAAAGTTTTTCTTTTTGCTGATGATACCAGTATCACTTGGAGCAACTCAAATATCGCAACTTTTCATGCTACTATAACTTCTGATCTACTCACAATAAAATCCTGGTCCTATTCAAATTTACTCTCTTTTAACGTAGATAAAACAGTAGCATTGTCCTATAAAGGAGATATTCAACCCTTACCCCTTCCTAACAGCCAGATCAATATTGTTGATTCTGTAAAGTTTCTTGGTATTTTTTTAGATAGCAACCTTAAATGGTCCCTTCATATTGATGTGTTAAACAAGAAACTATCCTCAGCTTACTTTCCAATAAGATCTGTTTCGAAGAAAATGAACTTAGACTCTTCCCCAAAATAACATATTTTTCTTTGTTTGAGTCTCATCTTCGATATTATGGTCTCCGTTTTTAGGGTTCTAGTACGGCTACCCAATCCGATGATATTTTTAAATTACAAAAAAGAGCAATAAGATATCTGTTTGGCCTCAGAAGAACAACACATTGCAGAAGCTACTTCAGAGATCACAGGATTCTAACACTATCTTCTTTATATATTTTAGAAACTGTTTGCTTAATTCGTAGACATCTACATGTCTTTCCAGCAAGACCTAGACATGACTGTTCCACCAGAAATTCTACCTTTGACATCTATTTACCGATCCCGTCCAGTGAGTAAAGAATTCAATATATTATTCTGCAAGAAAACTTTACAATCATCTCCCACTACAACTTAAATCTGCAACATCTTTCCCCAAGTTCCGTAAAATGACTAAAGCCTGTTTATCTGAAAGACCATATTATTCAATAGCAGAGTTTCTTAACCAATAACTAAGAAAGTAGAGTAGTTTTATTTATAACTAGAATCTTAATCTATATTTGAGTGTCATATACAGCAGCTTAACTTAGCTTATTAAATTTCTTACTGTTTTTTGTTTCAGTTCATTATATTTTATTTATATTGGCGATTTATATCATTTTAGTAAATTGTATTTGTTATTTGTTATCGTTTTTGTTTATGATTCTTGTAAGCTTTTTCTATAAAATTGTTAAATTTTTCGTGACAATAAAGCGTATTTCTATTCTATTCTATTCTAACAGTATTTCTGGCTAATTTTTTCTCTTTTTGGATCTCTTTTTCAAAGATCATTCCCATTCATATCATGTATAGACATATATACTAGTGGTTACATTCATTTCATCTTTTTCAGCTAGTACGATATCGTTATTTGGTCTCTGTTTGCGGATGTGCCAATGAAAGGTTCTGAATCTATGAATCTTTCGTTAGCTCTTCCTCTGGTAAACAGGTCCACGTTTTCGTTCCCTTCCATACCAGTTCCCGTCCAGTGTAAATTTGTTTCCTTTTTTGATTGAAATCAGATTCTGAAGAAAGTTCTAAAATAAGTTGGAGTCAATACGATTCTATTTCAGTGCCTCTATGTCACCTGATTATCCAATATAATTTTTGTAGAACTTTACCCTCAGTTTTTTTTATCATTCGTGCTGGTAAATCTATATAGCATAGGTTTCTCCTTAAAGGATTGTGGAATAATTACCTAGGCTTTAAATAATAAGGCTTTGCCTTGGTTTTCTTCCATTTACTCTAGGTCAAACTCTTCCATCGGTTTTAGGGCAGTCTTTATATTTGCCTTCGTTATATTTGCCTTCGCCTCCATCTCCGTTAATAATCATGTAGTGGAGGTAGGTCAAGTGTAATCTCCATGTATGCGGTTTCTGTAGTCAGCATTGCTCCAGTTATGATTAAGCACGTTTTCCTTTGAAGATTAGTGGTAGATTAGTGGTGATTAGCTTCTCTCTGGTGGTAATTTATCTACAGCCGTAGGTAGCGCTCAAGGACTGAAAAATAATTAAGACCCAGGTATTGATGCCACACCAGCTATTTTTTAAATTGTTGGATAAACACTGATTGATTTCATAAAATTATAGTGATTTATAGGCACGTGGGACGCACAACACATTCCAGGAATACTGGAAAAGTTTACAAAAGTTGGTTTACAAGAAGGTAAATATAATACAAAACCTACAGAGACATATTACTCTGTGTGGACTAAAAGGTATTTAAATGGGTCATAAGATTACGCCACTACACAAACCAAGCATAAGAGAATACTACCATGTCAGATTTAGACCAGTTCTACTACTGACTAGTAATTTAGCTTAAAAAAGTATTAGCAGAAGGCTGGGGTTACGATATAGATACTTACGTACCAGATCTATAAAGATTTTGTAAGATCTATGGATTGTATCTATGATCTATGTATTGGTATTACCAGAAAAAGGTTAAATTTATTATTTAAGTAGATGTGGCTCTCATACTTTATGGAGCAATGACCTTAAAACGATGAAGGTCAAAGAATAGACGAGAAGTGTACATGAGACTCACAAAGTAATAACTAATAAGAAGGTGAATGAGAACGAATTGGTAATTAAGGATTATTACATTTTATAAATAAGTATTTAAATATTTTACATATTATTTATGTATGTTTTATACATTATTTTAATAAAGTTTTTTGAAAACAATTGAGGGATTTTTGATAAACTTAATATTATCGTATTATGTAAAAATTATTAAATATGTAATTTAGTATGTTAACAACTATAGAAAACAAGGGGTGCCCCATCTAATTTTGTTCAAACTATAAATATTTAATAAATAAAATATGATTTTTATTATAAAAAAAAATTGAAAGGGGCAGATATTATTTCAGATTTTTTTGGATAATTGCAAACCAAAAAGGTCTTTTGTAATTTTTCTATTAAGTTTTCGTTTTCGAGTTGTAAACAATTTAAAACTGAAAAAAGAACGAAAAATAACGATTTTCAAGGCTCAAAAACCTAAGTAAAAAAATATTATTTTAGAAATTACGAAGCACCTAAAGTAAAGATAAAACTTTATTTTATCAGTTGTTGATAAGTATTTTGAGGTTGATGAAGATAAAAATATTTTGAGGTTATATTTATTTTGATATTTTGAGGTTATATTATTTTAAAACCTTTTTTTTAGTTGTTATTGCAGTCCAATCGCCCGTGTTCCAGAAGGAACCTTCCTCATTAACAATTGAAAATTAGTTATTTATGAAACAGTTCGTGAAGTATGCTTTTTACGAACGCACGCGTAAGTTCGCAAAAGTACTTCACGCACAGTTTCATACAATATTTTATCTACGATAAACAAATAAAAAAAACTGTAACTCTTCGTCACTGGAATTTATTTCTATTCTACAATTTTTAGAACTTCGATATTTAAAAATTCTAACTTCTTTCAAACCACAAAACTGTCAAAACTTTTGTCGTAATTTATTGCTGACAATGTCATCACCACGACAACGCGAAAGTTAGGGATATTTGATTATATGAAAATGTGCCGAAAACAGTGCGAAAAAGTAAATCCTATTTAAAATACATTGTTATTTCACGCACACTTTAAACTTTAAATCCTTCACGCCCTGCTATCTATAATGACAGTTTTCACAAACTTAAAACTTATACATAATATGAGATAAAGTAGATAAATATATTTTATAAATATTATAATAAAACATGGCAAAAACTCTTAAACAGAACCTGACAGAAGAAGTTTTGAATTTAGATACTTGATGATTACAAAAATAATATTTTTTACTTGTGTTTGACTCTTGAAAATCGTCATCTTTTGTCCCTTTTTCAGTTTTAAATTGTTTATAACTCGAAAACGATTAATTTAAGAGAACAACTACTACGAAAGACCTTTAGTTTAGAACGATCCAAAAAATTTGAAATAATGTCTGCCCGGGTCGAATTTTTTTAATTTTATAAAAAAAGTAAATTTTCAATATTAATTGCTTATAGTCAGAACAAAATTATATGGGGCACCCCTTGTTTTTTATAATTCTATGGCCGTTTGACTAAAGCTGATATGTCCACTTTTTTTGATTTGGACTTTTTTATGCCAGTTGATGATGTGTGATTATATGCTTCATTTGCCCAAAGTAGATATGTCCAGTGTACTGTGAAATGTAGTTTACCCTCCATGTTTCAATCTGGATATGTCCACATAGCAGAATCAACTTTTGCCAAAAGCTGATATGTACCCTTGTCAGTTGTAAGTCATAAAACATTGCTCATGCCAAAAGCAGATATGCACACTTAAAGTGGATTTATCATATTTTGGCAGACATTTTTTTCTATATTTTTTGAACTTATCTTGTTTCTTTATGGTAGGGGAGCACAAGCGGGGATTTTTGCATTTACTCGAGAGCGTCAGATTATCATATGGGGAGAAACGTGGTACCCTGCAGATGTACCTCTACCATATCTTGGCTCTTAACACAGGGGAGTTCGTTAAGGGGGCCCGAAAAAAAATCTATCCTTAAAAAAACTCGAAATTGTCAGACTAAGATAAGGTAAGTTAAGTACATGCAAAAGAGTGTATATTTCAAAAATCTGACGATTTGAGCGGGGCGCAAGTAAATGGGTGAGTCCAAAATTTAAAAAAAAAAAGGGAATATTTCGCGACAGGAAAGTCAAATCGAAAAACTAAAAAATAGGTGTTCAATATTTTTAAAAAATCTATCAAATGATACTAAACATGACCCTCCACGGAGGGGAGTAAATTTAAAATATTAAATACAAACCCCGCGATATTTCGCAAAATGAACATCAGATCTAAAACCTGCAAAATACATTTATTCCATATTTTTGAAAAATCTATCGGATGGTACAAAACACGACCCTTATGGAGGTGGGGTGAGAAGTTACTTTAAAATGTTAAATAGGAGCCCCAAATTTTTATTTCAGATTTGAATTCTTTGCGTAAAAATAAACAACTTTTATTCGAGATATTTCTTCGAATTATGGATAGATCGCGCTATAATCGGAAAAAACGATTGTTGGAAATGAAAAATTAAATAAAAAAATGGAAAGTCCCTACTAAAATGGAAAATTTTACTTAACTTTTTTTGGTTTTAGGACGTAATAATCACAACCCAATAGGTCTTCATAACGCTAGAGTGACTGCAAATTTAGCATACTTTCCTCCCCTACTATTAGGAGTAGTATTTTTTTTATTTTGTATGAAGATTTTGTTTTAAAAATGTTTAACTTTATTATCTTAGCAATATTTTTTTATTTGGGAATTATACACTGTACACAGTGTTTCTAAATAAGTATGACAAACTCTTAGGGGTAATTCTACATAAAAAAAATAAGTACAGTTTGCTCGATAAATATATTTCCGCAAATTCTTTGTCGAAAAATGTCGAAAAATGCTTGAATGAGAAAAGTGTGACCCTTGTCCTTATCCCAAAATTTTTATTAAGATTAATTTAGCAAAAATTCACTTTGAAAATAAAATGTTTATTATATCTATTCTTAACAAAAAGGTCGGTCAGACTTAGATAACCTTAACTTAGATTAGTAATTAGATAGTTTAGATAAGATATATATTATGTTTATGTATGTACTTATAAAGCCAATAAAAAAAATGCTTTGTTTCCGAGATAAGAGGTGTTGAAATTTTTTTTTCAAGCTGGCAATTTATTTATTACTCCAACACCGGTTAAACTATGACAACGAAATTTGGTAAAGTTTAAGCAGTAGTTATTGAGCATTTTTTGGCATACAAATAAGAATTTTTTATTCGACATTGGTGCGCATACGGGTAATGGTCTGAATTTTTTAAAAGAAAAAATTGTACTCCACTGAGATATTCCAAATTAAAAAATATTTTTAAATTTAATTGTTAATTTCTGATAAAAAAACCTCTCGGCTTATTTTCATATGACGCACCGTTTTTATGCAAAAAGGAAACATCTTGGCGCGTATCTTTCATTTCATTAATACATTACCAAGAACTATCTAATACAATAATACTAAACTAAAAATTAACAGAAAATAACACTAATAAGATTACAACTATGCGCAAAGCTACAACATATGTTTAAAATGACCTTCTTCGCTGGTGGCAGAAGAATTTTATATTCATCATTGGCGCGCGTATGAGTATTGACCTGAATTTATTTTTAAGAAAAAAATAGTAGGTATGCCACTGACATATGTCAAATTAAAAATTATTTTTAATTGGTGGTATAATTTGTAACAAAAGCGATATCTTGCCTGTTTTCATATGAGGCGCCGTTTTTATAAAAAAAAATAATACATTTTAAAGCTTACAAAGTATTCGAGGTAGGTAGTTTCTATATGCATATAAACTTATTTCAAATACTTTGTAATTTGTAAACGTTAAGATGTTTAATTTTTTTGCATAAAAATGGCGCATCATACGAAAAATACACAAGATAGATTTTTTATCGCAAATTCAACGAGGAATTCAAAAATGATGTTTAATTTGGAATATCGCAGTAGCGTACTATCATTTTCATTAAAAGATTTCACACCATTACCCGTACGCACGATAATGGCGAATAAAAAATTGTTAGTTGAATGTCAAAAAATGCGCAATAGCTATCTCTTAAAACCCACCAAATTTTATTGCAATGTTGCCAGTAGTTTATTTAAAAAACGTTTGCCAAAAGCTGATACGTGCCCTTAGATCCGTAATTTTTTTCCTTTTTCCAAATTAGCAGAAAATTTTTAGGAAATTTGTAGCTAGGGTATATGCAAACTCGTATGGATAGCTGTAAAAAAATTAAACTCAAAACCAAATTATATGATATTTCTAAAACTGTGATTTTATGGACGTCGTAGAAATTTAAATTTTCTCTCCTCAAAAGCAACAAAAATGGACCTATTCAGCTTTTGGCAAACGACGACTCAATTGTAAACATATTAAATTACATATCCAATCATTTATATCCATTAAAGAAATCGCGGAAGATTGAATTTATATCGGATCCTCTACTATAATCTAGGGAAATTTACTTTAATTCAGGGGAATTTCAATTTTGTTTGCCATTTCGTGTGACGTATACTTTGTATACTTATAATTTTGTTTTTCCATCTACATGTAACTTATTTTATTAGATACAGTCATCTACATTATATTTATATTGCAAAGGGAGCAAATGAAAGTTTATAAAATATCTGTTTTATCAACGTAATAAATTCGTAACTTCCCTGTGTATTTAAATAAATGATATCATAAATACCTCTATTCCCTTAGTCATCAATAGTTAGGCGAAGAATTTGTTTAAAACCGCCGCTTTCCAAGAATCAATTTGTATTCCATATTTCCATGACACCGTTCAAAATTCTCTACCAAACCTCATTCATTATTTCTGATAGGCTTCGTTCGACTCCATCAATAACGCGGATATGCAGTCCAAAACGGAGATCTTTTACCTTGTCTGACGTGCATTTAGGAACAGCTGAAGTGTTGCCGAGCCAACTGATCTGGCCATTTGAGAATTCAAGCCATTTGCGCTATAACTTTACCAAAAATATTAAAATATTGTTTGATAGATCTAATTAAAAAAAAATTCAAATTTTTAACTTGTTAAGTACCGATTATTACGTAAAGTTATGACATTTAGCTGGACTACATAGATTGGACTACATGTTCATCATCATTCGCAGTTTAAAGTCCACTGCTGAATATAGGGCAACCTGCTAGCTTCGCCAAATGATATAAATTAGGTCCGGTTTTTCAGTGAAAGGTTAAAATTTTGGTTAGCTAACCTAGTTCAAATTTTAAACAATAATTTAACCCTCCAGCGTTTTTCAGTGTTTTAAACCAAGTTAATAAATCGCGGTTATCTAACCACTTTTTTCTTCTGTTGGCTGCAGTAATTGTACTTGCGCATGTGCAATTCGGGAAATAATGATAGATTTGACAGAAAAATAAATAAAAACAATTTCATAGCCAAACTAAAAAAATATTTGATGCAATATCAAGTTCGGTGTATTTATTTAGTTCGTAACATCTACCTCTGTTTCATAACAGAAGAGACCATTAGATACAATTACTGGGACGATTTAGAACTTTTGCCGATTTCGGCAAAATAATTTTGGGTCGACTAATTCGTTACGCTATACGTTTTTTTTGTAACGGTACAATTCCTCCTCTGAGTGGCCGTTGTTCCTTAATGTAATGTAATTTTAGGGCTAACTCTTCCACTCGCAAAAAAACATGAATACTTTGTGAATACAGACTGCTGACTAAAAATCATGCATATTACTTGAGTATCTATAGAGTAGCTAACGATATTCGATGTACTTTATTTTATTTAGTAACAGCTCAAGAGAAATATTTGGCGAAACCTTTTCCACGATCCCTATACAACGAATATGTGGTTCCTGGAGCTAACAGATTTTTGTTTTTTAGTCTTGATCCTAAGATTTGTGCAGCATAATTCGTTATACCCAAGTGTGTCAACAAGTCATGTAATTCAGCTTGGATAAATTGTTGATGTTGGTCTATATCAGTATTGAATTCGTCTTCATCGGTTTTTGTTTGAAATTTCATCTGATGTTTGCTGTTGTATGGTGCGAAGAGACGGTGGAGAAATGGGGATTTCTGTCTGATAGATGAATGCCATTTAGCAGACCGTAAATAAGGATACTGAAAGGATACTAAATTGTATTGAAACGAATAAAACGACAATAGACTACCCCAGATTATTGAAACAACATTCGAAAATGTTATTTCAACCAACTAGGATAGTTATCGTTCACCTTAGCTTAGCTCAGTCTCTCAGGGTGTGTGTCCGTCTTGTCCTAATCTTAGATATAAACTATGAAAATTTAGAATGGAAGAAAATAAAACCCTATTTTTAATCACTAATCATGTTTATTTCTCAATAAAGATATATAGCCTAATAAAATAAAAAAAAATTCAAAATGTAAATTCGTACAGGTTGAAACAACTTTTTTATCAAAGTTTAGGTGTATCCAAAAGATATTTTCAAAAAAGTATCCAAATCATACAAGGGGATCATTGTTTAAATAATTAAAAAGGGGTCATTTTTGCAAAAAAAATACTTTTTTAACTGCTGAGGTCATTCAATTACTAATCAAAGTCAATAGGATTATTTTCTGTAAAGTTGAAGGGTAAATCTTTCACATAAGACTTACTTAATTAAAATTGACCCCCTCTTTATTTAAATAAATGTATCTTCTTCTTTAAGTTCCATCTTCTATCGAAGGTTGGAAATCATCATGGCAATGCGGACCCTGTTGACTGCCGCTCTAAATATCTCTGCACTACTGCATTCGAACCATTCCCGTAAGTTCTTAAGCCAGGATGTTCTTCGTCTTCCCACATTTCGCTTTAATATGCAATAAATGTATATAAAACTATAAAAACACATTTGCAAAAAATTATTTTTAGCGTTTTAAATAAACACTATAAAATATCTTTTTTTACAGAAGAAGTTGTGCTATGTTACCAGTATTAAGCAAAAAAAAATTGGTCAAAAAATATTTAATATTTTTTGAGATATTGAATTTGCTTATTAAATGTTACTATGTTTTCAATTGCAAAAACGCGGTTGTTGCCAAAGAAATATTCACCTGAATATGATCTCGTTATTTTGATTTTTATCGATAATTTCGATAAATGTATTTATAAATTCAAATTTCAACGAAACTCCCCCCTAAAATGGCATTTGAAAATTATTCAAATTTGTTTATATTTTTTTTTTTAATAACTTCGCGGGGATTAACTATTTTGAAATACCGTTCCGACAAGTGGGTTCCTGGGAATTTTTTACTAATTAACAAAATTTTTTTGTCGTTTTTTCTTCTTCTTTTTTTTTCCTTGGAGTTATATTTCTACGGGCCCTTTTAGGGTTAAATTTCATTAAGAATATTGAATCTGTGAGTTGTAGATTCTAGACCTAAAAATATTAAGATTTAACTAAAATCTCTTAAATAAAATATGGCCACTTACTGAGTTATAGGGTCTTTTATTTATAAATTTAAAAAATATTGTTACCAAATACTTTAAAACTATTTGACGTATTCTTATCATACTTGGCAGAAAGTGTGGCTATTAGACACCCTACTAAATTGTGATTAATAATCGTTTCTAGGTAGTGCCAGAGGCGTACGACCGGGGATAGTGAATGATTAACCCTTCCCAAATTCTGCGCCACTGAGTGAATTACTATTTTAGCGAAATTTTTCGATTCTCCAATACTTTGTATGTAAATAACTTAATTGGTATCGATAAAGTCTTCAGTGTGCGAGATATTGTAAGTTTAAAATGAATGAATTATTAATGAATCAAAATAACTACGCCGTCTCATTTTAAACGTCCAATATCTCGAAAACTAATGACTTAATCGTTACCAGTAAAGAGTATATTATTTACACAAAAAGTATTGGAGAATCAGAAAATTTCGCTAAAATAGTATTTCCCTCAGTGGCGTAGAATTTGGGAAGGGTTAACCATTAACTATCCATTGTCGTACGCCTCTGGTAGTAGATTGAAACTTTTATTTATCACAATTTAGTAGACTGTAGAGTACTCACACTTTCTGCTAAGTATGATAAGGATACGTCAAATAGTTTGAAAGTACTTGGTAAAAATAGTTTTTAATTTTTTAAATAAAACACCCTGTAACTCAGTAAGTAGCCACATTTTATTAAAGTGATTTTAGACCAATCTTAATATTTTTAGGTCTAGAATCTACAACTTGAGATTGAACATTCTTAATGAAACTTAACCCTAAAAGGACCCATAGTAGTATAACTTCAAGAAAAAAAAATGAACAGGAAAAAAAGACAAAAAAATTTGTTAATTAGTAAAAAATTCCCAGGAACCCAATTATGGAAACGGCATTTCAAAATATTTAATCCCCGCGACGTTATTAAAAAAACAAGTTATAAACAAATTTGAATAATTTTGAAATGTCATTTTAGGGGGAAGTTTAATTGAAATTTGAATGTATCAATACATTTGTCGAAAACATACATAAAAATAAAAATAATAAGATTTAATAAAGGTGAATATTTCTTTGGCAACAACCGCGTTTTTTGCAATTGAAAATAGAGTAACATTTAAAAAACAAATTCAATATCTCAAAAAATATTAAATATTTTTGGACCAATTTTTTTTCGGTTAATACTGATAACATAGCGCAACTTTTCCAGTAAAACAGTATATTTTATAGTGCTTATTTAAAACGCTAAAAATATTTCTTTGCAAATTTGTTTTTAAAGTTTTATGTATAATTATTTAAATAAATAGGGGGTCAAATTTAATCTGGTAAGTCTTATGTGAAATATTTACCCTTAAACTTTGCAGAAAACAATTTTGTAGACCTTCATTAGTAATTGAATGACTTCAGCAGTTAAAAAAGTAATTTTTTTGCAAAAATGACCCCTTTTTAATTATTTAAACAATGATCCCCTTTTATGATTTGGATACTTTTTTGAAAATATCTTTTGTACCCACCTAAACTTTGATATAAAATTTGTTTCAACCTGTACGAATTTACATTTTGATTTACATGTAGTGTAATTTTATGTTACTAGACTAATAATAAAAATATGACCTATTAAATGCATTAACAAATATGTTTAAATTCTTGCCAAAAACTAACAATTTTTAGATTATACTTATGGCTTTTGGTATCTGGTTCGATGGTAACTTCTTGATGTCGAATGGTACTGCTGTTGGTTCTGCAACTGGCTCTGGGGTTCTAAAGGCTGTATTCCACCAGGCCTACAGATGTTGGTCGTTGCAGTCTAGGTGATGTGGTTGCAGTCTAGATTTCATGTTCCTCGTTCTTGTATCGCCGGCGATTGAGCATTATTGAAGCTCCCAGAGGGAAGACGTTGATATTTATCCCAAAAGCTAGAAGAATAATGCGTCTAAGTGGAATCAAGTAATCAAGAAGTTTAAAAACCAAATTGTACCATTGCCAAATAGTATTCAAAAACTAGTAGATGACAAGGGTAAATTAAATTGAATTAATATGAGGGGGATAGTTAAAATTAGATTTACACGCGCATTTATGAAAATAAGAAAGAAATAGGTATTTAAAACTGACCATGTGCTCGCAGACATGGAAGGTTTGGTATAAAAAATATTAGGAAGACTGTTAGATGCAGAAATGTAATTAAAATATGATAATATTCTTACCCCAAGAGAGATGATTGTTGAAATAGAAATGTTTTTATTTTAAAGCTTCTTCGGCTTTTATACTGAAATAAGTTTTCCACCACCATACTGAGAATTGAGAGGCGAAGTGTCACTGTCATGACAGTGGGACGTAGGAGGTGGCAGGCATGTTCCGTATTAAAAGACAGATATTTATGGAGTAAGAATATACGGGGCAGGTTCAGTTGATGATTTAAATAAAAAGAGATATAGTAAATATAGACGATAATAAAAGTGGGCGCCAACGAATTCTTAACGAAGAAAACTGGTAAAACAAGTAGAGAAGATAATTATTAATAAAATATTAAAGAAAATAATCTAAAATAATTATTTAAAAATAAAATATCAAACATGTGACGTTTGAAACGTTACAGTATGTTTATTTTTTGAATTGGACCTGTTGGCATCGCAGGAGTAAAGTAGCAGTCGTTTCTATGATTTTCTGATTCCATCATACCCTAGGAATGCTGATGGGTAAAGAGCTACTTGTCCTGTTGTTCATTTTCTTTGTAGCTCGAGACACTGGAATCACACTTTGTATGGAGCCCAAATGTCCTGATCACCATGCTTTACACTGAAGTAATAATAAGAAGCTGCCGTGATATTCTTTATGTTGTTTCTCTGATACTTCATCATCATTATTTGGCTCTACAACTCTATGTGAGTCTTGGCCGCGTTTACTATTTCCCCCCATTGTTGTCGGTCCTGAGCAGCTATTTCCTATTGCTGTACTCCCATTTTGCGTAGATCGCTGGCTACTGCGTCCTTCCATCTCTTTCTTGGGCGACCAACTGACCTTTTTACATCGGGCCTTTCCCAGAATGTGGCGTTTAGAAGTCTTTCGTCACTTGATTTTAGTACGTGACCCGCCCATCGTATTCTGTTTGATTTAATGTAGCGTACTATGTTTTCATCTCCGTATATTGTCTGGAGTTCATCATTGTGTCTTCTTCTCCATTCTCCTGTTGTCTCTTCTCTGCAAGGCCCATAGATAGTCCGCAGTATCTTTCTTTCAAGTACCATTAATTTTGTTGTTTCCCGCTGATTCAGAGTCCAGGTTTCGCTTCCATACGTTATTGTGGGACGAATTATTGTCTTATTTACTCTTATTTTTGCTGGTCTTGAGAGTATTTTTGATTTAAGTAGGGTCCTTAACGAGTACTATGCCCTGTTTCCTGCAATAATCCTGGCTGCCACGTCTTTTCATAGTTATTTTCAGATGTTATGATCGCTCCCAAGTACTTAAATTCTTTGACGACTTCAAAATTGTATTCATTAATTGTTACGTTTTGTCTAACCCTTGGTCTTGGGTTCTTCGTAACCACCATGTACTTGGTCTTGTCCTCGTTGACCTTAAGACCAACTTCCTTGGCTCCGTTCTCGAATAGGGTGAAAACTTCTTTTGCATCTCTGGTGGATTGTGCAATTGTGTCCTCATCCGCAAAGGCTAATAGTATTTTTGATCCTTGGGCGGCAAATCCGTTTGTCAGTTGTGGCTGAGCTTTCCTTACTGCATGTTCCAGTGCGAAGTTAAACAGCAGGGGGGCGAGAGGATTTCCTTGTCTAAGTCCGGTGTCAATGAGGAATTCCTCCGACGTGTTGCTGCCAACTCTGATTCGTGCGGAAGCGTTCTCCGTGCTCACCTTTGCTAATCGTACCAGTTTTCCAGGTACTCCCATTTCTACCATAGTCTCCCACAATGCTTCTCTGCTAACAGAATCGTAAGCCTGTGAAGTCCACGAAGATTTGGTGTACATCGCTGTTGAATTCCCAGTTTTTTTCCAACACCTGGCGTAGGACGAAGATCTGGTCTATAGTCGACCTTCCCGGTCTGAATCCGCTTTGGTAGTCGCCTATTATTTCCTCTGCGTATGGAGTTAATCATCTAAACAGTATTATGGATATAATCTTGTATGTTGTATTAATTAACGATATTCCTCTATAGTTCGGACATATTTGTTTGTCTCCCTTCTTGTGAATAGGTATTATATGGCTTTCATGCCAGTGTTTCGGTATTTCTTCTCTTTCCCAGACTTCTCTTATAAGATGGTATATCTCAAGATGTAGTTTGTCTCCCCCTTTTTTTAGTAGTTCCGCCTGTATGCCGTCTGGGCCTGGGGCTTTATGGTTTTTTTAGGGACGAAATTGCGGACTTTACTTCAGCTAGTGTGGGCCCTGGTATTTCAGGTTCGGCTAACTGGTACTGTCTTTGTTGCCCTGTCGTTGTGGGGTTTTCTGTATTTAAGAGTTGCTCAAAATACTTTCTCCATTGGCGGCTTATCTCTTCGCCGTCAGTGAGCAATTGTCCTGCATCGTCTTTTATAAATCTTGGGCTGTTGATCGTGTTGCCCGTCATTGTTTTTATGTCCCTATAAAACTGTCTAGACTGACCGGTTCTATGTTCCTCCTCGAGTTGCTGTATTCGTGCTTCTAGGTACTGTTTCTTTTTTCTTCTCAAAAGTCTTCTCGTTTGAGTCCTTACTCTGTTGTAGTCTTCCCTGTTCTCTTCTGTAGGTCGCGTTAGTAGCTCCAGCCTCTTGATTGCTTTCTGCTGTAAGCTTTGTTCGCACTCCTGGTCAAACCACTGGTTTATCTTCTTGTTATTCTTTTGTTTCCCCATCGTTTCCGCTGCGGCGCTTTCTATGGCGTTTGTTATATTTTGCAATTTCTGGTCTATGGTCAATTCTGGTGTTGATGTCTCTTCTTCTTCCATTGTCTGCAATTTATTTTGGATCAGTGACTGATATTGGCGTTCATTATCAGGTAGATCGAGCCTCGAAAAATGTCCCATCTGTTTCCTTGTTGGCGTTGCTTTGGATGTCTCGTGTTTAGCCTTGTTCTCAATTTTATTCTGACCAGGAAGTGGTCAGAGTCACTTTCTGCTCCCCTTAAACAGTGTGCGCCGATGATATTGCTAGAGTGTCTTCCGTCGATGAGCACGTGGTCTATCTGGTTTCGTGTGATTCCGTCATTTGACACCCAGGTTACTTTATGTATATTTTTCCTTTGGAACTGTGTAGTTTTCACTACCATATTGTTGGCTACAGCGAACTCTGCCAATCTTGATCCGTTATCATTGGTGTTATCGTGTAAGCTATGTGTACCGATCACCGCTCTAAGATGGCCCTCTTTACCTAGTTTGGCATTGAAGTCTCCCAGTATGATTTTGACGTCGTGTCTGGGTGCCATTCTGTACTGTTGTTCTAGAATTTCATAAAATTCCTCCTTGTCGTCTTCATTTGCTTCTTCAGTTGGTACGTGGGTTGAGAAGAGGGTTAGGTTAAACCATTTTCCTTTAAGCCTTAGAGAACACATGCGCTTGTTGATTGGTTTGAAATCAATTATGGCAGACTTGAGTTTTCCGCTGATACTTTGGTATTCTTAAATCATAATACACGCAACAAAATATATAAAAGTGTCTTATACTTTCTTGACGACATTTGATGCATTAAACCCTCAAAATAAAGCCCAACTCGACGTTGCAAACAACTGACGTTAATTATTTCGGAAACAACTGCTGATGCCGTCAAGCCGATGGCATCGACAGTGTGACTATTGAAATGAAAACATGAATATAATATTTTATACCTACTAAATTTTTTGTATTGATGTATCAAGTGTTTTAATAAAAATAGTTCTTTATGATACAAGTGTTAAAAGTACACGTTTAAGGCAAGCATTTGAAAGTTTGCAGAATGAGCGATAGCGAGTTCTGCAATTCAGATGAGTGCCTTAAAACTGTACTTTTTAACATGCAGATCATACAATATTTTTTCTACAAACGTAATTACAGGGCAATATCTACAAAAACTTTTACTTGAACTTGACTGACATTCCATTTTTATATCTTTTTGACATTACATCAAAATTGCCTATACGGTCAATACGAATTGCAGTGCCATAAAAGTTTTAAAGCACTAGTGCCTTAAAGTAGCATTTTTAACGCTCATATGGAGTGCTAAAAATTGCATTTTTAACACGGTTGTAGAAAAAATATTTTTAAGTGCAATTTAAGAAATATCAATATAGGTAGTCGAGGAAATGAAATTGAAAAAATGGCAAAGCCTCGCAATTTTTTCGTTTAGCATCGATTTGTACAAAAATTTGGGATTAGGCTCATTTCACCCTCTAGTTTATTTTATATATCGAGCCGTAGTACGCTTTTGGTTTTATAAGGGTGAGAACTACCCCTAATTGTAAAAAATTATAAAATAACATTTTATACCTTAATATTGTCAAAATTGCATTCTTATTAGTTACATAATGATTGTTTTATGCTTCAAGATATAATATCATAATATTTCTACCCTTACAACCACTTATCCTAAAAGAATAATATCGGCTTGCATCGATTTACATAAAAATTTAAGACTAGGATCATTTCACCCTGTACTCCATATTTTATATCATGTTCAAAGGCGTTGATTATTTTTAGGAGTGTAAACTACCCCTTATTGCCAAAAATTATATACAAATATTGTTAACTTTAATATGGGTAAAATTTGGTTTTGATTGGTTAAATAATGATTGTTTTATGCTAAAGGATATAATATAATATTTCAACACTTAATAACATTGCAATTTTTATAAGTAGATAATTTAACTGATCTATACAAAAAAAGTAGAATTAAAGAATTACAAAAACATTTATTTACACAAAAATACTAATTTACAAATATGTACAAATACAAATACAAATAGTTTTTTGGTCATCTTCCAGTGTACGATCTAGTTCTGTGGTAATAGGTTTGTTCTAGCAAACAGTCAATCTAGTCAGAAACCGTCAGCAAACAGTTGGTCAGTGAGAAAACCTAATACAGTCACCTGACAGTGACCAGTGCTATCCCCTGTACTCGCTGGTCCGCTATTCGCTGATGGTTTCAAACCGTTTGAAACTGATGCTAGAACAAACCTATTACGTATACCGGGTGGTGAATTGGAAAGCGGGCCATAGGAAACTCAATGTAAAATTCTAAGCTGTTAAATTCCTGCTTCCCTAATTATTTTACATCAAAAGTCATCAGAAACTATTTGTAGAGAATTGAATTCTCTATTGAAAACAACTGTTAATATTGTTCTATGAACAATAATTATTCAAAATTTTGTAAAAATATAATACAATTTTCAGAGTAATACGCCAAAGCTAGGCCACACACAATACAATAATGTGTATAAGATTGCATTTGTTGACAATGAATTTATTATATTAACAATTAGAACTGTCAATTTTTTTAATTATTTTATCATTTTTTGTTTAAAACACAATAAAGTTGATAAGATACCCTTAGTTAAGGAGAAAATATTAATAATAAAGATATTTTCTTCAGTCAATAATGTGCTCACTGTCAGTTAAATAGTAACGTGTGGCCTAACATACCCACACATACCTACTGCGGTAAATACATTATATTTTTCAAAATTTTGGAATGTGTTTAAATCGTAGAACAATTGTAACTTCTGTTTTTAATACAGATTTCAATCCTCTACAAATAACTTCTCATGACTTTTGATGTAACATAATTAGGGAAGCAGGAATTCAACAGTTTAGAATTTTACATTGAGTTTCCTATGGCCCGTTTTCCGATTCACCACCCGGTATACATTGAAAATTTTCTATAAGCGGACTTTTCGAATTTTTCTAAAAAAAAAATTGGTTTTATAAACACAGCTCCTTTATTTTTGGCGATAAAAACTTATTTCAAATATGAGTTTTTAGAAATTTTGAAGAACTATAAGACTGTGTAAGTTAAATTCCTTAGTTTATAATTGGTGTGGGTTTAAAGGGCTCGATAAGGGGGTGTTTGCTCGTAAATAGATATTTTGAATAGTTATATCTCGCTAATTATTCATTGTAATGAAAATCTATGCACAAGGAAATTTTAGTTATGCAAAAAACTACAATCTAGTAGTCTGTCATTTTTTGCGTATCTCTAGTATTTTCGTAGATATTTTGAAGAAAATGGTGAAAAATACGAAATTGCAAAAATCAATTTTTTTAAATTCCAGTTTTAAATAAAAGGTCAAATAAACGTCAAACCTACTAGTCAAGTTTTAAGAGTTGCTCCGAAAAATTATTATTTTTTATCGATTTTCGATAGGAAATAAAGTATTTCCATTAACGTTTTGGTATTCACAAAGTGCAGATCGTTAGATAATAGCGGATTAACACGAGTTTTTAACATATTTGAAATGTTATAGTGGAAAGTACCATGATTTGACTGCTGACTGGAAGTTAGGTGAATATTATTTGATTTACCAATTATTTGAGAAATTATTAAGCCTATCACTGAGTTACAGACTGTAATCTGAGCTTAAATTTACCTTTTTTTAAATATAACTAGTTGTTTGTGGTTTTGGTAACCAGGATCACAGCAACATGTCAAACCCAACTTCAAACTCACCTCACACACAAATTTCCGACCCATCAACTTCTATTATACAATCCAATATCGATAATTCAAATAATACTTCTGTTCCCAAATCTTATGCAGCTGCTACCTCTACAAAACCGCTTCCCTTGCCTCCATTGTCTGTGCCTTCTCGAGACCAAGCGATCCTCATGCCTTCTCTGCCCAATACTGTACTATTTGATTATATTAAAGCTGTCGGTAGTATTGTTAAACCCAAGAACGTACACTTCGCATCTAGAATCTCTCATGGTCGTATATGTATTTACCTGTCTTCTTCATTGCAAGTTGATACTCTTCTTAGTACTCTTCAAAATATTTCAGTTAATTCAACAGTTATTCCAATACGCAGACTGGTTTCACCTACCAAAAGGTTATTAATTTCTAATGTAAGTCCGTCCATTCCTCACGCCTTAATTGAAAAAGAGCTTCAGGATCTAGGATTAACACTTACCTCTCCTATTTCTTACGTTAAATGTGGATCACCTGATGATGAATACGCCCATGTTTTAAGTTTCCGACGCATAACTTATATCTTACCTAGCAGTGATGATTTTTCTCTGCAAACATCGACTACCGTTATTTTTAATAACTTAATTCACAGACTATTTATATCAACCGATAAACTAGAATGCTTTCTTTGCAAACAAGTTGGACACAATGCAGAGTCATGTCCCAATATTCAAGACAGTTCTGCTTCCCTTGAGCCCCCTCCGATACCAATTAACTCATCAGATATTGAACAACCATCACATGCCATTTTAACTACTTGTAACACCCTTCCGAATGTTTCTAACTTATCTTCCGAACAAATACCTTCACCTTCCGCCTATCTTGAGATAAGTAATCAGAAAATTGGCGAAAAAAGACCACGTTCTACTGACAGTAACTTTGTTTCATCTCAACTATCACCCACTTCTACTTCACCTCCAATTCCTAACTCAATACTTCCACCTGAGACCTCATTAATTCTATACAAAAACCTACCAAAAAGAAAGCAAAAAAATCCAAATCAACTGATCATGACTCTTACAAAATTAATCAAGAATCTCTCTCTATTATTATTAAACTATATGAAGATAACCCAGAACCCTTTTCACTTAATGCAACCCAACTTAGTGCATTTCTTGAAAACTCCTTTGGCACCAACGACCCTCTTTCTGAAGCCATTAAATTTACCACTGATGTACCGTCCTTAATGAAAGACCTCATCCTAATCCATACCAATGTCAAAGAAAGATCTTTAAAAAACCGTATAACTCGACTTGTAAAGAAAATAAAGCAACAACTCTATTCCGATCAACTTGATTTCACTGAACTGCTCAATGAAGATGGTAACACAACTGACTCCTCCATTCCTTCTCAAAATTAGTTACATTCAGTGTGATACAATGGAATTGCGATGGATTTTATCCTCGCCTAGAAAGAATTCAAAAGATTATTTCCTC
This sequence comes from Diabrotica virgifera virgifera, assembly GCF_917563875.1. NCBI lineage: Eukaryota > Metazoa > Arthropoda > Insecta > Coleoptera > Chrysomelidae > Diabrotica > Diabrotica virgifera. Next base: position 182,991,982 of record NC_065447.1, read on the forward strand.
TCATAACCCCGACATATTTTGTCTCCAGGAAACAAATTTTAAAACCGACCATCAAGGCAAACTTAAAAACTTTGAAGGATATCATCATATTCTCACAAACTGTACAAGAGCTAGCGGTGGTACCTCAATATTTGTATCTAGTGATTTAAAGTCCTCTCTCATGCCTTTAACTACAAATTTAGAAGCAGTGGCGGTTACTGCTTGGTGTCCAAACAAAATTACTATTTGCAGCATTTACATTCCTCCTGACCATCCCCTCAACGAAGAAGAGTTAGTCGACTTAATATTTTAACTTCCCCATCCGTACCTTCTTGTTGGTGACTTTAATGCCCATAACAGAATTTGGGGCTCACCCCATACTTTTGGTAAAGGCAAAGTTTTAGAAAACGTTTTAAATTGTTCAGATACCTTTCTGTTAAATACTGGATCCAAAACCCACTTTAATATTTCATCAGGTTCATTCTCAGCCATTGATTTTAGCCTTTGTGATCCCAAAATTGCACCTTCTCTCTCCTGGGAAGTTTTTGATGATGTTCATGATAGCAACCACTTTCCCATCATTATATCTAGCTCCTCCTATAAGGAAACCACTACTAGAAATTTCTGGAACATTAAAAACGCTAATTGGTCAGAATTTACTTCAACAACCGATATATTATTATCTTCCTTAACTATTTCTGAGGATATTAAGATAACTCTAAATATTTTTAACGAATGCTTACTCACTGCTGCCGAATCTCATATCGGCAAAAAAATCATCTCGTCTACGCACAAAATGGTTCCCTGGTGGAACGCAGATTGTAGTAATGCCATTCGATTATCCAAAAAGGCTTTAAATAGATATCGACGAAATAAAACCCCTCAAAATCTTCTTTTACACAAACAACTTAAAGCCAAAGCCAAATTCATTATCAAACAAAGCAAACGATCTTCATGGCAAAATTACACTTCCTCTCTAAGACACGATACAAACCCCACTCAAATATGGAAGAAAATTTCACAAATCCAAGGCAATAAATCTAACTTTAAGATTCCTCACCCAACTGTCAACAATTCAGTTATCTCTGATAGCCAAGTAATTTCCGACACACTCGCAAATTATTTCGAAGATAAATTCAATAAAAGTAATACGGTTTCCGCTCCCAGTTATTTTCACTCTAAATTTTCCTCCACATCCTTATCAACTACAAATGATGTTATGTTTATCAACGCCCCCTTTACCCTTCATGAACTAAAATTTGCTTTATCTACATGTAGAAAATCTGCTGCTGGACCCGATGACATCCCTTATATCTTTTTAAAAAATCTCTCCAATACATCTCTCTCCAAACTCCTCGAAATTTATAATCTTATCTGGAACACACATAAATTCCCAGATATTTGGCGCAATTCTATAATTATTCCAATTAAAAAACCTGATCAATCCTCCGTAACTCCTAAATCATTTCGTCAAATATCTCTCACTTGTACCACTTGCAAACTTCTTGAAAAAATGATAAATAAAAGACTCACTTGGTTCCTTGAAAAACATAATATTCTTCCTGAAGCTCAATCCGGTTTCCGCCGTCACCGGTCTACTCTTGATAACCTTGTTCTTCTTCAAACACACATATCTCAAGCAATCAATAATCATCAAGATGTCGTAGCAACTATATTTGACATTGAAGGAGCTTTTGATTCAATCTCTAGAAATGCAATAATTGACAAATTATCCTACTATAATTTGGATGGTAACATTCTCTCATTTATAAAAACCTTCTAACTGGAAGAATCTTTAAAGTCCTTGTCAACGGTAAGCTTTCTCAATCTCTTCCTCAGAATCAAGGTGTCCCTCAAGGATCTGTATTAAGTTCAACTCTATTCATTCTTGCAGTCAACGAGTTATGCAAGTCATTTCCTGCTCCCATAAAATATGTTCAATACGCTGATGACCTAATCATTTACTGTCATGGTAAATCTGTTCCCATCACATGTAAACTTTTACAAGGTGCTGTAAATCTTCTTCAAGATAGATCTAATAAACTAGGATTATCACTCTCTCAAAGTAAATCCAAATTAATAAAATTTTCTAGAAGGACCTCCACTTCCGTGCCCCAAATTTTATTCATCGATTCCCCTCTATCTGTTGTTAATGAGTGTAAAATTCTAGGTATGATATTTGACTCCAGGTTAAATTGGAAAAATCACATCCATGAACTTAAAACTAATTGTTTTAAAAGATTGAACGTTCTAAAAACCCTTAGTCATCTTCATTGGGGTGCCGATGAAACTACTTTAATAAGAGTCTATAAAGCTCTCATCCGATCTAAGCTCGACTACGGAAGCTTTATTTACTGCTCAGCCTCTAAATCTGACATAGATTTATTAAACTCTGTTCATAATAGCGCACTTCGTCTATGCCTTGGTGCCTTTCGCTCCAGTCCTATCGACAGTATATACCGTGAATCTAATGAACCTCCTCTCACCCTAAGACGGCAATCTCTTCTTCTTTCATATACTGCATCAACATCCGCAAATCCCTTTAATCCCGTCCATTCTCTAATTACCACATCCAATACCTCTTCTTCTACTAACAATGTTCAACATGTTACCATAAAACCTATACCTCAATTAATTACTCCACTACTTAAAAATATTGACCTCCGGTTGACTAGTTCATTTCCTATTCCTTCTCTTCCCCCCTGGACTAAACATCTTCCTTCAATAGACATCTCCCTCACCATCTTTAACAAACATAAATCACCCAACAGTCTTGTAAGGAAAGCATTTTTAGAAATCATACAAAAAAAATCATATGATTTAATTCTGTTTACCGATGCTTCTAAAACTACCACTGGTGTTGGCTGTGCTGTCACCACTAAACATGAACTTGTAAGATCTTCTCGGCTACCTTCAACATGTAGCGTTTACACAGGTGAACTATATAGTATTCTGTTGGCATTTCAATGCATCTCCCGTCAAAACAGACATGTTGCCATTTGTACGGATTCCCTTTCATCTATCCATTCAATCAATACAATTTTTACTGACCATCCATTGGTTCAAAACATTCATGACATCTTCAAAAATCTCTCTGCTCAAGATGTAACAATCTCTCTCATATGGCTACCTTCTCATACTGGAATTACTGGTAATGAAACAGCAGAACATTTTGCCAAAGAAGCTACCAACCTCAATACCGGAATAACTACAATTCAACTAGCTAGCGATCTCAAACTCGTTTTCAAAAAGTCAGTAAATGATGCCTGGCAAAACTTATGGCAACAGAGTAAAACAACTCTACACGAACTCCAACCATATATTGGTCATTTTTCCTTGGACTTTCTAACTAGAAGAGAAGCATCGATTATTAGAAGACTCCGAATTAACCACACCAAACTTACCCATGGTTTCTTGATGTCCTCAGAAACTCGTCCAACTTGCCTCAATTGCAATGTTTTCCTGACTGTGAAACACGTCCTCACCGAATGTAACTCTTTCACCAACCTGTATACATCACTTGATATGAAACCTACTGTTAAAGAAATGCTCAACAGCCCTACAGAGATCATGAAAACTATATCGTTTTTAAAAACTACTCAGCTATACAAGAAGATTTAATACCATAGTCATTAGTTAAAGTTATATAATTGTTATAGGTTTTCGTTATTTAATTATGTATTTAATGTTAGTGTTCTTGTACCAATGGCCATAGTTGTCGAGGTACTTTATGTAAATAAAAAAAAATTCCAGTTTTTCTAAAATAGGCCTTTTAAATGAGTCAAGCTTCTTGGGTGTATTAATGATATAAATTTAAAAGGAATTACAGAAAGGTGAAGACCAATTTTTAATTAGGAGGGTAGTTAGGGGGTTGTTTTCACTTAGTTTATCATAAAGAAAAGCAGGTACCGACCTTTTTTTGATCATAAGTCACTCAACTTTTATGCTAGAAACTTTTTGTTATTATTTTTTGAAAGACCCAATTGTATTCTTGAAAACAAATTATCAAAGGTTTCCTAGAAAAATGAAGTTTTCCCGTTATTTGGCTTTGAATATTTCAAATTATAGAATTGACGAAAAAAGCTAACCTTTAATATGCCGTGTCTCAGTTTGTAATGGTCGGAAAAATATTATACAAAAAGAATTTGCTTTGTGTTACTAAAAGACACAATTTTCGATAGCTACAGTCTTTTTTATTAAATGCATACTTTTCGAGTTATTCTCAAAAAACTCTCTAAAAAAGTGGATTTTTTCGTCGAAAAACTGTTACTTTCAACCGCGAATAACTCGAAAAATATTAGTTTGACGAAAAAAATCTAAAGTTCATTTTTTCTTATAATTTCATTTTACATCGATCTACATGGTTAAAATGTAATAAAAAAATCCCACCCCCGAGATGGGGTGGCAACCACCCCCAAGACTTTAGCGTACAGCGGCATGATATAGAAAATAATCCTTGGACTATTCCCTACTTTTTGTGAAAATTTCAAGTATATCCATGCTGGACGAAAAAATTGCGAGCCAAAATGCTTCATTTCCTCTACTAATAAGGTACTTGTTTATAGTGTCCAAAATATCTCGACCTAGTTCAATTAGACTGACCCGTACATGACAATATTCTCTTTTAAATACGTTTACTTGTTCTGGAACCATCGATGCCATCGATATAAAAATTTCTTTTCTAGGACATTAAAGAACTAAATTTCTTGCCAACAAAGAAGAAAAGAAGAAGAACAAGAAAAAAATGGCTGGTCAGATTCGACCTAGTTAAGGACACGTGCGGTTGTCTATTTTAATAATATCCACATGGCATTGCAGAAGAAATGCAAAAAGTAGGCGTTACGACTATAAAGACGGGTTATATCATTCAGTCAATAAAAAGACAGGAGTACCTAAAATACATCTTTTCTTTGGGAATATTTTGAATAGAAATTATATGAATCTAGTTTGATATAAAAAATAGGTAATTTATCTTCATAAAATCTTTCACTACTAGTGTCTAATCGTGTTGAATTTATTTTTGTTTCTAGAACAGATCTTCCAAAGATCACCCACGAATATTAATTATTTTGTTAGCTGATAACGAGTTCCCTTAAAATAATTAAATTTTTCTGAAACAATTAAGATATCTTTAATAATTTTGAATTTATATTTTAACATGATCCCCGTTGACAATATAACTTGCATATCAGTTTGTTTTGGCCCAATGAAGCTCGAGCGTATCCGGATGTTATGGACCAAACGATACTATCTAAATGGGCATTTAGCTGACATTTTCACAATATGTTCCGCCGCGACGCCATTTACATACACCACGACGCTCCCAGCGACGACGGTGGCAGCATCGGGGTGCCAAAAAGAGGTCCGCCGCCTGTCTTCCAACGGCGCTAATCATGAGATAACGGTGATTGATGACGCCGCTAATTTTTTTGAAATAAACGTTACTAGATCAAAGCTGTGCATCGTTTCGGAACGTCGTCATGATCGTTAAAATGAATTGTCTATGCGAGCTTAGCAAAAAATGAGGTGAAAGTTTGCGTCTGGTAATATCAGTTCGTAACGAAGAGGTAGACTCTACATTTATTTCATAACTGCATACCTTTTTATTTAAATACCTGTACCTTTCTAAGTAAGTTCTTGTATTAGGTGAAGTAATTTTATAGTTGCTTATTTTTAAACAGTTTTAACACAAATTTAAAAATGATGGCTGGGTTGATTGCTTATATATGGATTTAAAATTTAGATATCTGTTAATCCAAACGCAAATCTGAAAACAGTTGGAACGCTTTTGATCATATATGTGAACATATACTTCTATGCACAAAATATTTCATTTATTTTGATCTATACAGGGTGTCCCAGACTAATTTACCCATGCTATATCTCTTAAACGAATAGAGATTTTCGAATGGGACAAAAAGTGATCTATTCTACTTGTAATGCACTTTAATATAGCGTAGAAAAAATCATCCCCTAAATATTCATTTCTTAGTTACAACCCCTAACTTTAATTTTTTTAATAGCACCCTGTATATTTTTTTATAGTTTTGGATGTGGTCTTCTGTCGTCTATTCAACACATTTTTTTTAAATAAAATCGGTTCGTAAATAACCAAGAAAATATCAGTTAATTTTGTTAATTATGTGTCCCAGACTAATTTATCCAGGCTATATTTCTTAAACGAATAGAGATTTTCGAATGGGACAAAAACTCATCTATTACATTTGTAATACACTTTAATATGGCGTAGAAAAAAAATATCCACTAAATATTCATCACTTAGTTACAACCCCTAACTTTATTTTTTTATAGCACCCTGTAAGTTAGGGATAAATATTTAGGGGATGAATTATTTCTACGCCATATGCAAGTGTATTACAAATGGAATAGATCAGTTTTTTTCTCATTCAAAAATCTCTATTCGTTTAAGAAATATAGCCTGGATAAATTAGTCTGGGACACACAATTAACAAAAATAAACTGATAGTTTCTTCGTTATTTAAGAACTGATTTTATTTTTAAAAAATGTGTTGAGTAGACAATAAAAGACCGCATCCAAAATTATAAAATATATACAGGGTGCTATTAAAATAACTAAAGTTAGGGATTGTAACTAAGGGATGTATATTTAGGGGATGATTTTTTTGTACGCCATATTAAAGTGTATTACAAGTAAAGTATATCACTTTTTGTCCCATTCGAAAATCTCTATTCGTTTAAGAGATATAGCGTGGGTAATTTAGTCTGGGACACCCTGTATAGTCGAGGAAATGAAGCATTTTGGCTCGCAATTTTGTCGTCCAGCATGGATTTTCTTGAAATTTTCACAGAAGGTAGGGAATAGTCCAAGGATCATTTTCTATATCATGCCGCTGTACGCTAAAACCTTGGGGTGGTTGCCACCCCATCTCGGAGGCGGGAATTTTTTATTACATTTTAACCATGTAAATAGATGTATTTCTAAGAAAAAAATGTTTTTTACATTTTCTTCGTAAAGCTAATATTTTTCGAGTTATTCGCGCTTGAAAGTAACAGTTTTTTGATGAAAAAATCGAATTTTTTAAGGGGTTTTTTGCGAGTACCTCGAATAATATGCATTTAATCAAAAAAACTGTGGATATTAAAATTGTATCTTTTAGAAACACAAACCAAATTATTTTTCTGTAATATCTTTAAGACCAACACAAACCGAGATACGGCATGTTGAAAGTTAGCTTTTTTCGTCAAATGCATAATATGAAATATTCAAAGTAAAATAACGGAAAAACTTTGCATTTTTCGAAGAAAACTTAAAAATATTTGTTCAGGTATATAGCTCGGACTCTCAAAATTAATAATAAAAAGTTTCTAGCCTGAAAATTAAGCGACTTATGATCAAAAAAAATGTCGGTACCTGCCCTTCTCTATGAAAAAATTAGTGAAAACAACCCCATACCCCTTACTACCCTCCTAATTAAAAATTGGTCTATACCTTCCTGCAATTCCTTTTATATTTATATTATCAATACACCCAAGAATTTTGACCTATTATATCTCCGAAAATACTGGAGATACGAAAAAAATAATGGACTACTAAATTGTATCTTTTTTAATATCTAAAATTTCTTTGTTAATAGATTCTCAGTGTAGTGAACAGTTAGCGAGATATACCTGTTTAAAACCTCTATTTACGAGCAAACACCCCCTTATTCGAGGCATTTAAACCCACCCTAATTAAAAACTAAGGGATCTTACGGAATTTAGTTCACACAGTGTTATAACTCTTTAAAAATCCTACAAAATCATTTTTGAAAAAACTTTTTATCGCCAAAAATGAAGGAGCTATGTTTATAAAACAATTTTTTTTTCGAAAAATTCGGATAGTCCGCTTATGGATAATTTTAAATGTATGTATATTACCACAGAACCGGTTCGTATACTGGAAGATGACTAAAAAACTATTTGTATTTGTATTTGTACATATTTGTAGATTCGTAGTTTTGTGTAAATAAATGTTTTTTAATTCTTTAATTCTACTTTTTATCTACTATCTACTAAAATATCTACTTATAAAATTTGTAATGTTATTGAGGGTGGTTTTTAAGGGTTGAAATATTATGATATTATATCCTAAATTATAAAGAATCATTATTTTAACCAATCAAAACCAAATTTTACCCATATTAAAATTTACAATATTTTTATATAATTTTTGGCAATAAGGGGTAGTTTACACCCCTAAAAATAATCAACGCCCTTAAGCATGATATAGAATATGAAGTACAGGGTAAGATGATCCTAATCCCAAATTTTTATGTAAATCGATGCAAGCCGAAATTATTCGTTTAGGATAAGTAAATTTTTTATACAGTGAGCACGTAAAGGTTGGAATAAATGCATTTTCTCGAGACTGGACGATTTTGGAAAATTTCTGAAACAGGTCAATTTTTATTTTAAATTACTACTTTTTGGCATATATATCATTCTAGTGACGTCACCATCTGGGCGTGATGCCGTCATCAGTGATTTTTTTAATGAGAATAGGGGTCGTGTGATAGCTCATTTGAAAGGTAATACAATTCTCTATTCGGTAGTATAAACATTAGTATAATTATTTATACAGGGCGTTCAAAAAAAATTTTTTTGAAATCAATTTATTGGCATAAAAAGAAGAATGTATGTAATTTATTTAATTCAAAATACATTTTACTGCCCTCAGAAAACAGAAAAATGGTTCATTTAACTAATAAATATTGTTTTTTGCTTAAATTCAATATTAATGCAACCACCCAACTGTCTCTTGGCAGTTTGAACATTTAATTTAAGCGAAAAGCGATGATTACTTTTCAAATAAACATTTTTTCTGTTCTCTGAGAGCAGTAAAATGTATTTTGAAATAAATAAATTACATACATTCTTCTTTTTATGTCAATAAATTGAATTCAAAAAAAAAGTTTTTGAACACCCTGTATAAAGAATTATGTTAATACTACTGAATAGATAATTAACTTACCTTTCAAATAAGCTATCAGACGACACCTATTCTCATTTAAAAAAATCATCGATGACGTCATCGCGCCCAGATGGGTGAAGTCACTAGTAATTACGTATTTTTTATGGGAAATAAGCCACAATTTTACTAAAAAATGAATTTATTAACGTTTCGAAGCCCAAATCGGGTTTCGTTGTCAAAATACAAAATACTATTAAAATAAAACAAACATGTTGTTGCTAAGTAAAAAAATTCTTCTAATAATTTATTTAATGTGACTCATTTATATTGGCAATTCAGACGTATATTATACATTTTAAAGTAGAAGACTTTAAAATGATATCGCCAATATTTATGAGTTGCATTCCTGGGACGACTTTACTAAAAGATAGTTCATTCGATTACATGAAATCAATCCCAACTCAAGAATATCCGTCGCAAAAAAATCATAGCATGTGATCTGTCTTTAAAAAGACAACCAAATGCAACGATGACAGTAAAATTATCGCGTTAAAGATTCCATAGTAAATCACGAGGGAAAACCAGGAAAAAACCTCGTGATACTATCCCGACATCGTAAGTATTTGGTCTTACATTTAATCTACCTTCAAAAAATGATGATCACATGCTATGATTTTTTTGCGACGGATATTCTTGAGTTGGGATTGATTTCATGTAATCGAATGAACTATCTTTTAGTAAAGTCGTCCCAGGAACGCAACTCATAAATATTGGCGATATCATTTTAAAGTCTTCTACTTTAAAATGTATAATATACGTCTGAATTGCCAATATAAATGAGTCAGATGAAATAAATTATTAGAAGAATTTTTTTACTTAGCAACAACATGTTTGTTTTATTTTAATAGTATTTTGTATTTTGACAACGAAACCCGATTTGGGCTTCGAAACGTTAATAAATTCATTTTTTTAGTAAAATTGTGGCTTATTTCCCATAAAAAATACGTAATTATAAAAATGCCACAAGGAAATAGCTTCAGAAGAACATTAAGTCACTAGTATGATATATATGCCAAAAAGTCGTAATGTAAAAATAAAAATTGACCTGTTTCGGTATTTTTTTCCAAAGTCGTCCATTCTCGAGAAAATAAATTAATTCCAACCTTTACGTGCTCACTGTATATAGCTACTACAAGGGTGGTTTTAAGGGTTGAAATATTATGAGAGTATATCTTAAAGCATAAAACAATCATTAGGTAACTAATAGGAACCAAATGTTGACAATATTAAAGTTTAAAATGTTATTTTATAATTTTTTACAATTAGGGGTAGTTTTCACCCTTAAAAAAACAAAAGCGTACAACGGCTCAATATAGAAAATGAACTAGAGGGTGTAATGAGCCTACCCAAATTTTTGTACAAATCGATGCTGGACGAAAAAATTGCGAAGTTTTGCCATTTTTTCAGCTTCATTTCCTCGACTACTATTACATAAGCTCGTATTACTTTAGAAATCTCATTTTAAGTCAGTTATTTGACGACAGAATTGGTGACATAAAATGTTATCTTCGGATATCAAAACACAAATAATATGCACTCTCAGTTACGTCAAGTGATGAAAATTGCACTGAATTGGATGTTTCTAATGTTCCACCTGGAGCAAACAGAGCTACGGGATAATACCGACAATGTTGGTGTTACTTATGCCAGAGAAAGTCCCGGCATTACTACATTGTATGTAAAAAACGTGTTTGTGTTGTTCACTCTCTGAAAAAATTCATGTATTTGTCTTGAAACGATAATTAATTTTTTCAAGAACAAATAAGTAGGTACTTTGTAAAATTATGTTTCGTAGTAATAATAATAATAAGCAAGTTATAACATCGACTCAGTCATTTCTAGCCAGGCATTCACCAAAAAAGGAACCTCTTTTTTGCTTTTATTGGTTACAAAAAGGCCTTTGATTCAGTACTGCATGAATGGCTTATAGATATATTGAGAATATACAAAGTCGATGATAACATAGTGACCTTTTTAATGCATATAATGACAGATTGGAAGACTAAAATTCACCTCCAAATACCTGGTGAAAACAATATCGAAATGGAAAATATCGCAATCAACCGGGGCCTGTTTCAAGGAGACTCGTTGAGTCCATTGTGGTTCTGTTTAGCTTTGAACCCCTTTCCCAAGTATTAAACTCCACTGACTCAGGTTTTAGCATTAAAAACAATAATACTGTGGTAGCGAAGCTCAATCATCTGTTGTATATGGATGATTTGAAATTAATGGCTTCCACTCGAGAACACCTAGAACAGATGCCAAATACTGTAAAAACATTCTCTAATGATATGAGTATGCAGTTCAGCCTAGACAAGTGCCGTGTTTTGAATATAGTCAGAGGAAAGGTACAGCCCGGTGGATTCGATAAGCAAAATAGCCAGAACATCGAGGCCATGGGCGACAATGATATGCACAAATATCTTGGGGTAAAGCAGGCGCGGAAGGTCTACCATAAGCAAATGAAAACTGAGATAACTACTGAGTTTATACGAAGGGTAAAACAGCTGCTTCGTTCACAGCTTAACAGTAAAAATTTATTTAACGCACTAAACACCTACGCTTGTTCCGCGCATAGCTATTCATTTGGTATTGTTAAGTGGACAAAAGCGGATATAGAAAATCGTCAGCGAAAAGTACGAACACGCCTCACATAAGCACAAAAACACTACCCTAAAAGTGGAGTAGAACGAACGACATTACCGCGGTATTTAGGAGGAAGAGGACTTATGGATATAGGTGAGAAATTAGATAACCAGATTGCTAATTTAAGGACTTATTTTCAGATGCAGGCTGAGACATCTACTCTACACCGCGCTATTTGCGCAGTAGATGACACAACACCGATCAATCTGAGGGAACCAGAAATGCGCATAAACCACCTTACTAAGGACGAAAAAATACGCACCTGGATGGGCAAACATCTGCACGAGCGACATCCGAATGAGGTCAGCCAAGACTATGTGGACAATACTGCTTCGAACTATTGGTTGGCATCAGGAAAGATGTTCCCTGAAACAGAAGGTTCATTATTGGTCATTCAGGATCAGGTTATACCAACTAAAATTTACCTGAAATATATCGTCAAAGACCCTCAGATCCAGAACGACAAATGCCGATATGGATGCCGAACCTAAGAAACCATCCAACATCTTACAGTATCCTTACGTTCCTGAGAGTATGCTTGAGAATAACAACTATAATAATAATATCGTATTGCATTTTTGCCGGGGAAGATCCTTTCGGACAGTTCCGGCGCCATTTACATCTTTAACCCTGTTTCAAGTAACTAGTCCCGATGTACACTAGCCCAGGGGGACCGACGCCTTTACGTGCTCTCCGGGGCACGATGAGATGGCTCGTGTCATTATTGGAAATGAAAATGGTTTGTCTTTGGCAGCGCTCGAACCCACGTGTACTGGCGTATGAGGCCAGCGAATATGCCGTTACTCCACCGCCGCTCAAACAGAATAACAACTATAAGCTATACTGAGACCGCACTGTCTTCACAGACCAAACAGTGGCACATAATAAACCAGATTTCGTATTAGTAAATAAATTAACGGAACAAACAACACTCATTGATGTGGCCATTCCTAACAACAATAATCTACGTACTAAATTTACTGAAAAGATCACCAAGTACAGATATCTGGAAATTCAAATACGGAGACAATGTAGAATGCAAAGTACCCAGACAATACCGATTATTATGTCTACTACTGAAGTCACTCCGAAGACCCTCCTCGAAAGCATAAAAAAGCTGGGTCTCAATGAACATCTTTATAAGACCATGCAGAAAGCTGTACTACTCGCGACGGCCAGAAGTGTACGAATATTTTTGGAAGATACGCCTACATACCAAGTGACCTAGAGCTCGATAACATGGAAAAAGTCCCACCAGAGCTCAATTCTTTTGATATCGTAGGTATCTGGAATGAGTCAATTTTCCCTTTAGAGGGAGTGTGAGCCGTATGGCTAAATCTGGATAAACAAATTCTAGTTATCTTTCAAATCACTTTCCTCCAGATTTACATATAAACAATAGATATACGGATGGGGTGCAAGTTCACCCTGCACCTTGTTTAAGTAAGAATCTAGGTACCGTCTTAAGAGGGTTAAAAACAGTGTCAAATTAGATGAAAATCATTCAATTTATGGTTTTGGAGAGGCAAAATATGGCATTGATTTGATCGCATTTGTTTATCTTACGTGAGCCATTGGAAATTAATTGATTTTATATCAGTTAATCTCTAACTGACGACATGATAAAACAAAAGGTAAAATATTTTATCTTCCAGTACCTCTCGTTCGTCTAATTCTTTTTATATTCTAATAAATCTTTAGTTAGCATTTAATCAATATATTCTCCGTTGTTTATTTCTCGCCATTTATTACAAACGGAGAAATTTATTTCAAGAAAAAAGTGTCTCGACCAATTTATAATGGCGTCCGCAATGTCTATTTTTCTTTTGATAATAGTAGGAACAAAAAATTATTTTTGTAGAAATTGAATACAATGGTTCCGAACGTATTCTAAAAACAAAATAAACACTAGTCCGTTCTACTGCAGCGTGCACCGGCGAGTTCGGCAGACCAATGCCAGCATTTTTTATTTATCTAAGGTTTAACAAGCCGATGTAGGCCAATCCGTTAATTAATTTAGTGTAATATAAATATATGCCTATTATGCATAATATAATAAATATTATACAGTATGATGTAAATGAAAGGAATAAATTCTTTATTTCGTAAACCGGCGATATTAAGGAAAAATCCCGAAACAGGTCGATTTTTATTGTTAAATTGTGGCTTTTTTGCATATATGTCTTACTAGTGACGTCATCCATCTGGACGTAATGACGTAATCAATGATTTTTTTTAAACAAGAATAGGGGTCGTGTTATAGCTCATTTGAATGGTTATTTAATTCTCTCTTCAGTAATATAAACATTAACATAATTATTTATACAGGGTGGCCAAATTCTTTTTAATTAAATTATTTGACAAAAAAGTAGAATGTATGTACTTTATTTAATTGAAAATACATTTTACTGCTGTCAGAAATCATAAAAAAATGTTTACTTCACAAAAAAAACATTGCTTTTCGCTTAAAGTAAATGTTCAAACTTCCAAGAGGCGGGTGGTTGGCGGAAGTTGGATTGAACATTGAATTCAAGAGAGAAGTAATGTTTATTTGTGAAATTAACGTTTTTTCTTTTTTCTGACAACAGTAAAATACATTTTAAATTAAATACATTCCATATTCTTCTTTTTTTTTGTCCATTAATTTAATTCAAACATTTTTTTTTTCGGACACCCTATATAAATAATTATATTACTGTTTACATTTTTTTTTACTGTTTTTGTTTTTTTCCTTAAAGTCGACGGTTTACGAAATAACGAATTTATTCCTTTCATTTGCACCATACTGTATATTATTTTTTATTTAGCGTATGGCTATATCACAGTTTTTGTATATATGTTATAGTCAAAGCCCGAATTTCAGGCACTCCTAGGTTTGACTAGGCAATCCCCAGGTCTGACTGACGGTCTTAGTCAAAGCTCGAAATAAATTACCGTTTCGGCCTTTGACTAGTCAAACCTAGGAGAGACTAAGTTGGTCAGGCAAAGGTCGAAATTTAATTTTATGAAATCGGGGTTTGACTAGTCAAACCCCGATCAGCTAATAAAATGTCATAATTTGTTAGACTATGATTAATAAAACGTCGTTTTTTAATTATAGTGTTTATTATTTTTATATTGTTGAAATTTAAATAAAAAAAAAATAGTGTTTATTCTCGCATACCATACGTTTGACCTTATACACTTACATGGTTTTGAAGAGCATTTCTTATTGCAGTGGCATTTTATAAATCCTTGGCCTCCAAATTTAAAATATTTTGTAATAATTTCTCTTAGAGACAGCTTAACCTCTGGAACATCTTCGAAATAAGGAAAATTCTCTTTGCATTCCCTTATTTGTATTCTTGAAAAAAATGTGTTTATTGTTCCGTATTTCGTATCAACTTTATATAAATCGTCAATTATTGTTTTATCTTGTATGATACCCAAAATATTTCGAGCATTTACTTGGCACGCGTTCGAGCATGCGTTGTGCACTGACAGAAAATATTAAAATAAAGGAAATGCGATTGAAGGTCTTCATGACCAGCCTATAATGCTATGAAACAATTAAGTGAAAAAAATGCCCTCCAATTTTAATCGAAAAACTGTAACAACACCTATCGCCAGCTTTGATAGAGCCAAAGGAGATGCTTGAAATATTTAAGGTATTATACAAGATAAAACAATTGACGGTTTATATAGAGTTGGTAGTTGGTACGAAATACGGAACAATAAATACACTTTTTTCAAGAAATCAAATAAGAGAATGCAAAGAGAAATTTACTAATTCCGAAGATGTTTCAGACGTTAAGCTGTCTCGGTCTTTAAAAGAAATTAGTACAACAGATTCTAAATTTGGAGGACAAGGATTTATAAAATGCTACTGCAATAAGAAAAAATGCTCTTTAATTTTACGTAAGTGTAAAAGGTCTAACGTATATAACGTATATAACGTATATAATAAACATTAAATTTTTTTATTTAAATTACGACAATATAAAAATAATAAAACATTAAAATTAAAAAATGACGTTTTATTAAACCCAATCTAACAAATTACGACCTTTTAATAGCTGATCGGGGTTTGACTAGTCAAACCCCGATTTCATAAAAATAAATTTCGACCTTTGACTGACCAACTTAGTCTCTCCTAGGTTGGACTAGTCAAAGGCCGAAACTGTAATTTTATTTCGGGCTTTGACTAAGACCGTCAGTCAGACCTGAGGATTGGCTAGTCAAACCTAGGAGTGCCTGAAATTCAGGCTTTGACTATAACATATAAATAAAGATAACAGTACATTATAAATAATAATTAATTTTTATAAACCAAAATTTAGTTGAAATTTGTTTTCTGTGTGTGTTTCTTGCATTGCGACCAGATCAACATCGTCATTCTTTAATAGTCTGTATAGAATTTGACATTTTGCTCTACTTATACCTTCTATTATTTAATTGGCAAACTCTTACATTGGGTCCAATTTCTTTTGAAATTTGTTCCTTGGAAAGTCCATTCATTGACTGTGTCATCTTTAATTATTCTAAAAAAACTGCGACATACTTCTGCCAGGAGATCTTTGAAATGATTGTCTGGCGCCTCTTGTGCAAGTTCTTTAGTAATACGGTATATTATTAACATAAGAAAGAAACGAATAACACCAGCCTTCAGAACTAACAACTAAATATATAATTGATGGATTCGACCGTTACTTGATGGAAGTTCATTTTATCTCACAATAAAACACTGAAAAACGTTTGTTTTCTATACTTCCACAAAATTTATTACAACTATGTTATTACTACAGCTGTTTCGGCAAAGTACCTTTCTCAAGTGATCTCATCACATATAATAATATTATATATATTAAGAACAATAAAAGCCAAAAGAGAAAGTAATTACAGAGTGGTGTATACAAACTGATATGTGGTGACTGTCAAAAAAACTTACATCGGTCAAACTGGCAGAACCTTTGACAAACGCTTATCAGAACAGAACACAAAAGGGCTTTTAATAATTGAAAAACTGTGAAAAAAAGAATAATCATTTTTTAATGGACAGTATAAAATACTCCATATTCAAAATAAAGGCCGTAAGCTATTTTTATTATAATCTATGGAAATTAATAAATTAAAAAACACAGACATAGTTCTGAATGACCAACTTGAGACAAACAGCTTCCCACACCTCAACCTGTTCAGTCAGAGACTTTAAAGTGCATACACTTAATAAAAATCCATCAATTGAGAAAGGCACTCTGCCGACAGCTGTGGTGACAGTAATTTTTAAGAAATTTTGTGAAAATAGTGAAAACAAAAGTTTTCAGTGTTTAATTGTTAGATAAAATAAGTTTCCATCAAGTAACGGTCGAATCTATCAATTACTTATTTCTGCATTACTTAAATACAATCTATATTTTTGTCTGTTGTATTTGCTAGTTTGCGATGGAATAAAAAAGAGTTGCAATATTTGTGTTGTTCCAAGTAATACTGGTATCATCAGCAAAAAGAAAAATTTTTCCATCGATTTTTAAACTAGTGATGTCATTGATAAAGATAAGGAAAAGTAGAGGGCCCAATACTGAACCTTTCAAAGAAATACCTCAAATTCCGTTGATATTTGCTTTTTTTAACAAAATTGATTTACACAATCAAGAGCTTTGTTTTAATCACAGTATAGTCTTCGGCCTAATCTGGTGATCTTTCGCCTTTTAATGAAACACCAAATGCACGTAGATGATTAATTAATGTAGAATGACACTAGGTTAAACCCCGGGAGACGTTGCTTTACTGATATGCTTCGTATGAAATTTAAACAGCTTACTATGATGATGCTACATTTTGAATGTGTGAGGTAACTCGATGGAATATATTTTAAGGCACATCTTGCCTGGTTGAGTTGAATCTAGTAAATGAATCTAAATGTATACTCTTTCTCAGCGGTGGCACTAGTATTGGTGTCAGGCCACGCGCTGAGTACCTATGTTTACAAAATATTGAGAAGAAAGAAATATATTCGATCATCAAATTTAATATGCAATTGCCCGAATTATTGTTTACGATTTGCAATTAGTGAACTAAATTAGAAGCCCGCACATGTAATTATACAATAACAAATTGGTTCATGTGGTATACGGGGTGATAAATATATACTGTTTAATATTGGATATGAATGATGATTATTTGAGATTAAACACCAGTGGCAGTTTGAAGATTATTGTTCAGTGCTTTATAAACCTCTTGTAGAAAACATGGCATTAGTGGTACATTTATTATTTAAAAAGCCAAACTGATTTTGTGATAAAATGTTGTTTTTAACTAGGAAGGACTTTTTAACTATTAGTCGGGCTTTTATGAGTCTTGAGAGTACCGGTAGTAATGCAATAATAGGTTTATAATTTCATTATAAAAATTAGATTTTTCACCACCCTTGTTAAGAGGGCTAATGATAGCTGTCTTTAGGCACTCTGGAAATTTACCTTTCTCAAAGAATTATTAATTAGTGAGATGAGGACTACTAATACATTTTCTGGGAGATTTGAGAAAATTTTTATGAATAGTCCATCAGTAGGTACTACAGGAAGATTTTGCATTTGCTTTTGATACTATTGATTGTTTGGATCAGTTTAAGTTTATCAAAAGAAATGTTACACTGAAGATACAGACAAGCTTATTTAAAAAATCACTGACATTATAGTCCACGTCCTTAGAAGGAAATTGCCACTCAGAAATTAAGCATAAATTTTGAAATTTACGAAAGTTCCGAGCAGAAAAAATCCTGCCTTAACGTCGGGTTTTCGAGGAGGGCTTGCTGAAGACGTTAAACTTCGTATAAACTGCTTAATGATCAGATAGTCCCGCAGGTGAGAAATCTTAGACAATATAATCAGTTATGGTAGATGTAGTTTTTGTAAACCTTATAGGGGAATCAACGTGCATTATTAAACCATACGATTCAAATATGTTGCCCAAGGACATTTATGTAGCACAAGCAGCAGCATAATAATTAATCTTAAAGTCCCCGCATAAAATTTTTCTGCTTTTATGGGGCAGATCATCAAACAAATTAAGCAGGTTCTGAAAAAATAGTTCCACGGAAGAGTCAGGTGATCTAGAAATGCAAATAATGTAAAGATTAAGATTATTATTGTACACTAAGGAAAATTCAAAAAACGCTTCACTTAACACAAAGCCATATTTTATTTTGTTACCAGAGAATAATCATTATTTGTAGAAAGAATTAGAGTGCGCCCATGAGCTAAACTTGCAGGAGCATACCTAACAATAGTGGTATAATTTTCTACAAAAAAGGCTCGTTGTCTTTAAGCCAGTGCTCTGTAAGCGCAACTATCGGGGAAAATCCTAATTCCTCTGGAAACAGAAATAATTCATTGGTTTTATATCTTATAGAACGAATATTAATCAGGACCATGCTAAAGTTGTTATTAATAAAATAATTTTTTTTGGATTCTAGTCCATCAGAACACGTCGTGATGTTTAAAAATTTCGTTTTGGAGAGACAGCGAAATGGTAATGTGACATTCCTTTGATTTTTGCAGATGAATAATGCTTTCCAACGTAAGCATATTATTTAAGCATACATGGTTACTGTAAATGAATTTCTGAAGTTACGATTACCGATCTTTTACTGGCCTATTTTACTTTACTATTATACATGAGTTTTTCACATAGCGAATCCAGGATAAAAGTTTTCATTGAACGTGAAATAATTGACAGTCGGGAAAGTAAATGGAAAAAGGATTTTACCGTTTTCCTATTTATACGCTAACAAATGTGTTAATTATTTTTTCCAAATAACTATTTCTACTACACAAACAGGAGGACCAATCAGCTGACATAATCAAATAACAGTGAAGCAGTAATGAATATGTAGTGGGCGTTTTATGTTGTTGTTGTTTAAAAATACATATTAAACACACAATAACATTGCTTGACACATCATACAAAACCTCCACTTCCGCCTATTATTGTATCAATGCAGTAAAAATAACCAGTAATGAAGTAAAAAAAACAGACGTACTCGCATTCATTTATTCGTTTAACTTCCGACGACCGGTTTTGCTGTCTATAATATGCAGAGCATCTTCAGATCAACGGTTACAAATAAACTAAATGATGCTGCTACAAGAAGTTATTTCTATAGTCTTTAATAACATGATTTATTGCTCAAATTATGCTAATAAGGACTTGATTGGATAGACAGAAAATGCTGCATAGGGTAACAAGTATATACTGCCGTGCTAAGCCCAAACGCGGTAACTGATTTTTTATCGAAAATTAGATTTTTGTATTTCTAGGTAGAACAGGATATTTAGTATATATTTACAAAAACTTTGGAGTTGTAGAACCAATATATTTTAAATAAAATTTTTTTAGCGGTATCTACACTTTTCAATTAAAATACTAAAGCATTTGGCGGCAAATGTTAAATACTACGGCGTTTTGACGGTATCTGCTACAGTTGCCGCCCATATACCTTAGCATAAATATTGCACTTACCGCTAATATACTTTCAAGAATGCCACCCCGACCTTTAGAAACCGCCAAATCGCCTTAGTATTACAAAGTAAATTCGGCCTAACTTTACATGGTTACATTATTGTGTTAGTTAAACGAGTTGTTAGTAAAAGAAATAATTAGCGAGGATGGTAAGCACTTTTCGAGATTATTATATCTATTGAAATTTATTTTCATTTTTGTTTAAAGTATTTCAAGAATTAACCAATTATCTTGTCCTGGACAATGGACAATATGACTCTGCACCAAGTGGATGATTTACATCTTGAATTAGGCGGTAAGAGATTATCATAGTTAAAAAATATTTTTTTTAAGTAGGCTTTAAAGTCTTTATAATATATCCACACCACACGCTCTCCACAAATATTTTTAGAAAAAGTGATTTAAAATATTTTATGATTTTTTAGAAAATCAAGTAGAGTCGAGTAAGAATTGTGAAACACGGGGTGAAACCACTGAAGACAATATTATAGAAAGAGAACAATTTATTGTAAAGGAATTACAAGAGGTGGAAAAAAATTATGTTCAGCGTGTACAGGCGCAAGGTTTGTTTCATACTGTTTTCTGTAATTAACCCTTTGTTGGTCGTACATGGGATTAGCAATCCCATTGATTGTATTTTTTTTTGTTTAAATACAAGCTACTATAGATATGGCATTATAGATTTGGGACGTCTTTACGTAATCTTTTGAGAATCCTTTACCAAAGTTTTATACAAAAATGCTGGTTTTATTCCTTTATAAATTTTCTGAGAATGCGCCAGGAACCAGGTTAATGATACAAAAATTTGTTGATAAATTAATGATGAATTCAAAACATATTGTAAATATTGTACAAACTATAAACAAAAAAAAATAGTTTGTACAATACAACTAATAAAATGTTAAAATTTGCCATAATTACTGTAATTAATGGTATTTTACCGAATATAATATTTTGAAATACCCGATACTATTTTATTACTAATCGTATTTATCTAAAATGAGATTAAAAAAACTTCCATAATAAATTAGGGTCGGTGTCGGCGATCATAAAAGTTCTTAAAGCTCTATAATGTCGTAAAATATAAAACCTTTGTCGCTAAGAGACAAAATAAAAATATAATAGCTGAGAAAATGAAAGTATCGTACACAAAAGTCGGCCGAAGAATATGGTGTTGTAAAATTATGAAGCTTTATTAGAAAAAAAAAGAGAGCTGAAGAATTATTTAAAATGCTTAACAGCTGATAGCAATCTAAACAGATTCTGTTTTTCTCGTAGTATACCATTTCTGACCAAATTATTAAACGCACTATAAAATATTTTATAAAAAATGTTAATTATGAGGTAATAACATTGTACATAATACTAAATCGGTTTTTTGTATGTACCAGACACAAGGTATGTTGTTTGCTTGTCTATTTAATTGTCTATATTTTATCACAAATAGAACATTATTATTATTGGTAATGAACCAATATGTATTTATTGACTCTTGAAAGAAAACAGAAATAACGACAACTAAATTATTGTCAATTTGTTGTTGTCATATTGTGGCTCAACAAAATAATAACATTTAATAATACTTTAATTGTTTCAATTTAATAAATTTTTATACATAGAAAAGCTTTCTACTTCATATCAATCGCAAGTGTAAACCACATACCGCTAATAGGCTTAGTTTTATAGTAATTTTTGATAAAACCTTTTAGCGGTATCTACCTTTTTTTCTATAAAACTTTGTTTTAAAATATAATCAATGGTTCCCTTAATAAACTGAGCCATATATCCATGCATAAAAACTATTAGCTAGTCCATAAATCTCTAACGGTCCAACATTTTAGCATTCAATTTTGAAATCGATTTTGCCACCATTTTATCAAATGTTAGTTACCGCCTTTGGGCCTAGCATGGCAGTATAGGCAAGTTCTTGAGGGTAGAGAGAAAAGTGTCAAACCACTTTGTTGGCTGTCTTTCGCCACTTTATCACCAACATGGTGATACCTGAATGGTGATAATTTAAAGGACTCCGCAACACTCCTTAAGGAAAAGTGGTCCCGGTCAAATTTAACGAAATTTTGGTCAATGATAGCTCTCAGTAAGTAGATTAAAAAAGTCCATGGCACGTGGGTCTGAAAAACTATTATTCTCGAGCAACAGCCTTCTGAAGTCTTTAAATTCAGGTACTCGGTTTACGTTAAATGCACTCATTCACGGCCAAGTGAATGAAAATATTTTTTATTTAAAGAAGAGAGACTCATTTAAATGATTAGAAGAGAGACTCGGTTAAAAATAGATGCATCGTATTTTAGTCTTCAGAAAATCTTCGAAAAATACTCAGAAAACTGAAGAAGTGCGATAAAAAATGTGTTGCTACAGCGACATAAGAATTATCATGTTTTCATGAATGGTTCAAACTTATCCAATACCGGCATAGCTGCAGTAGCTGAGAATAGGGTAATTCCCCTCCCCCCGCATGGGCGACGATATAAAATTTTTTAGGGGGGCCAGACGTGAAGACGTTGTACATTACATTTTGTATACTTTGGATGACAATATATAGTTTATACCAATCGAAAAGCCAGGGGGGCACGGCCGCCCTGCGCATGGGTACGGGCGTATTTTTCCCCCGTAACACGGTCCAGAATTAAAGAAAAAATTATTGAAACATAAAAGATATATTCGCTGACGTGAAACTTAGTACAGACAGTCAAATTCAACCCAATTAACTCTACAGTTTAGAAAATTAAGGGAACTTATTGCACATGTTATTAACTATGTCTTGTAGTTTGGGTTATTGAGTGCCTCAAAAATTATTAGATATGCAGACGAAGCAGTAGTTTTTGCAATCAGCTTAAATGATTTTCAACGAATAGTCTTCAGCATTTCAGATATGGGTAGATTAAAAGGACTTGATCTCAATCCGAAACGAAAAAACAAACTACATACATAGTAGTAGATGAAGGCGAAATATTAATTATAATCCTCTACTTAAATAGGGTTTATGTCATCTTCAACTAACTGTACGTTAAGATTTTGCTGATTTTGGTTAGATGCATCATATTTTATGTCGTGCTAACTAACGACCTATTAGGATACTTCAGTAATAATTACGGAACATTTGCCTTGGGGGAGGGGGGCGACTTCCAATAAAATACCAACCCCAAAATATATCAAATAGATAACCCAAACTATATAAAAGATATAGGTAATAACAAGTGCAATAAGTTCTCTTTATTTTCCTAACTGTCGAGTTAATTGGGTTGAATTTGTCTGCCTGTAGTAAGTTGCATGTAAGCAACATATTTCAACGTGTAATAATCACGTTTAAACTACTTTTTCTTTAATTCTGGACCATATTACTAGGGAAATTCCCCTATTCCCACCTTAAATCAGGCACTGTTCAGTAGTTTTCTAAAGATAAGGTGTAACTGCAGCTATGCAGGTATTGGATAAGTGGGAAGCATTCATGAAAGCATGATAATTATTGTCACTCTAGCAGCACATTTTATATCGCATTTCTTTAGTTTTCTGAGGACTTTTCAGAGGTTTCCTGAAGACTAAAATATGATGCATCTATTTTTGACCACGAATTCATATGCAACACGCAAATATGAATGAAGAAAATAAAAAGACTAAGTTTTCACTCTAATGGCATATAACATATCCCACCAGAATGAAAACAATGGGAACCTTCTCTGGTTACACCTCCGAGGCTTCTACAATTTGCAAGCCATACGGATGCTGAGACTAAGGAAGATGAGGGAATTCTACAATTTACAATTCACATCACATCTGCTCAGCGCGGTAAAATTCCAACGAGACTGGTTCCCTTCATACTCCACACAGAGTAAATGTAAATAAAAAAATGAATAACCATTTTCAATTTCGTTGCAAAACGAAAATACAGCCGAACCATATTCCAGTCCAATCAGAGAGTGCCGCAAGCACCTCTACCGGTTTCGAAACTTATTAGTCTCTCATCAGGAGGCACATATGCTGCTCTCCCTGATCCAACCAAAACAAACCCCAGCGTGCAGTCCCGAATTGCAACGAACGAAATGGCATAGATGCCCTAGCGGCAACTGCTAGCAAAAGACTAAGTTTTCACTCTAATGGCATATAACATATCCCACCAGAATGAAAACAATGGGAACCTTCTCTGGTTACACCTCCGAGGCTTCTACAATTTGCAAGCCATACGGATGCTGAGACTAAGGAAGATGAGGGAATTCTACAATTTACAATTCACATCACATCTGCTCAGCGCGGTAAAATTCCAACGAGACTGGTTCCCTTCATACTCCACACAGAGTAAATGTAAATAAAAAAATGAATAACCATTTTCAATTTCGTTGCAAAACGAAAATACAGCCGAACCATATTCCAGTCCAATCAGAGAGTGCCGCAAGCACCTCTACCGGTTTCGAAACTTATTAGTCTCTCATCAGGAGGCACATATGCTGCTCTCCCTGATCCAACCAAAACAAACCCCAGCGTGCAGTCCCGAATTGCAACGAACGAAATGGCATAGATGCCCTAGCGGCAACTGCTAGCAAAAGACTAAGTTTTCACTCTAATGGCATATAACATATCCCACCAGAATGAAAACAATGGGAACCTTCTCTGGTTACACCTCCGAGGCTTCTACAATTTGCAAGCCATACGGATGCTGAGACTAAGGAAGATGAGGGAATTCTACAATTTACAATTCACATCACATCTGCTCAGCGCGGTAAAATTCCAACGAGACTGGTTCCCTTCATACTCCACACAGAGTAAATGTAAATAAAAAAATGAATAACCATTTTCAATTGAAAATGGTTATTCATTTTTTTTTTTTTTTTATTTACATTTACTCTGTGTGGAGTATGAAGGGAACCAGTCTCGTTGGAATTTTACCGCGCTGAGCAGATGTGATGTGAATTGTAAATTGTAGAATTCCCTCATCTTCCTTAGTCTCAGCATCCGTATGGCTTGCAAATTGTAGAAGCCTCGGAGGTGTAACCAGAGAAGGTTCCCATTGTTTTCATTCTGGTGGGATATGTTATATGCCATTAGAGTGAAAACTTAGTCTTTTGCTAGCAGTTGCCGCTAGGGCATCTATGCCATTTCGTTCGTTGCAATTCGGGACTGCACGCTGGGGTTTGTTTTGGTTGGATCAGGGAGAGCAGCATATGTGCCTCCTGATGAGAGACTAATAAGTTTCGAAACCGGTAGAGGTGCTTGCGGCACTCTCTGATTGGACTGGAATATGGTTCGGCTGTATTTTCGTTTTGCAACGAAATTGAAAATGGTTATTCATTTTTTTATTTACATTTACTCTGTGTGGAGTATGGAGGGAACCAGTCTCGTTGGAATTTTACCGCGCTGAGCAGATGTGATGTGAATTGTAAATTGTAGAATTCCCTCATCTTCCTTAGTCTCAGCATCCGTATGGCTTGCAAATTGTAGAAGCCTCGGAGGTGTAACCAGAGAAGGTTCCCATTGTTTTCATTCTGGTGGGATATGTTATATGCCATTAGAGTGAAAACTTAGTCTTTTGCTAGCAGTTGCCGCTAGGGCATCTATGCCATTTCGTTCGTTGCAATTCGGGACTGCACGCTGGGGTTTGTTTTGGTTGGATCAGGGAGAGCAGCATATGTGCCTCCTGATGAGAGACTAATAAGTTTCGAAACCGGTAGAGGTGCTTGCGGCACTCTCTGATTGGACTGGAATATGGTTCGGCTGTATTTTCGTTTTGCAACGAAATTGAAAATGGTTATTCATTTTTTTTTTTTTTTTTTTTTTTTTTTTGAAGAAAATAAGTTTGCCTTCTTTCAGTAATAGATATTTTCATTTACTTGACCGTGAATTATTGCACTTAACCTAAACCGAGTACCTGAATTTAAGAACTTCAGAAGGATGTAGTGCGAGAATAATAGTTTTTCAGACCCAGTTGCCATGGACTTTTTAATCTACTCACAGAACTATCATTGACCAAAGTTTCGTTAAAGGCTATAGCGGGATAAAATGGTTAAATCTACACTCGGCTGGATTCTTACTTGGGATATTACAATTGAAAGTACATACCTAAAAACCCCCCCCTAACCAAATTTTTAGCTCCCTACGTGGCCCCAGGTATCCCCTATCGCAAAAAATGTGTTTTTCGAAAAAAATTTTTTTGAGCGATCCTTTGCTTATAAAACTGTGAAAAAATTTGTAAATGTACATTGTTATGCCCAAAAATATACTGATTTTTTTTCTAATTTTTTGGATCAAAATTGAGCTCAGGAAAATTTTTTTAATTTTTCAAAATTTTTTTAGGTTATGTAGATAATGTTTGACTAGCTGCAAAATAATTATTTTTAGTGTATTTTTTCCACTGTTTTGAATGGTGGGGATAGATTTGCCACTTTCCCGCCGGAAATCCCTCAAAATTCGAAAAAAAAACCATTTTTTTGTGTCCCCCTCATATTTTTAGCATTTACTGAGCGATTCTTTGCTTTAAAAAATTTGAAAAAAATTATGAACATATATTGTTATTCCCAAAAGGATCCTGATTTTTTCAGATATTTTGGATTAAAATTGATCCCAGGAAAAATTTTTGTTAGGTCGTTCTTTGGAATGACGCTGTTAGATTTGCCATTTTCTCTCCGGAATTTCCCTACAAGTCTTAAAATTAAAAAAAAGCTCTTTTGATGTCTCGCCCTCCTCACATTTTTAGCACATAAACTGCGTGTCAATAAATAGCATTTTTTTTATATTTTGTTTGTTATTTCTAATGGTTTGATCAGGTTTGCAATTTTCAGACCAAAACATGCTCAAAATACAACAAAGGCTATTTTTTGATATTTGTCACGCATTAATTAAATTAATATATTTTATGAATTAAATTAATAGATATACAGTGATGAGCACGCTAATAACCGGTAAAATAGCTTAAAAGATGGAAAATATAATACATTGCGAAACAAAAACAGACGAAACTAGTAAAGGTGGAAATTATCGGTATAAACGTATTAATTAACATTACATTACATAGTTTCCCACCTTTAGACGTCTGTGACAGGAGTACTTTATAAAATTCTACTGTCACTGTGGCAGTTGTCTTACTCCTCTGATACGTCTAAAGGTGGGAAACTATAGTCCGTCCGCTATAACTTTTCCCATGCGGTACGAATCATTTTCAATGAAATTAAGTCAAAACATAAAATTGAAACGAACGTCGATGTGTATACACATTTTGTATACTGTATACTATATACTACACACATCGGCGTACGTTTCACTTTCTGTTTTGACTTAATTTGATTGAAAATTAATCGTACCGCATGGGAAAAGTTATAGCGGACGGACTATATGTAATGTAATGTTACTTTAGACTTTTAAGTAATTTCCACCTCCACTAATTTCATCTCTTTTTGTTTCGCAATGTTTTATGTCTTCCGTCTTTGGAGCTATTTTGCCGGTTTAGCGCGCTCACTATATTTAGATAATTTCATATTGAAACTTTTTTTCAATTATTTTTTTAATAACGAAATATAAAATTACAAAATTACAACAAATGTGGTCTAATTTACATTAAAATACTAGTTGGAGTCTTTGCCACTATCTTCTTTTAATACGGGATCAGTATCTGATTTGATAAACAAGTCTGAAAGCATTTTTGCTGGTCTAATAATTTTCGACTTATAAACGAGTGACTTTCGACAAAAAATAAAAGGTCAATATTATAAAAAATTCTTCTCTCTTCGAAATCACTTTTTTTATATGGTTTGTTTTAAAACCAAAGTTATTCTTGTAATTTTTTCGTAAAATATCAACTTTAAGCGTAAAATGAAAATAGACACTCCCCATTTTTGCCGATCTTGTGTCTTTTCTTGGACGTTTTTTTAAATTAGACCGACGACCTCTGTTTGTTTATTAATTGTTTTCTTTCATGTATGTATTTATCGGTGGAGGTTGGAATTCCAATGCTTTTTTGTTATGTATGTGTCAGGTTTCCGCGGAGTATGATCCAACCATTAGCATCTTCTCTTTCTTATTTATTTATGTATTGGTTCTTGTTTCATTTTTCTTTCATAAGTTTGAGTTTGTGATCCGGTTAGAATTTTTCTTAATACTAGAGGATCCGATATAAGGTCGATTTGCACCGATCTGTTTAATGAATAAAAATTATTGGATATGTAATTTAGCATGCTAACAATTACAAAAAACAAGGGTTGCCCGATCTAATCTTGTTCTAACTATAATTAATTCCTTAATTAAAAAATTCCATTTTTGTATGAATTTCAAAATGATTTTTTCGACCCGGGCAGATACTATTTTAGATTTTTAGATCATTTTAAACAAAAAAGTTCTTTTGTAATTTTTCTCTACAGTTGATAGTTTTCGAGTTATAAACAATATAAAACTGAAAAAAGAACGAAAGATGACAATTTTCAAGGCTCAAAACCACAACTAAAAAATGTCATGTTTGTGATCATCAAGTACATACATTTAAGTTCGAACCTTTTTCTATGAGGTCACGATAAGAATGTTTTAATCTAAAACATAATTTTTTAATTGTTAATGAGTAAGGTTTCTTATGGGGAGACAGACATTAACAACTAAAAAACAATGTTTCAGAATGAAATAAGTCCAAAATACTTATCAAGAGCTGATAGAATGAGGTTTGAACTTGAATTTATTTACTTTGTAATTTCAAAAATGATATTTTATACTTATGTTTTTGAGCCTTGAAAGTCGTCATCTTTCGTTCTCTTTTCGGTTTTAAATTGTTTATAACTACAAAACGATAAACTTTAGAGAAAAGGCACAAAAGACCTCTTTTGTTTAGAATGACTTAAAAAATCTGAAATATCTACCCGGGTCGAATTTATTTTAAACTTAAAAAAATGTCATTTTTTATTTACATATTAATTAGTTATAGTTAGAACAAGATTAGACCGAGCAACCCTTGTTTTTTTGTAATTGTTTACATACTAAATTACATATCCAATAATTTTTATCCATTAAACAGATCGGTGCAAATCGACCTTATATCGTATCTTAGACTATAAGCATTTATTGATGAAGGATTGAATCTATCCAGTGTTATATTTTGTTATTCTCCAAGTTTGTGATCCATATAATAGTACTGCCTTTACATTACTATTGAAGATTTTTACTTTGGTGTCCAGTTTTAGCTCACCAGAATTCCATACATTATAATTATTTAACATAGTAAGCTGCCTGTGCTTTGCCAATTCGTGTTTTACTATGGGCTAATTAGCAAAATACAAGAAAAAGTTTACGATTGTATACAGTGATGATCACACCAATAACCGGCAAAATAACGGAAAAGATGGAAAACATATTAAGTTGTGAGATAAAAAGAGAGAACCTAGTGGAGGTGTTAAATTTAGCGATAGTAACTTATAGAATGACATTATATTGATTGTTTCCCACCTTTAGACGTATCGGACGAGTCTAAGAAATGCCACTGTTACAGTGACAGTTTTAGTTGACATACTGCTCTGATACGTCTAAAGGTGGGAAACAATCAATATAATGTCAATTTATATGTTACTATCGGGAAATTTAACAACTCTACTAGTTTTATTTCTTTTTATCTCACAATTTAATGTGTTTTCCATCTTTTGCGCTATTTTGCCTGTTATTAGCGCGCTCATCACTGTATATTAATAATATAGGTATGCAAAGTCCGCAGAGAGTGTGCTACTTTTTTATAAACAAAATGGCGCTCAAAACTCGTGTTTTTTCAATTTTTGCTATAAAACTCCAAAGATTTTAACTTTACACCAAAAACACTCAAATAAAAATTCACCGTAATTAAATTCTGCATAGAGTCGTGATTGATCGTGTTAAATCGTTCCGATTTACTTCGACGAAAATTTTCCCCGGAAAATATGGGTCTTTCCAACAAAACTTGTAATTTTCAAAATTGGTCGCATTATACACGTAAAATCGACCGTTTCTCTGTTATTTCAAGTTGAACACACTGATTTCAGCATGCTCCAAAAACAAACTCTTTTTACCTACCATATCGCTTTTTGTGTTATAAGTAGAAGATTGAAGAAGGAACGAATGTCTTTGTTTTTTTAAGAGCTATAAAAATGTTTATATAATTTTTTTAGTAAGATGCATTGTTTTGAAGGTATTTGCAAAAAAAAAACCGTTTGAAAAGGTGTTATATTATTTCAATGAAAATGGCCAATTTTCAACCACGAATAACTCACAAGGTATTGAGTTTTCGAAAAAAAAAATTATGGAATGGTTTTTGCTTAGAATTAGGTTCTGTCTTTAACCAAAAAATTTTCCAACCTCGAGAAGGGTTGGCAACCGCCCCCAAGACAAAAGCACACATCCGCATAGGGTAGACTTTGAATAAGGATATATTTTCAGGCTATTCCTAAAATTTCATTAAAATCCATGCAGTAGGATAGAATTCGGAGGTTATAACCTGTTCTTGCTGTCACTGACTGCCCTATACGTTAAAAAACTGTATACCCTATTCCACGAACATATGCCTCTTTTGGATTATTTCGACAACGAATATTTTACTGTGCAAAATAAGAAGAACGAAAGTAAATGGCAAATTACATTGTTGCTTATTGGCATAATTATTAGCACCATTTACTTTCGCACTTCTTATGTTGCACAGTAAAATATTCGTTGTCGAAGTAATCCAAAACAGGCGTATGTTCGTGGAATGGCCCATATTTCCTCGGCTTCTCATGAAACAATGTTCTTCATTCTTTTTTTTTGTTCCCAAGTAACTCGAGTAGAGCCATCTAACTAACGCATTATTAAGTGTCAAACTTGCTTTTGTTAGTTATAATAAATTAATTTATTTATTATAACAAAAATTTTTAATTTGTTTAATTAAAAACTGTTTAAATAATTATACAGCTTTTAAATGATAATATTTGTGCTTTTAAAGTTAAAAGGTACACTTGTAGTAAGTTTATCTAAAAAAGTCTACAACTGGAAAAAATGTGTAGTTTTCTTTTCTTATGAATAAATTAATCTATTATAAAAAAACAAAAGCATGTTTGACATTTAATATTGCACTAGTTAGATGGGTCTACTCGAGTTACTTTGGGACAAAAAAAAAAGAATGAAGAGAATTGCTCCATGGGATGCAGAGAAAATACATTTTTTTTACGTATACCGATTTTGAACTTTGAGATTACATTTTTTCCAACCTAATTTTTGTTTGGAATTTTGCTATTTTTGGCAATTTGCACTCGTAATATCGTGGTAGTTGGAATATTATGTTCCTATTATTTATATATTTGCCGTAAATGCCCGTCAACTTTGACCGGTTGTATTCCAGAACCACTCATCACAATTAAACGTTTTTTCTTTTAAAAGAAGCGCCCTGTCACTTTTTTTCCACTACCGTTTTCATGATTTAATTTAATTTAATATTTCCCGATATATTCTATTTGTTTATAAGCCAAAAATTTTTTTATAATTTTAAAATATTGCTGAGGCCGCTTTTATAGTCGAATTTCAATTCTGTAAAGTACATTAGATAGATACAGTACCTTTTTATACAAAGATTATAGACATTCTTATGAATCATAATTATTGTGGTTATTATAGCGACAGTAAACTTTTAATTAACAATTTAATTGTTGCTAAATTGTTTCTTTAATCTTCATCGG
Organism: Diabrotica virgifera virgifera; assembly: GCF_917563875.1. Lineage (NCBI taxonomy): Eukaryota > Metazoa > Arthropoda > Insecta > Coleoptera > Chrysomelidae > Diabrotica > Diabrotica virgifera. Next base: position 183,023,749 of record NC_065447.1, read on the forward strand.
CTTCTGGAATTTAAATATACACGAAAAGAGCTTTTACGTTACCAAGTTATTTAATTATTGATAAGCAATTACTTATCTAAAATTTTAGTCGAAAATTAAAGATTTTGTTGGAAATACCCGCATTTTCCTGGGAAAATTTTCGTCGAAGTAAATCAGGAAAAACACGTCTCTATGGAGAATTTGATTACGGTGAATTTTTATTTGAGTATTTTTGGTGTAAAGTTAAAATCTTTGGAATTATAAAGCATAAAGTAAAAAAACACGATTTTCGGGCGCCATTTTGTTTATAAAAAAAGTAGCACACTATCTGCGGACTTCGCTTACCTATATTATTAATATGTACAACCATAAGATTCGATTCCAGCAATAAAATTGATCCTAAATAACTTTTCCCAAAAATGGCCTATTCTCCGATAATCTGCCCAAACTATTTGACTATCCTCCTCTGCTCCTCCTGTCGTGTTCAATATGCTTCCTAGGTAACTAACTGCTTCCACTGATTTCAGATCTTGGTTTTCTATTTGAATGCCCATTTCTCTTGGTGTGTCAATCTTCAATAATTCAGTTTTATTCATGTTTATCTCCATACCCACTTTTTTACCTTCTTTTCTCACTAATTTCTCATTTTTTTTCTGCATGATCTGTCTCTTTACTGAAAGTAAGCATACAGCATCTACGACAATCTGCGTATTTAATTGTTCATCACACCATCTTCTAATTATTCAAAGGTATTCCAGTGTATCGCAGTTTTACCGTTGCTGGTTTTTCAAAGGTATTCCAGTGTATCTCAGTTATACCGTTGCTGGTTTTATTCATAAGCCAGTCCATGACAATAATAAACAGAGTGGGAGACAGTATACATCCCTGCTTTACACCGCTGTTAATGTCGATTGGTTATTAAATTCCCGTCGTATAATACTTGTGCTGTGGTTTTTTCATAAAATAACTTCATCATTCTGAAGAATTTGTCTGGTATCCCAAAACTTTCTACTATCTCCCACAATCTTTATCTGTGTAGTACATCGAACGACTTCCTAAAGTCAATATGGTTTAGGTAATATATTTTTCCACCTACCTCTACCGAAAGTATACCTTTCCGGACCTGATTGTAGGGAGCAAAGTTGTACTTTTCCTCCCTAGGGAGGAAAACTAAAAGTGACGTCATGGTATTTCATTCATGAAATATAACTTATTGACGCACTGTACACTATCTATATTCTATTACGTAAGTATCTATACATTTTAACGTTTATTTAAAAACACTCTGTATTTTGCAGAATGGTAAAAACAGTAAATTGTTATTCTGATTTAACCATGTTTACATTAATAATTTGACTTATATTTGACAGTTGACAGTTATATTTTACCTACTTGTTAGTTTTAGTTCTAATAAATTTTGTTGGTTAGTTACATAAATAAATTAAGTAAAAATGAAAAAATGACTTGCTATTTGAGGAAGGTGGAAAAACCATATGTATAACATGGGAGTAAAGTGCCTTTTCTTCCCTTGAATGATTACTGCCCTCCGCTACGCGTCGGGCAGTAAACTTCATTCTCGGGAGAAAAATTAGCACTTTCCTCCCTTGTTATACAAATAGCTATTACTTTGCCATTCCACTGACTGCTCGATGATCAACCTGAGCATGCAGATTTGGTCTACACGTGACTTAGATTTTTTAGTGTACTTTTATTTATTTTTATTTCAATAGTGGATCATCGACCTTAAAAAAATATAACATGAAAGCACAAGTCAAGTAATTTCAAAATGCACAATACTTTATTGATTTTATCTTGTGTATTGCAGTAAAATAAATAGTTAAATACGTAATTTCAATTGAGTTATTTCAGATATTCCAGTTGAAAAATGGCGGCCAGTAATTTTTCGACTTTTCAAGTGCTTTGTCGTCTTTGTTTCCTTGGGTAAATATTTTCTAATGGATTCTAATAATATAAAAAATGTACTCAAAATGTACTCTACTATGTATATTTTAATATTACACTTTTGTAAAAATACCAAAAAGTTAATATGTAGTTAACGATAAAAGCAATTATACCAGCAAACACAATCTTAATCATTCTTACAACTTTCACCTAATCCCTTAAATCTTTGAAAGATTTACCAAGCTAAGTTAATAGAAACTTACTATTCTCCCCACCCTATTAGATATCGAACTTAACAATTCCCTTCAGGATAGGTTTCGGCCTGCCGCAACGTTGCCACACTTTCAGATCGGCTTGTCATCGGCAACGCCAAAATTGATGTTAGGCATCACCGCTGACTAGTTTTAATTGTTTTAGTCTCCTTTGGGGATTTAAAGGTTTGTAAATGGGAACGAAATGTTGGTGGTTTGTATGTTCCTGTCATTGTATACCGGGTGTAACAATCATAATATGTTTGTTTTTTCTATGAGTTTGGAACACCCTGTGGAATCTCATGATATTAAAATTAAAACTCAATTGTAGTCGTAGGTTTTCTTAACATTTTTTTTTATTCATTTAACAAATGTTTTATATGTATTACAAAAATGAGGTTTGCTGTTTGGTCTTGATAAGTATCATTCCAAATCTCGAGAGCTACTGTTTCTATCTCTTGTAACGTTCTAGGAGGTGGCAAACGCCGTCCTAGTCTTCTGCCAATTACGTCCCACCAATTTTCGATCGGGATAAAATCTGGACTATGAGGTGGCCAATTCAAAGTACGAATATTTGCCTAATAAATGTTCGGTAAAAGTTCATGCAACGTGAGGTCTTGCATTATCGTGCATTAGCAAAAAATTGTTACAAATATGTAAAAGGAGCCGATAGCATCGTAACTAATAAGTGCTTCGCTATGGGTTACTGTTTGAACACACTCCTTGTAGCGCGTTCTCTTTCACCAAAAAAAAACAAAAAAATATGTACTTAATTTCATGAAACTTTAAATAATAAATCGACTAATTCTCACAACAAACCAGAAGCTTTTCGACAGTAACAGTTTGGCATTTATCAAATTGTTAATTTTCTATGGCCTACTTTAGGTTTGTTTATTAAACTAAGCTGAAAATGATATATTGATGAAAAACATAAACAGTTGTAAAAATGCCTAACTTTTTATTATCCTGTAACGTTACAAACGTCACATATTTGATATTTTATTTTTAAGTAATTATTTTATCTTATTTCCTTTAATATTTCATTAATAATTATCTTCTTCTAATTGGTTTACCCATTTTCCCCTTTAAAAATCGGTTGGCGCTCTCTTTTATTACCCTCTTTTATTATCTTCTATTTAATATATCTCTTTCATTTAAATCATCATACTGAACATACCTCGTATATTCATACTCTCCAAATATCTGTATTTTCAATACGGAACATGCCGCTACTTCATAGTACTTGGTTGTCATTTTAAATGTCGTTTTCAATGACAGTGTCACTTCATCGACTTGACCCCCTACTCCCTGACATACACTGGAAGGGAAAAATTAATCCTTAAAAAGGCATGTAATTCGAAAAATAAATCATTTCTATTTCAACAAATCATCTTCCTCTTGGGGTAAGAATAATATATTGTAATTATATTTCTCCGTCTAACAGTTTTTCTAATGTTTTTTTTTTATCTAACCTAACTTCCAATGTCAGACCATGTGTTCTGATATTTTAGTTTCAAATATAATTATCTTTTAATTTACATGTATGCACGTTTAGTAATCAGAATTTTAACTATTCTCATCTAAATTTCATTTGATTTATTCTTGTCATCTGCTACTCTTTCTGACGATTAGAACGGCAGATGGCACACGTTGGTTTTTCTTCTTGATGATTGATATGTGTCTCTATTTTATAGTTTTTTGGAAAGAAACCACTTTTCTCCCTCCGGGAGTTTCAACAACCCTCAAATCGCCGGCGATACAACAACGAGGACCATGTCATCAGGGCTGCAACCACATAACCAAGACTGCAACGACCAACATCCGTAGGCCTGGTGGAATACAACACCTACAACCCCAGAGCCCGTTGCAGAACCAGCAGCAGTACCATACGACATCAAGAAGATACCATCAGCTACCAAAAGCCATAAGTATAATCCAGAATTGTTAGTTTTTGGCAAGAATTTGAATACATTTGTTAATGCAATTTACTAAGTCATTTTATTTATTATATCTTTATGAACAATAAACATGATTAGTTAAAAACTATGTTTTGTTTGCTTCCATTCCAATTTTCATAGTTCATATCTAAGGTTAGGACAAGACGAACACACACCTGAGTGACTGAGCTAAGCTAAGGGTGTAACGATGGCTATCTTAGTTAGTTGAGGTAATATTTTCGAATATTATTTCAATTAGCTGGGTAGTCAATCGCTTACTCGTTACACTGGCGCACCAACGCACTTGTCTTATCCGAAGAATCGAGCTGTGAATGTGTGGTTTGGTAGCAGACAACAAGCATTAATAAATACTATTTTCTTATATTTCATTTTTATATTCAATTTTTGCAGTAAGTCTATATATATTATCTATTTTGGTACTTTTTGACTACCTTTTTGACTAATTTTTATATATTTTCACATGTTATGGGTCAAAAAGTATTACCAGTTTCAATAATTTAATTATATATTTCAGCATAATTGATTTAAAATACATTTACAGTTGCAAATATTGGTATTTTAACATTTTGATACTTTTTACCTACTTTTTTAGCTAATGTTTATGTTAGGACCTTGATAGTAATGTCCACATGGCTTTTTTCTGTTTTTTCAATTTAACCAGTTTTTTTTGGTAGTTCTTCTTTAATTACTCTTATTTTGTCATAACTTTCCAAAACCCAAGAGAATTTTTCCATTTATTGTCATATTTTCTGTACTTTTTATACGTACTATTTCTTCTACGTTCTTTACATAGGTACTTCTGTGTACTCTAAAGTGCATTTAAATCTTGTTTTATTACTTATTTTCAATTACTTTTTACTTATTCTTATATTTCCTAGTTGTTTTCATATATTTATTACCAATTTTGTACAACTACCAAAAATTTTGTTGTTTCCGTCGAACTTTCTGTTGGGATGGTATATACTACTTTACTTGTATAGTAAAGACTAGGACAATTTTCAAGTTCTTTTCTTTCATTAAGGTATTTTATTCTTATTCTTCTTCTTTACGTATTCAGAATATTAATTTAAATCATTTTTCTTCTTCTTGTGTTGGATCTCAAAAAAATTTTTGTTCGTAAAGCATGATATTGTAACAAAATAATTATTGACCTACCCTCGTATACCAGCTCCCGTCTTAGGACAGACAGAACACTATCGATGTTTCGAGATACGCCGATGCAGCGACGATGACGTGCAAGCGGTCACATGGACATAGCTGGAGATATATAGATATTTCTGGAATATCTGTATCGCATATATAAATAGGACATATTTGTAAATAGAGTTAGTCTTAAGCTAAAGTTTGTAAAGTAAACTTGTATAAATATAAATAAAGTCGTATATAAATACGAACCGCTAGTTTTATTGTAATTAGAAGTAATTACACTAATAACCGCTACAGTTGGTGTTAACGGTGTGGAGTGTAAATAAATGAAAAGTGAAAAAAAAGACTTTTGAACTTTATTCGTCGGGAATAATCGGAGTGCGTTAATTGTTCGGTATTCGGAAAGACTTTTGAACTTTATTCGTCGGGAATAATTGAAGTGCGTTGATTGTTCGGTATTCGGAAAGACTTAGACATTTTGAAAAGTACGTGTGTGCCGACCAAAGATGTTGCTACAAGAACTGACCATAAAACAGCTCCGTGAACAATTAGAAGAGTACGAATTAGACAGCAGTGGGTGCAAGATAGTCCTACAAGCACGACTCAAGGATGTCCTCACGAAGAACGGAGATGACCCAGAGACGTTCCACTTCCAGTCAGCAGAACAAGTAATCTTATCGAAATTAAAAACTGTTTCTGAAACGATCGATGAAACTTCTAGACAGAACAACGAGAAACTTGAGGAAGTTAGTAGACAGAACAACGAGAAATTTGAAAGTGTTTCTCAAAAGATCGATGAAACTTCTAGAAAAAGCGACGATAAATTCGAAAATGTTGCTAAAAGATTTGACGAGACTTCTCAAGTAATTAAAGAAGTTTGTAGACAGAGCAACGAGAAATTTGAAAGTGTTTCTCAAGTAATTAAAGACGTTTGTAGACAGAACGACGAGAAATTTGAAGAGGTTTCTAGAACATTCGATAAGATACAGAAAAGCGTAGACGACAGTAAAGAAATGTTAGAAGATAAGATCAAACAACTAGAGACTATGGTAACCAATACGAAAGTGCTACCTTCAGTTAATGCAGTAGTTTTGGCCGTAGAAGAGAAGATCAAAGAATTAGAGAGCATGATAACCGATACAAAAGTGCAACCGTCAGTTCATGCAGTAGCTTTAGATCCTGTAGTGAAAGATGAACTACCGAGAGAAGAAATGTCGCATAATATGAGATTCAAATTACCACCATTTGATGGAAAGTCCTCTTGGTCCATATATCTTAGACAGTTTGAAGCTATTGCGACCGCCAATCATTGGACCGAACAAGAAAAGGCTGTTTCCTTGACTGCTGCTTTACGAGGTGATGCTGCAGATATATTAAGGTCAATTCCCAAGGGTCAAGAAAATTGTTACCAGACCTTGTTCACTCGTCTAGAAAAACGCTATGGAGATGCCCATCTACAACAAGTATACAAAGCACAACTGCGAAGTAGAAGTCAACGAGCAAGTGAGAATCTGCAAGAATTTGAAGCAGATGTGGCTCGTGTGGTGCGGTTGGCTTATCCAGAGGTGCCAGACAGCGTTTTAGAAGAAATTGCAGTAGATACCTTCGTCAATGGGCTGAAAGATAATGAACTACAGAAAGCTTTACGACTAGCAAGACCGAAAGTTTTAGATGAAGCACTTGCTATTGCATTGGAACACGAAACGGCTAGTCAAACTTCACGAGGCCATAGAGTAAGAACCATTGAAGAAAGTGACGAACACAACGATGAACGTCTGGAGGAAATGATACGGAGAGTATTAAGTAATCAGATGCCAAAGAGACGCGAGCCTAGATGTTGGAATTGTGGAGACGTAGGCCACATTCGTCGTAATTGTAAGAAGATCGTACAGCCGTCGGAAAACTAGAGCGGGTCGACACCAAGGGGCAACTGCCGACCTCGAGAACTAGAGCCCCCATAGTAACTGTCAACCTTACGTCCTCCGGTGGAATCCACAACTTATACATCGAAGGTCGTATCAGTAATAGATGTAGATCATTTTTGGTGGATACAGGTGCAACGAGAACTATCGCACGTCCAGATGTAGTACGAGACCATAATAAATTATCACCTGCAACAGTAAAGCTTAGAACAGCGACTGGTGAGCTAATTAATACATATGGCGAGGCTAATATGTCAGTATCCATTGGCCAGACCACAGTTGAACATCAAGTATTAATTGCCGAGATCTCCGACGAGTTCATATTGGGGATGGACGTACTACGAAAAGTGGGGGCAATATTGGATGTTCAAAATGGAGTTCTCAGGATCAACGGTGAAGAGTTGCCCTTTCACGACGACAAAGAAGATGTCATCCGCTTACTAACTACATGCGACGTAACCATACCCGGTAATAGTGAGAAAATTCTGATGACCATGCTTGATGGACACTGCCGAGAGGGAAGTTTAAGGATGGTCGAAGATGTAGAAAATGTCGAGTTCCTAACGGCGAAAACTTTGGTAAAAGTTCGAGATGTCATCCCTGTAAGAGTTATGAATTTAAGGGAAACTGCTATTAAGTTAAGTAGAGGAGCTTTGATCGGACAGTGTGTTCCCGTGGCTTCAATTTGCTCTATGAATACCAATGAGAAATCATCAAAGTCAAAGTATCCAAAAGACCTTGTCGAGATGATCATTGAAAGATGCCAAGACCTTGACTATGAACGAACGGAAAAAGTAAGGTCTATGCTGATAGAGTATCAAGATGTTTTTGCTATTGATAAGAAGGATAAGGGCAAAACAAGCATAGTAACGCATAAAATAAATACCGGAGACGCTCAGCCAATCAGACAACGGCCTAGACGACTTCCATTTGCGAAAAGAGATGAAGCCGAAGAGATTATCAAGGATATGGACAAACAAGGGGTAATTGAACCATCGAACAGTCCATGGACATCACCAGTAGTTCTGGTAAAGAAGAAAGATGGTTCAACGCGTTTTTGTATCGACTACCGCCAGCTCAATGCGGTAACAAAAAAAGATAGTTATCCTTTGCCCAGAATAGACGATACATTGGATACTCTCTCCGGTTCTCGTTGGTTTTCCACACTCGATTTAAAAAGTGGATATTGGCAAGTAGACATGGAGCCAGCCGATCGGGAGAAAACCGCATTTTCGATAGGATCAGGGCTTTGGCAGTTTACGGCTATGCCGTTTGGTTTATGTAATGCCCCTGCCACATTTGAAAGATTAATGGAGGCAGTTTTAAGAGGTCTAACATGGAAAACATGCCTGGTTTACTTGGATGATGTAATTGTGGTTGGAAAGTCCTTTGATGAACATGCCAAGAATCTAATAGAAGTCTTTCAACGATTGAGGGCAGCGAACTTGAAGTTAAGTCCGAAGAAATGTCACATGTTTCGATGAGAAGTTATGTATTTGGGACATATTGTATCGAGTAATGGTGTAACAGCTGATCCCGAAAAGATTGAAGCAATTAAAGATTGGCCGGTACCAAAAGATAAACATGAAATTAGAAGTTTCCTTGGCCTATGTACATATTACCGACGATTTGTCAAAGGATTTGCCAATATCTCCAAGCCCCTAACAAAGTTGACGGAGGAGGGCAAAGAATATACATGGAGTGAAGAGTGCCAAAAAGCTTTCGAACAACTACAAATGGCTCTGATCAGTGCACCGATATTAAGCTACCCGGGACAGGCAGGAAAATTTGTTTTGGATACCGATGCTAGCAACAGTGCTATAGGAGCTGTTCTCTCCCAAATCCAGGACGGACAGGAAAAAGTCATCGCTTATTTCAGCAAAGTCCTGTCGAAACCGGAAAGAAACTATTGCGTTACCAGAAGAGAACTGCTGGGTGTAGTGAAGGCTTGCGAACATTTCCATAAATACTTGTATGGCAGAAAGTTCCTTCTTCGCACCGATCACGCTGCTCTAAAATGGCTCATACAATTCCGTAATCCAGAGGGCCAGATGGCAAGATGGTTAGAACGATTACAAGAATATGATTACGAGATAGAACACAGGGCCGGAAGAGTTCACTCAAATGCTGATGCCCTTTCGAGACGACCATGCAGTGCGAATTGTAATCACTGTGCCAAATTAGAGGAACGATTTTGCCCCGTGAGACGAACCACCGTAATTAATGAGCAATGGCAGCCCCAACAGTTACAAGAAGCCCAAGAAGACGATCCATGTATAAAAAGAGTATTGGATTGGATGCGTCGAGGTGAGAGACCTAGTTGGCAAAACATTAGTGCATGTAGTCCGGAAGTCAAGGCCTACTGGAGCCAATGGAATTGCCTGATACTAAAAGATGATCTTCTGTACAGAACCTTTGAGAACGATGATGGTACAGAATCTAAGCTTCAGTTGATTGTACCTAAAAGTAAAGTGTCAGAAGTATTGCGTCAGTTGCATGACGGTACATCAGGTGGACACTTTGGTATTACGAAGACTCTGCAAAAGGTTCGAGAACGGTTCTATTGGGTGAACTGTAAAGATGATGTAAGAAGATGGTGCCGAAAATGTGAACTGTGTGCATCCGGTAATGGTCCGGTTGGTAAAAAGAGAGCACCCATGAGACAGTACAATGTTGGAAGTCCTATGGAAAGAGTAGCTATCGACATTGCAGGTCCATTTCCAGAAACCGATGCTGGAAATAAATACATCCTGGTAGCCATGGATTATTTTACAAAATGGACTGAGGCCTATGCATTACCAAATCAAGAAGCTGCTACCGTTGCAGAGGTACTTGTTAAAGAATTCTTTAGCCGATTTGGTGTTCCCTTGGAGATCCACTCCGACCAAGGGCGAAACTTTGAGTCAGCTCTTTTCCAAAACGTTTGTAAATTGATTGGTGCCAATAAGACCAGAACAACACCCCTGCATCCTCAATCAGATGGGATGGTCGAGAGGATGAACCGAACGATGGGTAAACACTTGTCCAAAGTTGTATCTGAACATCAGCGAGATTGGGACCAACACATTCATTTATTCCTGATGGCCTACCGCTCGGCCGTAAATGAAACTACAGGTCAAACACCAACCTGCCTGATGTTGGGTCGTGAAGTTCGTTTGCCCTGCGACCTAGAGTTTGGCTGCGGACCTTCCGAGGAACATGTTGCAGGCGAAGACTACGTTGACCGCCTGAAATTACGAATGAACAACATTCATGAACTTGCCCGACAACACATTCAGATAGCCAGTGACAGAATGAAAGATCAATATGATTCTCGATGCAAGAATGAAAGCTTCGAAGTAGGTGATCTTGTCTGGCTTTATAATCCGCAACGTCGTCGAGGCTTGTGTCCTAAACTGCAAAGACAATGGGAAGGTCCGTATGAAGTTAAGAAGAAAATAAATGACGTAATATATAGAATTAAGAAGTTGCCAAACGGTAAACCAAAAGTTATTCACATAAATCGTCTTGCACCATATGCTGGCTCAAATGAAACAGAAGAAGCACGAGTCCTCCAACAGGAGATGAAAGATGTCGCACAGCCAAGTTTTAATCAATTTATGTCAAATTACGCAGAAAGAAAGAGTGCTAGATTCGGCGTGACCACAGAAGTTCAGCAAGATCTGTTTGGTGTTCCAGAAAACGTCTCTCTAGCCCACTGTGTTGCACAAGACCTCGAGATGACTAAAGGAATCTCGTCCGTATTCAATAGAAAGTTCGGCCGCCTGGACGAGTTAAGGAATCAACAACCTAAAATTGGAAGAGTATTGCGATTGGAAGATGGTCCTCGATCTTTGCTGTATATAGTGACCAGGAAGTCTTATACGGACACGCCAAGCTACGAGAACATATGGCGTGCTCTAACTAATTTGAAGAAAATGGTCTGTAATTATGACATCAAAGATTTGGCTTTACCAAAAATTGGCCATGCAGTAGAAAATCTGGATTGGAAGATTGTGAGAAGCATGCTGGAAGTGATCTTCAGAGAAACTGGCGTACGGATTACTGTGTGTTGCATGAACCCGAAGATGTCATACCCTTCAAAGACAGTAGACTGTTACTTCTTTTCTAGGGGTGTATGCAGAGCCGGAGAATCCTGTAGATTCCGCCATCCTGGGCCATCTAGAGTTGCTGATCGGGACGCTCAGATCTTAAGAGGGGAGCAGTGTAACAAAATAATTATTGACCTACCCTCGTATACCAGCTCCCGTCTTAGGACAGACAGAACACTATCGATGTTTCGAGATACGCCGATGCAGCGACGATGACGTGCAAGCGGTCACATGGACATAGCTGGAGATATATAGATATTTCTGGAATATCTGTATCGCATATATAAATAGGACATATTTGTAAATAGAGTTAGTCTTAAGCTAAAGTTTGTAAAGTAAACTTGTATAAATATAAATAAAGTCGTATATAAATACGAACCGCTAGTTTTATTGTAATTAGAAGTAATTACACTAATAACCGCTACAATATTTTACATTTTTCAATTTTTTGCATTATTGCACTTATATTAATTATGATAAACATTATATTTAACATCTTTTTTATTTAACAATGCCCTACTTATCTATATATTATTGTTTTATTATTTTATTTTGGGTGTTGTACTGATTTTTGATACAGATTAGCATGAAAGCCTCATCCGGCACTTATAAGTTGTGTATGGCTTATATATAGCTGCATAGACACCTAGTGTTCTTTTTTTTTCCTAGGGTACATATAAGTTATCCATAGGGTTGGGCCAGATCTATTGAATCTGAGTTCCGTTTTTTTGGTCTTAATGACTGTTGATATACAGTTTAATGCTGTATATTATTTTTAGGATGATGTCTTTTATAAATTTTCTCTTTTGAAGTTAAAATAATTCTATGCATCTCTACTCTTCATGAGCCTCTGGTGTAGAATTATGGCGCTTTGAAGTATGATTGTAGTTTAGCTACTAGCATTTGTTATTTTCCATCTTTGCAAATCATATTTATGCATTTTTATACATATATTTTGTTCTCTAGTGTAGATCCCTGGTATGCATTTGATGGAAGTAACATTTGCATTATGTATCATTATCTCTCTCTTTATTAACTTATTGGTTAAGTCTTTTATGACTAGTTTTATGCAGTTTTTTTAAACCCTTTGGTGTAGAACTTTGTTTTATTTGGCTTTCCATATAGTTAGTACTTATTTTTTTAATAGTTTATCTATAGTTGCACTTGCATTTCTTTTCATTATATTATACTTATATTATCTTTATCTACTTATATGCTTTTACTCACCTTGTCATATTGATTATTATATTATTACCTTATTTTAGGTACTTGTTATCCGAGTACTTGTTATTTTGTTCGAGATTCAGTTGTTGTTAGTAGCTCCAATAGCTATTTATTTATTTTATATAGGATGTGATATCCCTTATATTTACTTAAATTTGGTTATATGCCTTTTATATTATATAAATACCTGAATATTTGCAATTCATTTTTATAAATAACAACATTATTTGGCTTAGGTCAACTTATTTACCTTTAATTATTACTTACTTGGATTTTTAGTTGAATTTGATTAATACTTACACTTTATATTATAAGTCTTTATAATTTTAAATTAATTACATATTTTTTAAAGTACATTTATTTTTTTTCCAGAGATAGATATTCTCTGATGTCATTTATTTATAATAAATAAATATTTTATAGTGTGATGAATACTACAATTCATTGGGTAATATTTTTATTTTCCCCAGAGTAACATCTGAAAATTATTTTGGTACTTTAAAATTTTTTATGATTAATAATTTAAATTAACTATATACATTGACTTAATATTTACTTTATTATGAGTATTTATTTTTGATTTGTTCTGAACGATTACTACTGCATACATATATTTATTTCTGGTTAGAACTTTGTCTTCTTATTTTCTTTGAGAAAAATTTCTCACCTGTGTTCGAAATTTTTCTGATGGGTGGAGGGAGTGTGTAACATTCCTGTTTTCTTTGAGAAAAATTTCTCACGTGTGTTCAAAATTTTTCTGATGGGTGAGAGGAGTGTGTAACGTTACAAACGTCACATCTTTGATATTTTATTTTTAAATAATTATTTTATCTTATTTCCTTTAATATTTCATTAATAATTATCTTCTTCTAATTGGTTTACCCATTTTCCCCTTTAAAAATCGGTTGGCGCTCTCTTTTATTACCCTCTTTTATTATCTTCTATTTAATATATCTCTTTCATTTTAATCATCATACTGAACATACCTCGTATATCCATACTCTCCAAATATCTGTATTTTCAATACGGAACATGCCGCTACTTCATAGTACTTGGTTGTCATTTTAAATGTCGTTTTCAATGACAGTGTCACTTCATCGACTTGACCCCCTACTCCCTGACATACACTGGAAGGGAAAAATTGATCCTTAAAAAGGCATGTAATTCGAAAAATAAATCATTTCTATTTCAACAAATCATCTTCCTCTTGGGGTAAGAATAATATATTGTAATTATATTTCTCCGTCTAACAGTTTTTCTAATGTTTTTTTTTATCTAACCTAACTTCCAATGTCAGACCATGTGTTCTGATATTTTAGTTTCAAATATAATTATCTTTTAATTTACATGTATGCACGTTTAGTAATCAGAATTTTAACTATTCTCATCTAAATTTCATTTGATTTATTCTTGTCATCTGCTACTCTTTATGACGATTAGAACGGCAGATGGCACACGTTGGTTTTTCTTCTTGATGATTGATATGTGTCTCTATTTTATAGTTTTTTGGAAAGAAACCACTTTTCTCCCTCCGGGAGTTTCAACAACCCTCAAATCGCCGGCGATACAACAACGAGGACCATGTCATCAGGGCTGCAACCACATAACCAAGACTGCAACGACCAACATCCGTAGGCCTGGTGGAATACAACACCTACAACCCCAGAGCCCGTTGCAGAACCAGCAGCAGTACCATACGACATCAAGAAGATACCATCAGCTACCAAAAGCCATAAGTATAATCCAGAATTGTTAGTTTTTGGCAAGAATTTGAATACATTTGTTAATGCAATTTACTAAGTCATTTTATTTATTATATCTTTATGAACAATAAACATGATTAGTTAAAAACTATGTTTTGTTTGCTTCCATTCCAATTTTCATAGTTCATATCTAAGGTTAGGACAAGACGAACACACACCTGAGTGACTGAGCTAAGCTAAGGGTGTAACGATGGCTATCTTGGTTAGTTGAGGTAATATTTTCGAATATTATTTCAATTAGCTGGGGTAGACCATCGCTTATTTCGTTACAATCCAACATGAGCAAATTAATAAAAAAAAAATGTTAAAAAACCTGAGGCTATAGTTGGGTTTTAATTTCAGTATTTTATAAATGCTAGAATATTCCACAGGGTATTGCGAACATTGAAAAAAGGCACTGTTTGATTGATACACCCGGTATAAAATGACGATTTACCTGTAGTATCAATATTATTACAGCGATATTGTTAAAGAATAAGACTATAACATATTGAAAAAATCGCTTAAATTGGACAATAGGTTTAGGTAATTCGAGACATCAAAAATGATTCATTTTTCAGGTGGTGCGTTAATTTCTTGGAGGAGTGAATAATGGCACGTGGCACTTGCGACAGAAGTGACTACTTCTTATAGCGCGTTATAATATACTACCTAATGAAATTTTATGTCTTCTTATCACTAAATTCTTATCATTTTCACTATCAATAATTGTGGCTCAATACCATATAAACATAGTAGGTACTTAAACTTTAATTTTAAGTTTACATCTGAAACAATTTAATTAACAACACTTAACACAATAGTGTAACTAAGGGTAATTAAACATATATTGATGCATATTAATTCTAATAACTATGAATAGAATATAACTGCCCATATAACATAATACGTTTAAATCAGGCATACAATCTAGCGTAGTACATATAAACTATTAATCTGCACTTCCACCAATTGCAATATAAATGTTAAGTGAAGTTCAGTTCTATGGACGTTGATTATCAATTCAGTTTACTCCTCTATATACAATCAGAGAACTTAATTGAAATGACCCGTATATTGAATTTATCATTTTTGAAATGCAATAAATTTTAATTGGAAATTATTTTGATTGTAAATAAACCAAGAAATCTATATCAATAATTTAGGCTATTGATTATGTTCAAAATAAGAGAGCTAAAAGGAACTACAACATTAACGGAGTTTTATTGTTTCGCATGGTAAGTGGAACTCTAAATATGGGAAAACGTGGAGTGCTACCATTTAAAGGGGTGCGTTTTTGAGAAAGGGGTGAGTTAGTCCCTAGGCACAGGTACAAATCCCCTGGTACAAACTCGTCTACAGAAAAATTGTTCCAGGTTAAATTTACTGTCGAAATATCATCTTTAAAATTCCAAGCTATTTTTTTTTAAAATATATAAAAAAAGAGCAAAAAAACATGAAATAAAGCAATTTTGTTTTTTACCCCATAACTTTCTACGGTGATATTCGTTCAGTGCGTGACCATAGTGGAGATACATGAAACTATACCAGCGTCCGTAGGAAGCTAGGACAAATAATTCCCGGACAAATAATCCCGGACCAAAAATCCCCACAAATTATCCCTGGACAAAAAATCTCTGGACAAAAAATCCCCGAACAAATAATCCCCGGACAAAATATCTCCACAAAAAATCCCGGACAAATAATCCCCACAAATTTTTTTGGACAAAATATCCCCACAAAAGATCCCGGACAAAAAATCCCCAAGAAATATTTGCTGCCGAATAGCTCTCTAAAAGTTTTCCCGAAATTTTAACAAATTTAGAATTACAATTCCATGCTGAAAACTTCAAATTTTACATGACAAAAGATTGTGAGTTTTTTCAAAAATCGTGGAAGATGTGGGGAATTATCTAAGACCCCGTTTTCATGACAGGCGCTTAACGCGCGTTTTGATAACGCGCTATTACAACCACATATATTTTACTGAAGACCGTTCACATGCTAACGCGTGTTTGAGGTCATTAAGACGCGCGTTGGCATGTGAACGATCTCAAGTAAAATGTATGTAGTTGTAATCGCGATAGTACTTATCCGTACAGGGCAGAGTTCAATAATTTAAGTGAGTAGTGGAGCCTTTGTTATCACTGGATATCAAATCCAAATTTATACATATAGTTCAGAGAAATAAGGAAAAAAAATAGCCTGTTGGTGACACAACCCCCTCCAGGCCGAAACCAAATTTTTTGAGTAGGGTGGACATCTATAATAGTCAGCTATATGTTTCCTGCAGCCGATTTTGATGATATACATAGTTATAAGCAATTGAAGATCAAAAAACGCTAACTTTTCGTTTTTTCGTTTATTGCCAAATAGCTAAGCATTTTAAACAAATTTGGAAGTAAGAAACTTATAAACCATATAAAAAACTTCAATATGGCTCCCACTGAATATGTCTATTCTTATTGGTTGCTTAGAAAATTGCAAAATAATTCATAACTTTTGAGTTTTTATAAATATTCATAACTTATGTAAAAATGAACTTAGAATCTTCTTGTGACACAGATTGCTGATACTTCTGGTGCTTAAATTATACACTAAATTTCATAATAATTAGTCAAATAGTTTAAATGTTATTTAATTTGTTTATCCCAAATTAATTTTTTTTGTAACACTATAAGTCAGAAAATGATGAGGTTACGGTAATACTTTGGATAGTTTATGAAAGAAGAATATTTATACTAATAACTTAATTAAAAAAGAATGACAAAAAATAATTCTAAGTATCGCAAAATTATTTTGCAAAAACATGTCGATTTTTTGCTTAAAACAATTAGAATAACTTTTTAACCATTACCCGTAGAAAAATTATTTTTTCACATTTAGAAAGACAGCATTTTTCACAAAAAAAAGAAAAAATTGTCCTAGGACAATTAGGGACGAAGTTGCCGCCCCCCAACTTTTAATTCACAGCAGCTTTCTTTATAACAATTACGAAATCAAATCAGTCACATTAGAAAGAACATACTTTAGAGTTTTAATGTACCAAATATAAAAAATATATACTTTCAAACAAATCGTCCACAAAGCTTCAAAATGTGACCCTTAAAATCGGCCGGCCTCGAAACTTGGGAGATCGATGAGAGGGGGGAAGGAAATGTTAGCTATATCTCTTGTTCTCGCCTAGGAATTTCGACGTTTCTTTTTTTAATTTGTAAGTACTTTTTGCGTACAGTACGAGTATGCATTATTTAAATCAATTAATTGTTATATACACCATCAAATTTGTTTAAACAATTTTTTTTTCAATTTTTTTTAATAAAATTTGAAGCAATTTTAATCACCAAACATACATATTAATGAATAATATAATAATACAGAGTTTTTATTAAACTCAATAATAATTTAAAGTATGAAAAAACAAATTATCCCATTCGATGGTTTCTAAAAATAGTATTGGTCTATGGAAATCAGAAAATCTCAAATAAACTAGGTTTTATTTTTTTAGTAAACATGCTATTAGATGAATGAAAAACTGAAGTTACAGAACCACCAAAAAAGAGATAAACGTAATTGATTGGGGTTGGAAATTAAGCTAAGAACCGCTAGGGCCGATCCGATCAACAGATCTTCTTTATATCAGATATTTTATTAGAATAAACTATCTGCTCTTGCAAAACTGGTTGCACCGAGTACTTGTTAGTACAGAGATATAAATAGTTTATGGACTTCGATTATCAAAACCTCAATCTTTCTCTATTATCTATTTTGGAGTTTCTTTTTTTAATCTGTATGTACTCTTTGCGTACGTTACGGATATGTTTTTTGTTAATAAAGTGGTTATTTAATTAACTATGTAAATTGTGTAAACAATTTTTGGAAATTCTTTTACGATATTTTTAGGATGACTTTGTTGGCAATTATAGGAGTGGATCATATGCACTTGACTTTACAAAAACTTATAATAAATGGGTAACTGATAATTGTTACGTTTTTCATAAAAATACAAGTATTCCTAGATAAACCTCCTTTAATTTTATTTTTATAGTCTTGCTATCATACCAAAATGTATGAAATATCTTAATTTTTGTTTTTTTGCAATCTTAAAATTATAACTTTTAATGTTGTAAGATACAATTATTACAATATTGTAGAAAATTTCTGAAAATAATTTTGTTCTTTTTATCCTCTCTCTAATTTTGTTACATTTCATTTTGCGTTTATCTAGTAGCATGTTTATCAAGAAATAAATCCTAGTTTATTTGAGATTTTTTATTTTCAATTTAATATTATAAGCCAATTTTAGATTTAGGAATAATTGAATAGGATTAGTAATATAATAATTACAGGGTGTAACAAAAATACAGGTCATAAATTTAATCGCATATTCTGGGACCAAAAATACAGGGTGTAACGAAAATACAGGTCATAAATTTAATCACATATTCTGGGACCAAAAATAGTTTGATTGAACCTAACTTACCTTAGTACAAATGTGCATATGAAAAAAGTTACAACCCTTTGAAGTTACAAAATGAAAATTGATTTTTTCCAATATATCGAAAACTATTAAAGATTTTTTAATGAAAATGGACATATGGCATTTTTATGACAGTAGCATCGTAAGAAAAAATTATAGTAAAATTTGGACACCCTATAAAAATTTTATGGGGGTTTAGTTCCTTGAAACCCCCCCAAACTTTTGTGTACGTTCCAAATAAATTGTTATTGTAGTACCATTACTTAAACACAATATTTTTAAAACTTTTTTGGCTCTTAGTACTTTTTCGAAAATTCAGTTTTTATCGAGATATTTTAAATATTTGTCAAATCCACCACATATTTGTATATGGTTAAGTACGATTATGGAGACTTTGTAAAAATATGAAAATTTATGTATGATTTACATTTTTAGGTATATTTTGAACCGTATTAAAAAAGAAGCCATATCTCGATAAAAGTTGCCTTCTTGAAAAAATACAAAGAGGCAAAAAAGTTTTAAAAACATTTTGTTTAACTAATGGTATCGCAGTAATAGTTTAATTGGAGCGTACACAAACATTTGGGGGGTTTAAAGGAACAAAACCCCCATAAAATTTTTATGTAAACATATTAAAAAAGAAGCCGCAACTCGATAAAAACTGCCTTATCGAAAAAATACTAAGAGCCAAAAAAGTTTTAAAAATATTGAATTTAACTAATGGTACTACAATAATAATTTAATTTGAACGTACAGAAAAGTTTGGGGGGATTTAAGGGAACAAAACCCCCATAAAATTTTTATGGGGAGCACAAATTTCACTATAATTTTTCTTTAAGATGCTCCTGCCGTAATATTGCCACATATCTATTTTCAATAAAAAATCTCTAATAGTTTTCGATATATTCGAAAAAATCGATTTTAATTTTGTAACTTCAAAGGGCTATAACTTTTTTATGCGCATATTTGTACTAACGTAAGTTCGGTTCATTCGAACTATTTTTGGTCCCAGAATATGTGATTTAATTTATGACCTGTATTTTTGTTACACCCTGTAGTTCGATTGAACCTAACTTACCTTAGTAAAAATATGCACATAAAAAAAGTTACAGCCATTTGAATTTACAAAATGAAAATCGATTTTGTCCAATATATAAAAGAGATTTTTTATTGAAAATAGACATGTGGTATTTTTATGGCAGGAGCATCTTACAAACAAATTATAGTAAAATTTTGACACCCCATAAAAATTTTATGGGGGTTTTGTTTCTTTAAACTACCCCAAACTTTTGTGTTCGTTCCAATTAAATTATTAATGTAGTACTATTAGTTAAACACAATGTATTTAAAATTTTTTGCCTCTTAGTACTTTTTCGAAAAGTCAGTTTTTATTGAGATATTTTAAATATTCGTTAAATCCACCACATATTTGTATAATATGGTTAAGTACGATTATGAAGACTTGGTAATCGTATGAAAATTTATTATTTATAATTTACATTTTTAGGCATATTTTGAACCATATTAAGAAAAAAAAAACATAAATCTTGATAAAAGGTGCCTTATCGAAAAAATACTAAGAGACAAAAAAGTTTTAGAAACATTGTGTTTAACTAATGATACCGCAGTAATAGTTCAATTGGAACGTACACAAATATTTGAGGGGTGTAAAGGAACAAACTCCCATAAAATTTTTATGTAAACATATTAAAAAAGAAGCTGCAACTCGATAAAAACTGCCTTATCGAAAAAATACTAAGAGGCAAAAAAGTTTTAAAAACAGTGAGTTTAACTAATGGTTCCACAATAATAATTTAATTGGGTTGTACACAAAATTTTGGGGGGTTTAATGAAACAAAACCCACATAAAATTTTTATGGGATGCAAAAATTTCACTATAATTTTTCTTTATGATGTTCCTGTCATAAGAATGATACATGTCCATTTTCAATAAAAAATCTCTAACATTTTTTGGATATATTGGAAAAATCGATTTTCATTTTGTAACTTCAAAGGGCTATAACTTTTTTTATGTGCACATTTGTATTAAGGTAAGTTAGGACCAATCGATCTATTTTTGGTCCCAGAATATGTGATTTAATTTATGACCTGTATTTTTGTTACGCCCTGTATAACTAATATGTACGTTTTACAATAAAAGTTACATCAAATATTATTAAAAAAATTTAAAATAAATTGTTTAAACAAATTTGATTGTGTATATAACAATTAGTTTATTTAAATAACACATATTCGTAATGTACGTAAAAAGTACATACAAATTAAAAAAAGAAACAACGAAATAAATAATCGAGAATCAGAGATACAGTTAACAGCTCCTTCCCCCCTCTCATCGCTATCCCAAGTTTCAACGCCGGCGATTTTAAGGGCCACATTTTTAAGCTTTGTGGACGATTTCCTTGAAAGCAAATCTTTTGTATACTTGGTATGTTAAAACTTTGAGGCATGTTCTTTCAAATGCGGCTAATTTTATTTCTTAATTATTATAAACAAAGCTGCCGTGAATTAAAAAGAAGGGGGCTAACTTTGTCCCTAATTGTCGTAGGACAATTGTTTTTCTTTCTAAATAGTCCAGAGAAATAAGGTTTTTCTCGTGACACATCCCCCTCCAGGCCGAAACCAAATTTTTTGAGTAGTATGGATATCTATGTTATTAACCTATATGTTTCCTGCAGCCGATTTTGATGATATACATAGTTATAAACAAATGAAGATCGAAAAACGGTAAATTATCGCTTTTTTCGTCTATTACCAAAAAGTTAAGCACTTTAAACAAATTTGAGAATAAGAAACTCATAAATAGTATAAAAAACTTCAATATGGCATTCGCTGAATATGTCCAACCTTATTGGTTGCTTAGAAAATTGCAAAATAAATCATAAATATTGAGTTTCTATAAATATTCATAACTTATGTAAAAATTAACTTAGAATCTTCTTATTACGCGGAATGCCGAGACTTCTTGTACTTAAATTATATTTTAAATTTCAAAGCAATTGGTCAAATAGTTTAAAAGTTATTTAATTTATTTTTCCCAAATTCATTTTTTTTGCAACACTATAAGTCAGAAAATTATGAGGTTACAATAATACTTCGGATAGTTTATGAAAGAACATTTATACTATTACCTTAATTAAAAATAAATGACAAAAAATAATTTTAAACAGTGTAAAATTATTTTGCAAAAACATGTCCATTTTTTGCTTACTTATAAACAATTAGAATAACTTTTTAACCGTTACCCGTAGAAAAATTATTTTTTCATATTTAGAAAGACTGAATTTTTATAC